>NC_086263.1:15180654-15500154 GCF_021018805.1 Prinia subflava | reverse complement strand
GCCAGCACCCCCACGCTGCAGCCACCCCAGAGCCCGTGCCAGAACTGGGACAGACCTGCATGAAACCCCCACGGCCCTTCCCAGCCCCTCAGGGCACAGACCCCAGACCCCTCCTCAGTCACCACAGACTGAACCGGCTGGAATCACCCAAGGGATCCACAGCCCCTGAATCCAGAGCTCCCGGGAGCTGCTCACCACCTTCAGTGAGAGTAACAGCAGGGACAGCTCTGGCTTGGCAGCAAAGCCATCAGACAGACCCCGGGATCAGCAGCTGGGATCAGGCACATGCCTGGCACTGCCCCCAGCACCCACAGCTGGGAAACCTGGCCTCCAAGGCACCTTTTTTTTATTTATTTTCTTGACTTCATTTCATTAAGACTAGACAGTAAATCTTTTCCCTGAGCTAAATATTTCATTTCCATTAAACCCAGATTAGCTGCCAGATCCACAGCGCCCCTTGCCCCAGCCCTGGCCTTAACCTTTCACATGGGGGCAATCAGGGGGTTTGACCCTGTTTTGGGGAGCCATAACGGGGTGCTGGCCCTGGCATCACAGGCTGGGCATGGGGCAGGCTCCAGATGCAGGCACGCTCTCCTCACTGACACAGGGATGGCGGGGACAGGGACATCCTGGGGGAACCTGCTGTGCCCCCCACAGAGGGTCTTGGATCCGGAAGAAGATTTGGACACTTATTCAAATCCCCTCTGTGGGGGGAAGTAATCCTGTGTAATTCCCCAGGGATGATGACAAAGGGGATATCCGAGGCATTTGAGGTATTTTCATGGATCTTGCTGAGGGAAAGAATTTTCCTGAATTGTGAGTGGTGGGGGCTTATTTTTTGATTTCGTTTGGAGTGATGGTTCAGGCCTGGCTCGGTGCCATCCCTGCCCCCAGCCCCAGCTGTCAGCAGGTCGGGTCTCTCCAGAACGCTCAGTGGGGGCAGGACAGGCTGGGCACGGGCACCTGGACAAGGGCACTGCGGGCAGCTGACAGTGCCCTCTGCACCCTGCCCTGCAGGGTCTGTGTCCATTGTCCCTGGGTGTGCAGGGCCCTGGGGGACCCCCACACAGTCACAGCACTGGGGGACACTGTGTGGCCAGGGCCCCCAAACCACTCCTGCCACCCTCCCCATGGCCGGGTCGTGGTGGAGACCCCGCACGGGGACGTTGTTATGGAAACTGTAATATCCTGCAATTCCTCTGATTAGAGCAGGAATTGGAAAGCTGGGCCCGGAGCGAGGCCAGATGGAGACCTGATTCCCTAATGGCCGTGGTCTCAGCCTGGCTGTAATCCCACCACGTGTCCCTGTGCCAGCAGCAGCTCCAGCCCAGGAGCAGCACAGGGGCTCCAGAGGTGCCGGGGAGCCCAAGCCGCAGTGGGGCATTGCCAGGGCATCCCGGGATGAGTGACCACTCCCTGGCACCCTGGGTAGCCCACGGCCCCAGCAGAGACCCCCCAGCCCCCTCACTGCCAGGGCTGCTGGCAGAGCTGGCCAAGCCCTCGCCTGTAGCAACTCTCAGAACTCAGATTATTTCCTGGCCAGGCTTTTGGAGAATCTCCCGTGGCTCTGCAGCTAATCCCATCTCCCAAATCATGCCCAGGAACAGGAGCCACTTCCCCTGCTGCAGGCAGAGGCAGTGGGGTGCAGGCCCCCCACACACCCTGGGCAGGAGGGCTCAGGGGTGCTGGGCTCCCAGCCTGGCTCAGCTGGCCCTTGGAAAGCTGGTTGGCTTTTTCCCTGCAGGACCCTCCTGGCCTGCCCTGCACAGCCCTGCACAGCCCTGCACAGCCCTGCACAGCCCTGCACAGCCCTGCTCAGCCCTGCTCAGCCCTGCACAGCCCTGCCCAGCCCTGCCCAGCCCTGTTCCCCCGCAGCAGCAGGCTCGGGCAGCCGTGCTTTGATGGCAGCGTGGGGGTGGCCCCTCGTACCTGATGCTGTCGATCAGGGGCCGGTGGGACTCCCGGGTGAGCACCAGGCACAGGGCGTGGGCCAGGCACTCCACCCTCCTCTCGGCCGCGTACTGCTTGAGCACGGCGAACAGCCTCTCCTTCAGCTCCGGCTGCTCCCCCAGGACCGCGTCCACCTGCAGAGGGGAGCCGGCACAGGGCAGGGAAGGGGCGCTGAGCAGGAGAGCGTGGAACTGGGGCAGGGCCACTGCCACACGGAAAATGTGTCCCACTCCCTGCTCAGCCCAGGTGGAGGGAACCCCGCGGGGAGGAGGGGGACACTTGAGGCGTCAGCCCATCACACAGCGCTGCTCTGCTCTCACACGAGGCCCTGGAGCTGCTGCTCCAAACATTCCACCAGAACAGGGCGAGACCCCAAACTCCCAAACTCTGCTGGGTGGCAGTGGCCCTGCAGGAGTGGCCCTGGCACAACCGGGATGGGATCAGTCTGGAATCTGCCTGGCAGGGGATGCTGCAATGGCCTTTGGAGCTATTTAAGCTTCCTCTTTGTGCATCACTCCCTGATCCCTCTGGGCAGCGCCGTCCTGCCCTCAGCACCGGGAATGGGGAGAAAGAACACGAGGTGAGTGCCAGCCCTGGAAACAGCACTGACAGCTGCCAGCCACTGTCCCATCCTCTCCAGCTGGGACAGGCAGAGTAATTAGCTAATTACCATAGAGCCAATTACCCCACACAAGACCCTTCTTATTCACCTCCTTCCCCACTAGGGGGCTGCCCCTTGTCCTTGGGCAGTGGGAGCTGGTTCCTCACCTGGACCTCTCGTGTGGGATGCAGGAACTCCCCGTGACTGCCTCCGTACCTGTGCTTGTTGGTTTTTCCTGAAAGGTGATGCTTTTGGGCTGCCAGTGGGTTTAACTGCAGCGTTTAACTGCAGGAAGGGGAGAGGAGCCCCTCACCCTTCCCCGGGGCACTGGGGGTGTGTGCAGGGCTCTGTGCACCCCTGTGCTGGCACTGCCAGGGGCCCCACAGGCATCACCTGCCTGGGGAAGGGGAAGAGCCATTTCTTCCAGGTGCTGTCCCACTTGGCAGCACCCCAGGGAGCTGATACAGGACCCCAGCAGAGCCCCCGGTGCTGCTGGCTCTGCTCAGGCACTGTGGGGGTTCCTGGCAGCAGCAGCATTTCAAGGTTACCCAATCTGGGGCAGCAGTGTCCCCTGGGCTGGCTCGTGAGCACGGTCCCCAGTCCAGCACAGGGCTGGCAGGCTGTGGAGTTCCTGGCGGGATGGATCCCAAGGGCTGCTGTGAAATTCTGCCTGGGCTGGGATTGCAGGGCTTGGAGGGCAGGAATTGCAGAATCACTTTGGGTGGAAGAGACCTCCCAGATCCTTGAGTCCAACCTGTGCCCATCCCCACCTTCTCCCCCAGCCCAGAGCACTGAGGGCCACATCCAGCCACTCCTTGGACAGGGACGGGCACTCCACCAGCACGGGGGTGCTGCCAGCCCTCACGGAGATCCCAGCGTGTCCCCTGAGCACACAGGGGACAAGAGAAGACATTGCCCTGGGACTGAGACCGTGAGCAGCTCCCTGGGACGCCAGGACACTGGCACAGCCCTGCCCCAGTGCCACTGGCGTGGACACCACTGTGTGCCAGGCTGGCGGTTCAGCCTGGGGCTCTACCAAACGAAGGAGGCTGGGAAAAGGTGACCCGTGGGCAGTGCAGGTGTGAAATACAAACCAGCAGCACCCTCCGACCTTCCAGCCTGGCAGAGGGCGGGCAGCAGCACCCGGGCGCTCACAGCACCACCAGAGCCAGGATCCCAGGGAAAGGAGGGGGTAAAACACTCTGCTGGGTTTAGGATTTCCTACATGGTAAAGAAACTGAAGCCACTTTAAACATCTGCGCTGTGAATTCCCTCTGGAGAGGCATCTGCCAGCTGAGCTGTGCTCCAGCAGCACGTGTGCTCTGCGTTCTGAGTGTGCTCTGCGTTCTGGGTGTGCTCTGCGTCCCTGCCTCTGCCCAGGCTGCCCGGGGCTGTCCCGGGGGCTTTGTGGGGCTGGGAGGGGACAGAGGTGCTGCTGGGGGCGCTCACAACAAACTTGTTCTCCTGTGATCATCCAGGAATCTTTTACTCGGCTTAATGTGACTTCAGAGATGGAACAGCCGCCCCTCCTCGTTAATCTCCTGTAATCAGCAGGTATCTGTTTCCCACGCCCATGAATCCAAACCTCAGTGGGAATTTGTGAATCTTTAATGGAGAAGCTGACTGAGGGGATTCGCCTGATACCACAAATCTCTTTATGGATGTCTTGTTTCTTTATTAACTTGGGATCAAAAAAAAGCCCTACCAGCCTGGTTATTTTCATAACAGCATTTTAAAAGGCTACTTTGAAATGGAAATTAGAAACATCGAAAAAAACAACTGTGATCAAATTTATAATTAGCACGAGGCGAGGTGTTTGGTAAAACACCCACTAGGAAGATTTCAGGAGCACAATGAAGATGTAATCACATTGATGTTTTTCCTTTTGCAACAAAATAAGAACTAAAATGTCTGGGGGGTGCCAGGCTCAGACTTTGGAGGGACATCCAGGCACGCAGCAGAGCAGGAGCTGCCCTGTGGGTTTCTCCACGCTCTTGCAGTGGGAACAAGAACTTGGGGCCATCCCCAGGGAATCTCCAAGCCCTTTGCAGCACCTTAGGTTCTCCCAGGTAATCACCAGACCCTTCCCTCGGGTGTTCATGCCCCAAATCCGCACCCCAGCCCCGCGACCAAGCCGGGAGCGCTCCCCGTCCGTGTGCCAAGGCTGGAGGTGGGAATCCCCGCCCGGCGCAGGGGGAGCCCTGCCCTGCCCCTCACCCGGCCCGGCCTCACCTTCCTGCTGAACTCCTGCGCCTTGTGCCTCCTGTCGCGGCGGGCGGTGCCGGCGCTGTCCCCGCGGTCCCGGGCGCTGTCCCCGCGGTCCCGGCCGCTGTCCCCGCGCTGCGGCCGCAGCAGTGCCAGGCGCAGGCAGCGCCCGCGGCACGACCCCACCAGCGCGGCCGCCGCCTCCGGCAGCACCACCGGCGTCCCGTCCACCTCCAGCACGAAATCCCCCGGCTCCAGCCCGCAGGCGGCCGCGGGCGACCCGGGGCTCACGCTGGCCACGCGCGGGGGGCTCTCCACGGCCAGCTCGAAGCCGAAGCAGCCGCGGGGCCCGGGGGGGATGCTGGCGTGCTGCAGCCGGGACACCACGCCGATGCTCGGGGGGACGTTCCCGCAGCGCCGGGCCAGCGCCAGCAGCGCCTCGCAGCCCAGGGAGGACACGGGCTGGCCCTCGATCTCCAGCACCTCGTCCCCCGGGCGCAGCCCCGCCAGCGCCGCGCTGCTGCCCTCCTGCACCCAGAGGATGTAGCACGGCCCGGAGCCGCTTATCTGGAACCCGAAGGACTCGGGCCAGCCCTGGTTGGTGGCCGGCATGGCTGCGACTGGAAAAGAAGGAGAAAAAGAGGAGTTGAGATGGCTTTTCCATCCTTAGGGGTCGTTCCTGTAGGTGCCGTGTGGAGCCCATCGGGTGGGGGATTACAGTGTGTGCTGTGTCCCCCTCACCGTGGGAAGAAATGCCCCAAGAGCCTGTATTTCCTCTCGATTTCCTTCAAATAAACAGCTTTTACTCTGTCTTTGGCTGCTGGTGCTGCTGAGGAGGCCACATTGGCTGGGAAGGTCAGGGCCACATGTGGCACTCAAATGTGACCTGGCACAGGCACTGGTCTCACCTGTGGCACCCACCCCCCCTCCCCAGGAGCCTCATTTAGGCATCTTCTTGTATTTGTCTATTAAAAGGATTCGTTCATTTCACATGTTACATTAGTGAATAGATGATACAAGGACATACACCAGCTTGATATTACCCAGCTCCTCTCAACACTCAGTATTTTAGCTGTTTGCAGCTACAAAATTACTGTAAATTCATCAGAATCTCCGGATCCTCTCAGCTCTCTGAGGATCCTTTCTCTGTGCCCTCTCAGGCCCGTGTATGAGTTGTCCTGCTGGCAGCATCCCGAAAGGGCAGGGTGATGGTTTCCAGCGGGCCTTGTTTGTGGCTCAAGTGAAGGGTTTGGACTGGCTCCGTGGATGCTCAAGGAGACATCAGGCACATCAGCCCTGAACATCTGCAGGAGCTGTCCTTGCCCCAGGTGACCCCGGGCAGCTGATGTGCACGGTGCACTCAGATGCCCTTTCCATGCCGTGTGTCCAGATGACCTCGCTGTGGTCCCTTCCAACCCTCCCATTCCCCGATTCTGTGATGTGTGAGTGCCTTCACTGTCTGCTGACACTCACTAAAATAACGCATATGTGGTTTTCTCTGTGTCTGATCTCAGCTGTCTGTGAAGATTCTTTTTACCCCCGTGTTTATTCCATCTGTGTCACTGAACACACATTAAGCACTTACAGAAACGAAACTCAATTTTTCCCAGGCAAACTATCTTACAGAGGCTACGAGACTCAGAGGGGAAGAGCTGAGGGTGCAGCTCGGGGCCAGCCTGGCAGCAGCAGGATGAAACCCATCTGTGACCAGACCCCATCCCGGGGCTGCTGAGCACAACTCGAGAGCTGCAGCAGAGCCCAGTGAGCCCTGGGATGGTCCCAGTGCTGCTGCTCCGGGCTGTGCTCCAGGGCAGAGCCCGGCAGATCAGCGGGAGCTGCCCCCTTCCACCTCGCCGCCCCTCGGCTCAGCACTTACAGAATTCCGCGGCCATCCAGGCGAGCCGGGGGCTCTCACCGGCGGCAGATTTGTCCCACCAAGGGCTTGAAGCTTTCTTATCTCTCCTCCATCACCCCCGGAAGCGTTTCCCGTGCACCCACAGGACTCCTGGGGGCATCTTCCCAGCTCCCCGTCCTCGCTGCAGCCCCCGGGTGGGTGAAGCGGCTGCCGCGGCACCAGCACAGGGCGGGCAGGGGGCGGCTGCCCCTTCCCGGCCTCCTTACGGGAGCCCTGCGCCCTTCCAGCTGCTCCAGCTCAGCGCCACACATGCACTAAGGTCTTTCTGGCCTTTTCGTTTCCTAATTAACTTTATTTCCACTGCACAGAGAAGCGCGGGCAGTCTAATTGCCGTGCTCGTCCCGGCTGAGCCTGGCGCTGACCTGAGCCTGCAGATCTGGGGGGAATTAGGAGCTGGAAGGAGGGAAAACAGATTAGTGCCCGTGGAGGGAAATCCTTTACCCACAGGGCAAATCCAAAGCGACAGCGCTGTGAGAGCGCGGGGACAGTGCGGGGGGCCGGGACCCGCCGGCAGAGGTGAATGACACACCTGGATTTTGGGAATACAGCCCACACGTGCTTTGTCACAGGGGTCTGGGGATCGAGGGCTTTGGGGCTCGCCAGGAGAGCTGTCCCCAGCCGGGCTGCTCCCTGCGGGGCTGGGGGGACTCTCGCAGCGGGGAGCAGCCGAGTGTTCGGCCACAGCCCCCTGTGCTGGCACCCACCGTCCACCAAGCTGCTATTTCTGATTTTCTCCTCGGCTTCCTCAGCGCTGAGGGATCCCGGGGCTTAGCACGCTAAGAGGTTTTAGGGAATTACACGTCCTGCTGCAGCACCAGTGGGAGGGGCACCTGCATCTCCCCATGGACAGCGCGGTGATCCGGCCTCCGCTCGGGCCCAGGATGGACGGGGTGGGAAAACCTCCCCGGGACAGCCGGGACAGCCAGGACAGTCGGGACAGTCGGGACAGCCAGGACAGCCGGGACAGCCGGGACAGCCAGGACAGCTGGGACAGCCAGGACAGCCGGCACAGGGCTGATCACGGCCTTAGCAAGAAGAGCTGCGAGGACCTGCCCTGCACAGCCCGAGGATGAGCACGGTGTGGAGGAGGGTCTTCCTCCTGCTTGGGACCTCTGCGGTCCTGTCACTGCTTCAGGGGATTGAACCCTGCTTCTTCCTCCTTTGCTGCTCCTCCTGTCCTCTCCAGCTCCTTTCTGGCAGGCTCTCCTGCACAAATCTCCTTCTGAGCAGCAGTCCCAGGGCCTTGGGGCATCTGTCCTCCCGTGCTGACACTGACACACACAGCTCCTACAAACTCATGCATCTCTGTTAATATTCCCTGCCCAGTCAAAACTGCAACTAATTCCCTTTTTTCTGTTTGTTTGGGTTTTTGTTTGTTTGTGGGTTGTTTTGGTTGGTTTGGGGTTTTTTTCAGCCACTGATGTAATTGCTTGTTTTCCTTCTATTTTTAACTGACTTGAGCACTTTAAACACTGGCAGTAAATTTTAATCCTTGAAAGAACTGAGTTCTGGGATCCCAAGTGAATGGAGGTGGTTTCCATTAAGACCTTTGGCCAGACTTTGACCAGATGAGATTTTCTAAGTGATTTTCACAGTGCTTGGACTGCATGAGCTTCACCCCTCTGAGTCTCAGCCTCTGTCCAGGTATTTGCTGCCTGGTTGTCCTCGAGCACGGCCTGTGAGGGCACCGAGAGTGGACGAGCTCCTGGGCGGGGCTGGTGCCAGTCCCAGGGTGGTGGCCCTCGCTGTCGTGGCTATGCCCAGGAACCGTGGCACACAGACCCTGCCTGTCCCCTCACAAATGAACCACCTGGTGCCCACCCCCAGCCCTTTCTGTGCCACCAGCCTTGCCAGGTGACATCCAGTGACCCAAGCCAAGCTGTTTCTGTATCTGCAGAGGTTCTGCTGTCTCAGTAGGATGGGGGGAAATGTCTTTTTCCCTCCGTCCTCCATCAGGGCCCAGGTCCCTTGGGCTGCACTCCAGGACAGCTGTGCCCCAGGAATATTCTCCTGCATTTCTCCCTCTCATGTCCTGTTTGGTGCACTGGGGGCCCAAGTGGGTGCACTGGGCTTACCAAAGGGAAAAAGAGACTCTTCCTGAAACTCAAGCTCCTCTCCTGCCTCCCACCAAGACGATTCCTCTCCTCTTTGGCCGAAGCCCCTGGAGCATCCCTGAACGCTTACCTGTGCTGTCCGAGCTCCAGCCAGCGGCACAGCGGGCCCCAGGGCTGGGAAAACCATCCCAGCAGTTCGGGAGCCTTTGGATCGGAGACGCCGCCGAGTTTCTCTGGCAAATTCCAGGCAGGCAGGGTAACCCGATCGGCCCGGCGGGAGCGCGGGCGGTTTCAGTGTCAGCCCCGGCCAGGGACGGGCACAGCGCGCACCCTGCGCGCCCACCCGGCCCCGCTGGGGGCGGCAGGTGCGGGAGCGAGCCCCCCTCACCTGGGGCAGGGCGGGACCGGGAGGATGCGGGGTACAAGGGAACAGCGAGCTCGGAGCTCCGGGAAGGCACAAGAATTTTGTTTTAGAGACTCCATTAAAGGCCACAGCGCTGAAGGGATTTTTGGCGATTCCCAAGGAGTGGCACAGGACGGGAAAGGGCGGTGGGTGGCGGCGCTCTGGGAGCACGGAAGCAGCACACCGGCGGCAGGGGCTCACACGGTAACCAGCTGCCCGGGACCGGGGCAGCGGCAGCTCGGGGCTTCGCGGACTCATTGCACGGGGTTTTTAGGGCTTTGTGGGGGCCCGGCAGCGGCGGGGGCCGTGCCGGTGCCCGGTCCCGGCGGGCCGGGGCCGCCGCGGCGCCGGAGGGCGCTGGAAGCGCCGGGAACGCCCGAGCGGCGCCGCTTCCGCCGGGCCGGGCCCCCGAACCCGGGGCGGGAGCGTGTCCAGGGCAGGGAACGGCGCTGGGGAAGGGAATGGAGCCCCGGGAGGGGCTGGGGGAGCTGGGAAAGGGCTGAGCCTGGAGAAAAGGAGGCTCAGGGGGACCTTGTGGCTCTGCACAGCTCCTGACAGGAGGGGACAGCCGGGGGGGTCGGGCTGTGCTCCCAGGGAACAGGGACAGGAGGAGAGGGAACGGCCCCAGGCTGGGCCAGGGGAGGGCAGGGGGGACAGCAGCAGGAATTTCCCCATGGAAAGGGAGCTCAGGCCTTGGCACTGCCCGGGGAGCTTTGGAGTGCCCATCCCTGGAGGTGCCCAGGGGATTCCTGGGGGTGGCACTCAGTGCCCCGGGCTGGGGACAGGGCGGGGATGGGCACAGCTGGCACTCGATGGGCTCGGAGGATTTTTCCCAGGCGAATGGATTTGGGATCTGTGTTCGTGCCTTGGCCCTCACAGGGATACATAAATCACTGCCCTCAGTGCTCCATCCGAGCCCATCGTGCTGCAGGGACCGGGCTCCAGCAGCGGCTCCTGCTCCAGGGCTCGCCATGGACTTCCTGACGCTCCTGCTGCTCTACCTGTGCTTCGTGCTCGCCGTCGCCGCCCTGCTCTGCCTCTGCTCGGGCAGGAGCGAGAGTTTCCTCGCCAGGAGAGCCCACAGGGCGAGCCAGGTAAAGCTCCGGGCTGCCAGGCAGAGTGAACTGCCAGGGGAGTGATCACCTCCCGTTCTGGGAATCTGCCCCGCTTTGTTCTGCTAAAATTAGTGCAACTGCTATATCGGTTCTCAGAAAAAAAGGCGGCATGTGTGGTTAGAGTGGTGATTTATTTCATCCTGTTTTAATGTCTGCTCTCAAGGAAGTGGGGTAGGAAGTAGAAATACACTTCCTTTGAGACGATTAAATCCTGCCCAAGCAGGTAATGGAAATCATTTGGGTCTCCCAGCTCCTGTCCCTGCCTGGGGTGAGGATGGAGCTTCTCACCATGCCAGAAACACCTCCTTGAGTGACACCACAACACAACTCAGGAAAATTAAATAAGGATCAGGCCCCAGGAACTGGCAGTTTTGTGGTATTGGCTGCTGTCATCGAGAGGAAAAAGGTGGGGGAGGTTTGAGGATTAAAATAGGGAGAGAATTATAAGTGGTGGCAGATATTTTAGGGGAAGCTCTTTAATGTGTGTACTAATGCTGCAGGCTCTTGTTCCCTAAGAAAGAGGCAGGAATGAAGAGCTTTAAAAGAGGATTAAGAATTGGCATTTTATTGTAAAAACAGGGAATTGGAAAAGCTCCAGTTCATTTTTTCTGTTTTTGGGCTGTGTCTGAATGAAAAGAAAAAAAAGCTGTAATATTCCTGGAAGGTAAAGGATGAGAGAATTATCACTTAAATTGTAAATTATATTTAATGCTGTTCACAGGAGTTCAGACAGACTTTTTTTATTACTGGTATTATACTTCCTTTTGGTTTATAGATACACTGTGAAGAGAAATTGATTTTTTCCCCCCATATCTTAATAGCTGCTGCTATGAAGTGTTTAAACAGCAGCAATTAAATTACTGCTGTGGTGTGAAGCCACTGTCTGGAGGAATCTAATCCATGCCTGTGCCTGGGAAATAAATACATCAATATTTTACCTGGGATATAAATACAAGCAATGCTAAATGTAAGGTCACAACGTAAGATAAATTATTATAAGGTAGTGACCATTACATACAAACCCCAGAATATCAGAAGGGTCTGGAGCTCTTAGAGAGCGTCCCAAGGATGGGCACGAGGGTGGTGAAGGGCCTGGGGGCCCTGGAGGAGCAGCTGAGGGCACTTGGCACTGGCCTGCAGCGTGTTGAGGTTTCCTGCAGGTTCTTTTCTGCTGGGTCGTGTTTCCTCCTACAGCACACTTGGAAAAAAAACTCCTTTTTACAAACACTCGTCCCTGAGCTGAGGCGTACCAGTTCACACCAAAATATTTAGCGTCTTCTCAGCTCCACATATGCTTTTTGCCTCCTGGTCTTTCACATCTGAGGCAAGAAGCTGTCACTGCATATTTTCCTTCCATGTCAGCTCGAAATAGGCTCGGGCGCTCTAATTCCTGCACCGTGTTGCTATAGAGACCTGTCAGCTCCGAGTCAGACAATTCCACAGGCACAGCCCTGCCTGGGGGATTCATTCCGTGAGCACGAGCAGGTTCCTTCAGCACATCAAACTGTGCCTGAAAGGGAATTAGACACGGAGCCGTGGGCTGGACCAGGGCTGGAGCTGGAGAAACTGCATTTTTGGTGTTTGGCTGGCTCGTGGATTTTTTTTTCTCTCTTTTCTGGAGGCCACGGGCTTTATCCCTTTGCTTATCTCCCTTTGATCTGTCAGATGGGCTGGTGGAGCATATTGTAGCTGGGGAATTGGTCAGTTCTATCCCCTGCTTAACCCATCCCCACCCTGCAGCCACCCTAAGCTCCTTAGAACTTTCACACATTAACCCAGATATGTTTGTTTGGGCCTGGGGGGCTCCCAGGAGCATGGAACCTCATGGAAAAGCCCAGCAGCATTCCTGCCCCTCTTCTTCCTTCATGGGAAGGGGAGTCAGGCATTGGAACTGCCCAGGGAGTCCCCGTTCCTGGAGGGTCCAGGGAAGGACTGGCTGTGGCACTCAGTGCTCTGGGCTGGGGACAGCGTGGGGATTTGGGGAGCTTGAAGGGCTTGTCCAGCCTTAATGATTCCAGGATTCTGTGATTCTGTGTGTTATGGTTGGACTTTATGATCCTGAAGGTCCCTTCCACCTTTGATTCTGTGGTGAGAAGCTTGGATGCCCCTGGAAAGGAGCCTCCTCCCCGGTGCTGTGGCTGTGCAGGTCCAGAACTGAGGGATGAGGGATTTGTGCTTAAATCTGAGCTTGCCCCAAGGCAGCAGTGGTGGCCAAGTAACGCAGAGCTTCCTCTCCCTCAGGTGCTGTCACTGGTGATCCCCACCCAGCTCCAGAGGGTGACACAGCAGGCACTGCACAGGCTCTTCCACACAAGGTACTGCACTTTCATCCCTTTGACATTTGTTTTATTTCTGGTTACTTTCGGGATCTCCTGCCACCATCAGAGCTCTCAGTATTACCCTCAGATATTCTGTGTCCATTTGGGATGCCTGTCAGGTTTACAGATCCCCTTTGAGGTTTGCCCCGCTGTTGTCTCTCCCTCCTGTGGTCGTTGTTCAGAGGGTGGTACCTGAAATGTTTGAACATATTGACAAATTATGATAATGTGGCTCAGGAACAGATGTTGGTCACACTGGTGGGATCCTGCATCCCCACAGGAATTACCACAGCCTCTCTGGCAGCTGCAGATGGAGTCAGACAGGCTCTGTCTCCATCCTCTCAAATCCCATTAGTGCCAGTCCAGCAGCTTGCATGGCCAGGTGGCTGAGGGGAAGCTGCACAGCTGCCATCAGCCTGCTGGATTCAGGTGGATTTTGTGGTGTCTGTAAACTCTGGTGCCTCAGGAATGATTTAAATACCTTTTCTCTGGGGACAGCAGCTCGGTGTGGCAGTGACTGCAAGCCTGCAGCAGTGCTGTGAGTGCTGGGGTGCCTTTGTGCCTGTTCTGCTGATCCTCTGCTCTAACACAGCCCCCTGAGACAGAGGTGACCCTGTCAGAGGTGCTGGGGGCACTGGGATTCTCCAATACTCTGGAACTGGTGTTCACCACTGCCCACCTGCCACCCTTATTTTCTAACAGCTGGTTATATCATTGCAGAGTTTTTCCGATTATTTTGGGGGATTTTTCTTTGCTTTCAGAGTAGCAAATGTCTTCTGGCAGAATGATTTGTGGCCTGTTGCTGTGGCATGTTTTGTCAGCAGCAAGTGATTATAAGACTTTGTACTGACAGGGAAAAAAATCCAAAGGACATGTGAATAAAGCAGGGAATTTGGCTGACATATTTAAAGGAGTGTATGTGGGAAGAAGAGGAGGAGAAGCCAGTGGATGGAGAAAACACTATTAATATGCAATCCAAGCTGGCCTGAAAACCTAAAAGAGGCGTCTCCTTGCATTTGGAAGGTCTTTGATCACCTCTGAGTGTACTTGACCCGTTAATCAGGATGCTGAGTATTAAATAGACTGTCCCCTTTCCTTTGCAGGAGCTGTTTGTTTGTGGTCCTGCACATAGCCCTGCAGGCTGCAGTGTTTGGGGAATACACCTGGGAGGTGTTTGTGTACTGCTGGGAGCTGCAGTTCCACCTGCTCCCCCTGCTCCTGCCCTACCTGCTGCTGGCTGGGAACCTGGGCTGCTTCCTGCTCTGCTCCCGGGCCGATCCTGGTAAGATCATGCTTGTGCTTTTTGAAAACAGAAAAAAATGCTACAGATCCCATTTTTTAGTTCATTTCCTCGTCTCTTTTGCAGGTACAGTAACAAAATGCAATGCTGCAGCCCTGGTTAAGGTGTATGCCTACGATGGGGTGTTGTTTCAGAGAGGCCTCGTGTGTCCCACGTGCACCGTGGAGAAGCCAGCCAGGTCCAAGCACTGCAGTAAGGATCTGAAATCCCTGGATAACCACGGCAGTAAGGCCTCCCCAAAGGAATTCTCCTCCGGGAGCTGCAGTTCCCACTACAGCTGCTCTGTTACCAGCTCAGTGCTCACAGGGCTGTGTTTGTTTTCCTGAGCTCCCAGGTCACTGCTGCCTTTGCCCATCTGTGGAGCTGGTTGGGTGCTGTTTCCTCACACAGAAATTACCAGTTCTGAGTGATAATTCAGGGTCAGGAACAGCGGAGCTTGTGAGCAGCTGGAATTTAAATGAGGAATTATCACCTGTCAGGACCTCAGATCAGGATTTTCATAGTCACAGAACCCTGTAATGGTTTGGGCTGGTTTGGTTTGGGATTGGATAAAGCCCATCTCGTGTCACCCCCTGCCAGGGGCAGGGACACCTTCCACTATCCCAGCGTGCTCCAAGCCCTGTCCAGCCTGACCTGGAGCACTGCAGGGATGAGAAGTCCACCACACCTCTTTTTATCATCTAAAATAAAGGTGGGAGCTACAATCTCTACCTTTGATGTGCTTTGCCAGGCAGTTCTGTCAGAGAAACCAAAGCCTTGGAGCTGCAGTCTTGGTGAATAAAAGAGGAAATGGAATACATTGTTTTCTTAGGACACACAATTGAATTTATTTGCTTCAAAAGCTGCCAGCTAAACCCTGACTGCAACTCCCACACACTTTCAGCTCAAAAAACACGTAAAGATTAAACTACTTACTTAAAAATGAAGTGCTAAACTGCCTGTTTTGCCCTTGCCTCCCCGAGGTGTCTGCAGGACGTGCGTGCACCGCTTTGACCACCACTGTGTGTGGGTGAACAACTGCATCGGCGCCCGCAACGCCGGCGCCTTCCTGCTGTACCTGCTGTCCCTGACGGCCACGGCCGGGGCTGTGGCTGCTGTCACGGCTGCACTCCTCATCCAGGTGCTGCTGCTCTCCAACATCATGCACGGCTCCTACCTGGATGCCCAGGGGCAGGAGCAGCCCGTGGAGATGCTGTTCCTCATCCAGGTCAGTCTGTGCTATGAAATATATTTATTTTATTTTATTTTATATATATATAAAATGTTCTGTCTGGCAGTTTGCTGTGCTGTTCCCCCAGAGCAGGGAGGGGCTGCAGGGGTTTGGGACACACTGCAGGTTTTGAGCTGTTTTACACATTTGACTTGATTTAGAAAGCTGCCACTGCTGGATGCTTTAAAAACGCATCGGGGGATTTTCTCATGGCCCTTCCCATCCTGCAGATTCCTGTCTCCAGGATCTGTCACTCGCAGATCTGGCTCACAGAGGAGGAATTTACATTCCAATAACTAGCTGATGTAGCAAAGTTTAGGAAACAATTCCGAGTCCCTGAGGTACCTTTGTGGAGGTGCTGAAGCAGGACACACCACCCTGAACACTCAGTTCTACATCCACATGGATGTGCATTCCAGCAGGGGTTGTGCAGTGCCCGTGGGATTCAACCCTCCCCTATTTTAACTTACTTTTCTCTTTCTCTGCAGCACCTTTTCTTGACTTTCCCCAGGATTGTCTTCATGCTGGGGTTTGTCATCCTGCTCACCCTCGTCCTGGGGGGATATTGCTCCTTCAGCCTGTACCTGGCCCTCACCAACCAAACCACCAATGAATGGTGCAAGTCCCGAAGATTTGGGGGCTCCCCCCATGTCCCCTCGCAGCCCCATGACAGAGCCCTCGTCTACAAAAACATTTACTCAGAAGGGATCTGGAGGAATTTAAAGGAAATCTTTACCCCTCTTACAGTGTTGGAAAGGAGGAAGAAAACACGATGATGTTATTGTTTCTCAGGGATATTTTAAAATGTTTTCTAAGACTTTAGTTCAGCAGTGGGCTTGGCTGCCCCAGACAGATTTTGGAACAAGATTACTGCAGAATTCACACAGTGGTGCCTCAGCAGAGCTGAGCTCCCTCCCTCAGTGAGACTCAGGGCCAGCTCAGTCCTGGCCCCTGATTACAGGGATTTGCTCCATTTGATTCCCAAAGATTTCATTCCCAAAGTCAATCTTTCTCTCTGGGAAGGGCTAACACAGAAATCCTATGAATTATGAGGAAGAAGCATCTTTTTTGTATCTTTCTTTGGGAAACAATTAGCCAATGGCTGTTAACAATGACTACAAGTTGTATTTAGCTGAAAAAATTATTTCTGGCAGGATCTTACTTGCAGAAACCATGTCCTATTACAGCTTTGGAGCATTAACTTCAGGAAGGAAATAAAAATGTTCCTGTTCTTCCAGAAATTCTTCTGTTTGAGTATAATAGAAGAGAAATTGGAAAAAAATATAGTAAGAACTTTAAATAATTTTATTTTTAAAAATGTATTTATTTACATGCCAAATCTGTACAATATGCAATTAAAAATCCATATATGGTTTAAAAACCCAAATTCCTATACAATATGGCTTTCCATCCCCCAGGCTGGCTCTCAGAGCAGCCTGGCTGGCATTGCAGGGTACAATGATGCATTCATAGACCAGTACATAAGGCTACTTGTCCAGGATATCAAAGAAAAGAGAAATACTGCAGTACCATGCCTTGGGAGGCCGGAAGGAGTGAGGTTAAAGGCATGAGAGTGTTTCAGTGGTGCTTGACACACCACAACTCCTTAGGTTTGGTTTCCTCAACTTGTTTTAAATGCATATATTTCAGTAATCCCTTGTGAGACCCCACATGTTTGCTACACTTTCTGAATCCTTTTAAAAACTAACCCACTGCTGTCCCATGGGCAGAGAGGGCTGGTTCCCAAAGGATCTTCCTTAATTCGAGGCTGCTGTACAGAATACTGAGTGCCACTTGTGACCTGTCTGTCCCCTCAGTGTGACCAGGCTGAGGTTTAACTCGTGATACTGGTTTTAGACTGAGAACACCTCAGGCCTGCCCTGGCCTGTGTTAGACCTGTCCTATCCCATTTCAGGCCTGTCCTATCCTGTTTTACACCTGTCCTATCCCGTTTCAGGCCCGCACTATCCTGTGAAGCCACCTCCCTGCAGAGCACTGCCCCTGGCTGTGGGCAGCCCCGGGGGCCAGCCGGGCCCTGTGCAGCCCCTCCCTCACACGATCACGGTCTGCACCTCCACCTCGCCCTCCTGCGAGGCGGCGATGACGAACTCGCCCGCGTGCTCCATGATCTCGATGTCCTCGGAGGCCACCATGGTGACGGTGGCCTCCTGCGCGGCCAGCGCGCCCTCGGTGGCCAGCACGGCGCCGTCGCCGATGGCCGAGGCCAGCGTCATGGCCACCTGCTCGGTGAGGCTCTCGGGCGTGGCGATGGTGATGGTGTCGGCGGCGTCGGCGGCCGCCGCGCCCTCGGCCACGGTGACGTTCTGCACGATGATCTGGTGGCCCGAGTTGGCCTGGTTCACGATCTGCTGCACCACCTTCATGATGTGGCTGTCCACCTGCAGGGGACAGGGGCTGCACTGATGCATTTACTGCGGCTGTGGCTGCACAGGGGCCGGGCAGCCACGGGGTGATGGCAGGAGCAGCTCACCCCAGGAACAGATCCTGGAATGTGCCACCCCTCCTGTCACTGAAGGACTGCTTTACCTCATGTCTTGTTCCCTCTATTATTTCAGTAGCTTCGCTGGTCTCCATGTCCTCAGTGGAAGTCTGAAAGACAAAATAAGACAAATCCCTTTCTGGGTTCTTATAAAAAGAATTTTATCGCCAAGATATAATTCACTAAGATCTTTTACACACAAGATTTTCTGTTTCCCCCACATGCAGTAGCTACTCCAAGGACAACTCCTTGACATTCTCTCCCAATCCCATTATCAGGAACTGCTTAAAATGAATGGACAATGTTCACAAATAACTAAAAGAGAATGTCCTCCCTCAGCAGGATTTGGCCAAGTAACAGATTCTTCTCCTACTGGAGAAAAACTACAGCAGCACTCAATAACTGAGCTGTGTTACCCTGCTGGGAGGAGAACTGGCTCTGTGTGATGGAGGGGAGAAAGTGAAATACAGAATTCATTGCTTTTGGCAGCCTCTGTTAGAAACAACAGAGTTTATCTGGGACAGAGTAAGATAAATAGGAATGGGACAAAACAGGAGGGAAAGCTGAAGCGAGCTTGTGAGGACCTAAAATCTGGTGTGCTCACAAGTTGTCAGGCTCAGCCTCCTGCTGACCCACTGACAGTGTCTCCTTTTCCTGGCACACACAGCACTTGGGAGGGTGGGGAAGCTCCAAGCTTTCCTTCCAAACAAGGCAAATCTTACTGATTCCTGGGGCTGTGCAGGCAGGGCAGAGCCTGTTTTACCTTCTCCCAAAAGCCTGGAGCAGGAACATGAACCCCTGCAGTTTTTCCTGACCAAGTCCTGTGCTGAATTCCCAATGAGCAGGCTGGCTGCCCCTTCTCACCTCGATGATGTATTCCTGGGTGTCTGCCACCACCGAGGAAAACTCCACCAGGACTGTGTGCGGATCTTCTGACAGGACCGTGGCTGCTAAGTTGTCAGCAGACTGACTCTCCTCTGACACGATCACCTCTTCCACCTCCTTCATAGCCAGGAGGCAGCCACCTGCATGGCATTCCAGAAAAACAGCTTTTCTTGTGACCATCTCCAACAGCAGCTGGGAGATGTCACACAGTGCCAGCAAGGGGGTGCCATGGACAAGTGACCAGTGTCACCTGAGGGGCTCTTGGCCCACCAGGACCAGCCAAGGAATAGCCCAGAAGAGCCCATGTGACACCAGGGCCAGAGCAGCTCTCCAGTGCAATTCCAAACACCACATGGGTACATTCAGGTGGGAAAACCACTCAGGGTTTTCAAGCCATGTGTGAAGCACATACAGCAAGAATTTGGGTATATTTTAATTTCTGCTGATACATCTCAGTATCTCATACAAAAATCCATTTTTTCCTCCAGTAAACTTGTATCATTCCTTTGGAATAACCCCGTAAGCACTACCTGAAGTCTGGAAATCCCCGCTTAGGAGCTAAAGAAGCAGCAAGTCCAGTGCAACTAATCCCACAAACCAGGTTACTGGTGAGAGCTTTACTCAGACATTTCCCTCCCAGAGCAGCCCCACTTCCATGGGGGCCGTTAGATCCACCCTCCCCACCATTCCCACCCCCAGTGCAAGCCCAGAGCAGGCTCCCCCAGCTCACCTTTGGTTTTGAGGTGCCTGTTGAGGGTGCCGTGCTCGGCGAAGCCGCGCCCGCACTTGTAGCACTTGAAGGGCTTCTCGCCGGTGTGGTGGCGGATGTGGCGCACCAGGGAGCCCTTCTCCCGGAACCCCCGGCTGCAGAACTGGCACACGTAGGGCTTGTCCTCCAGGTGCGTGCGGAAATGCACCTGCTGGGCGTTCTGCACACACACGGGCAAGGGAGGGGCTCAGAAAGGGCACTGACAGCTCAGGGATGCAGGGTTTAGCTCCCAGGATGGAACTCAAGTGTTTGTGTCTTTGATATGACACAAGGGTGATTTCCTTGGATGGTGATTTAGGAATGGTACTCCCCAAGTCAGTGCTCTCACCAAGACTCTCACTGGCTTGCTGCCCCCTTCCCTCTCCCTCTCCCCCTCCCCCTGCACTGGGAGAGGAGAATCGAGGCACAAAAGGTGAAGATCATGGACTGAGATAAGAACAATTTAGCAGAACAGAAGTAAGAAAACAACACTGCTGATGACAGAGGTACAACAAAGAGCTGAGCAATCCACCTGCCCTGATACACAGACAGAAGGAACCCCTTTCCCCCACACCAGAATGTTCTGGCCATGCACCCTCCTGCCTACTGCAAAAATTAACCCCGTGCTGGCCAGAACCAGAACACTCTTATTACATGTATGTTCCACACATGAAGGAACAGTTTCTTCAGAAGTGTGATGGTTTTACAAAGATTGTCCTTCTTCTGCCCACTAAACCAAAACATCTCTCTGGAATTTCAGATCAGAGAATCACTGAATGGTTTAGGTCAGAAAGAACCTCAAGGAATATCTTGTTCCACTCCCCTGCCATGGGCAGGGACACCTTCCACTACCCCAGGGTGCTCCAAGCCCTGTCCAACCTGCCCTTGGACACTTCCAGGGATGGAGCAGCCACAGCTTCTCTGGGCATCCTACAAGAGTCAGGCAAGCTGGCTCTTGAGGAGCAAAGCCTCCTACTCTGAGGAGCAAAGCCTGGCAGTGGGGAGGGCAGGGTTTGGGGCCCACCTTTGTCTTGTAGCGCTTGCCGCACTTGGGGCAGGCGTAGGGCCGCTCGTCCGAGTGCACGCGCCGGTGCCCCTTGACGTGGGCAATGGTCTTGTAGAGCTTCCCGCACTCCCCGCAGCGGAACCGCCGCTCGTTCACGTGCACCTCCTGGTGCTTCTTCAGCAGGTAGCCCTTGGTGAACTCCTTGCCACACTCCTCGCACTTGAAAGGTTTGTACTCTAGAGGGACAGAGAGAAAAATGTGTGGTTGATCCAGGGCAACCCGCAGCACAAGGATCTGGTGATGGTGTAACTGAATTGTTACAAAAAACAACCTGGAGGAGAGAAATTGCATTGTCAACCACATGTGTGGGTTTTCACAGGACCCCAAAGCAGCTGGGGTTGGAAGAGACCTCTGGTGATCATCCCATCCAGCCCCCTGCCCAGGCAGGGTCACCTGGAGCAGGTGACACAGGAACGTGTCCAGGTGGGTTTGGGATGTCATGGAAAGATGTTCTTCCTCATGTCAGGGTGGAACTTGCTGTGTTTTAGTTTCTGGCCATTGCTCCTTGTCCTGTCACTGAACAGAGCCTGGCACCATCCTGTGACACCCCTGGGAGGGATTTGTATGGATTGATGGGATCCCCTCTCAGCCTCCCCTTCTCCAGACTGAGCAGGCCCAGCTCAGCAGTCTCTCCTCATCACAGGAGCTGCACATTGCTGAGGTCGCTGAGGCACAGCTCATGTCACGCAGCAGCCCCAGCAGCACTTTACCTGTGTGACTCTTGCTGTGAGTTTCCAGGGCAGCAGCTTCACTGAAGGCTTCATTACAGTGAGGGCAAATGTAACGTTTGTACCCGTTGGTTCTTTCTGCAGGTGCCTGCTGGAGACAAAATGGGAAAACTGCTTTTTCTTTTTTTTTTTTTTTTTGGTACTGGTGTGTCCAGTTAGGATTGCTACCCAAATTCCCAATTAAACACTCCAGCTTTGACAGGGAAGAGATCTCTGGTGTGGAAAGAGACAGCACGTGTGTGAGGTAACATTTCCCTTGAATCACACCTGCACAATGTAACTCTAAAACCTGACACAAAGCCAGGCAGGGACACGTGAGGACAACAGTGCTGCCCACAACCAAATACAGACAGGGAGGTTAAAAAATTAATCTGTTGATGGAATACAAACGTACAGACTCTGCTCCTTCCAGTTTGGCACACTCCTCCCCACATGGCTCCTCTTCCATGTCCACCTCTTTGTTTTCCAGCTCTTCTGGAGCAGCTGCCACAGGTTCATCCACCTTCTGCACCTCCTCCACTGCCACCCTCTCGATGACAATTCCCGAATTCCTCATGGCCTGCCTCAGCAGGTTCTCACTGTTCACTTCCCCCTCGCACGGCAGCTCCTCAGGATGTGGCTGCTGAAGGAACAAAGAGGAACAAAGAATTGTGTAAAAATCCAGAGTTTTTTACAGCAGCACTGCTGCGAGGGTCACTCCCTCTGGGGTGTCCAGTGCTGTGCTACGGGGCTGAAAGGTCAACCAGGGAATACCCTGGGCTGAGGAGAAAGGAGATGGATCTGTACTCTGACAAGCCAAGGGATGACAAGCCCACACAGAAACCAACCAAAGGGACCTTTTTCATTCCACACTCACATTTACCATCAGTACCCAAGACACTTCTGCTCACGAGGCGAAACGCTCTTTGTGTAAAACACACAGAGGGTGTTTGAGACAAGCAACACTCACGTCTGGCTCCAGGGGTTTTGCATCCACCACGGGAAGCTCCTGCATCTGCACATGGACTTCATGGAGCACGTTGCCCTTTGCATCTGTCACGAGGTGGATGACAGGGGAGGCCTCGATGGATTCGCTTGCTATCGAGGACATTGTGTCTGTGTTGGAGCTGCAGGATCCTGCAAGGGATGAACCACGTGGGGAATGCACCCCTCAGCCACTCCCTGTGCCCTAAAAAATCTGCCTTAGAGCACAAGGTGCCTGTTAACGCCACCTTTGTACCAGATTCTCAAACATTCTTGAGTTCACACCCGGCTTCAAGGTAACAGCTTTGCTTTATAAATTACTTTTTCTGGTATAAAAAATATAAACTCAATGCCATGGGAATAGTTTTTATCATAAATAATAATCATGGAATGGCTTGGGATGGAAGGGATCTTACAGGTCATCCAGTTCCAGTCCTGCCACAGGCAGGGACACCTTCCACCATCCCAGGCTGCTCCAAACCCTGCCCCACCTGGCCTTGGGCACTGCCAGGGATCCAGGGGCAGCCACATCTTCCCTGGGCACCTTGTGCCAGAAGGAATTTCTGTTCCAAGTGCTGTGAGGGTTTATCAGACAGGAGGCAGGTCCTGGCAGCATCACTGACCTGATGGCAGATCATCTTTGTTGACAACTATTTCTTTGGTCATGTTGAAGCGGATTTTTTCAGTGCAAGGTGTCAGAGATTTAAGGTGCCGAGTCAAAGCCCCCGACTCCCGGAAGCTTTTCCCACATTTCTTGCATTTGTAAGGCCTTTCATCTGGAAATGACAAGAATCAAAACAACCATATTAAAGCCAGCACTGCTGGGATCAGCTCTGTGTGACAGGCTGAAGAACAGCACACGACTGTGCCTATCCCAGAACCTTCCACTGCTTCCCAGCACCTCAAATGCTGGGGAGCTCAGTGGTCTCAGCTCAGCAAAACAAGGGCAGCAGCAAGGAATTCCACTGGAAGGCAAATGGATAACCACAGACAGTTATCCATTCCCAGTAACAAGGAGCTCTTCTTTTGGAGAAGCCTTACCCGTGTGCCGCCGATGGTGTCGGATCAGAGAGCCCTTTGTCCTAAAGGAAGTCCCACAGAGTTTGCACTCATAGTCCTTCCTGCTGCTGTGAGTGATCATGTGAGCTTTGAGGATGCTGGCCTAGGGGAAGAATTTCCTTTAAGAGACATTCCAAACAGTTTAAAGATTTTACATTTCAGCTGTAAAGAACAACAAGGCTCCCAGCGAAAGCAGAGCTTCCCTCTGGGAAGTAAAGGCAGTAAAGCACACTGCTACTGAGCCTTGGGATCCCTGAGTTTACAGCCAGCCTAAAAGGCTCCCTAACCCACAGCAGCAGTGGATACTCACAGTTTTAAATGTCTTCTGGCACAGCTCACACACGTATCGCCCCTCCTTGTTCACCTGCAGCTTCACCTTGATCAGCTCGGTGGAAATGTCCTGCTCCTGCTCCTCGGGGCTGCCCTGCTCCTCACTGACCTCCCCGTCCACGGGGCCATTGGGGTTCTCAAACACATGGTCTCCTGCTACAATGACCTCTTTGATGTGCCCACTGCCTGGGAAAAGGTGGGGAGACAGTTGGGTTCTTTACAGGACAGAGCTTTACCCATCTACTGTTTCAGCATTTCATGCAGAAAGAAGGAGAAAAGGTATTTAAAACCTGCATCTCATTATGGCAACCTTCTCATTATGGCAGCATAAAATGGGCACTTCTGGAATAGAGTTTAACATCTAATTTGTATTAATTAGTTGTATTAATTAAGCTGAAGGAGGATGGATTTAGAATAGATATTGCAAAGGAATTGTTCCCTGGGAGGGTGGGCAGGGCCTGGCACAGGGTGCCCAGAGCAGCTGTGGCTGTCCCTGGATCCCTGGCAGTGCCCAAGGCCAGGCTGGGCAGGGTTTGGAGCAGCCTGGGACAGTGGGAGGTGTCCCTGCCATGGCAGGGGTGGCACTGGGTGGGCTCTGAGGTCCCTCCCAACCCATTCCGTGGCCCTGATGAGGGGAGGGTTGCAGAGCTGGCCCAGCGCTGCCTCCCAGAGCTCTCTGCAGGAACAGCCCGCCCCAAGCGCCAGCGACACAGAGGTGTCACCCACCCAGGCACAGCCCAGAGCCGCCGGAACAGGACACGGATGAGGGAACGGTACCAGACCCCCCAGAGCTCACCTACGATGGCCGAGGCGTTGCTGATCTCCTCTGCTATGGAAGATGCTTCAACAACAATGTGAGCAACAGTGATGGACTCCTCGACAGCAGGAACCACCTGCTGGCACAGAGCACGTTTCAGCAGGCCGGTCCTGCTCGTCTGAACACACTGCTCCCTCCCCTCCAACCCAACAGACCGTGGCATCCTAATCATTTGCAGCCCCGGCTCGGAGAAGCCGCTGTCACCTTTTGTGCCTCCTGGCCGAGGAGCCCGGCGAGCGCGTCGGGAGGGCGCTGGCAGCCCTTCTGCAGCTTGTGCTGCACGAACTCCTCCAGGGAGCTGAACTCCGACTGGCAGCGCCCGCACTTATGCACGTCATCCTCGTCTGCGGGGGAAAGCGCGGTCAGGGGGCCGGGCCGGGCCGGGGGAGGTCGGTGTATTCCCCGCTCGCTGCTCCGGCGGGGCCGCCCGGGGCACCGGGCACAGGAGCGCGTCCAGGCGGGCTGGAGCAGCTCCACAGACTCTCCCGGCACCGCGATCCGCCCGGCACCGCCGCTCTGCCCGGCCCGCCGAGCTGCCGGGGATGCCGGAGGGGAGCGGGGCGATCCCGCACGGAGACCCCGCCGCCTCCCGCCCCGCTGACAGCACCGGCCCGGCCCCCTCACCCACCGGGCCGCGCCGCCCCCAGGCCTGGCTGTGCCGGCCGGGGCCCTGTAGGGCGGTACCTTGCTCGCCGAAGGGCGGCGGGAGGCCGATGAGGGCGGCGGGGGGCGCGGGGGGCCCGGAGCCCGCGGCCGCCGCGCCCCGGCCCGGCCCGGCCGCTCCTGCCGTAAGCGCCGCCGGCCCCGCGCCCGTTGCCATCGCGGCCCCCGTGTCGCAACGCGCCGCAAGATGGCGGCTTTACGGCCGTGTCGTCATAACAACGGGACGGGGCTCGGCGGGGAACGCGCCCGCCGCGCGGGGGTTCCGGGCGCTGGCGGGCGGTGTCGGAGCGCGGTCCCTGCGCTCCCCCGGTGACCCCCGAGCACCGAGCCCCGGCGGAGCGGAGCCCGGGCAGTTCCCCACGAGTTACGGCGGAGTTGCCTAACGCGTTACCGAACGGGCCCCGGGCCGCCCCGGCCAATAGCAGCGCGAGGGGGGCGGGCCCTCGGGCAGGGCGGCCAATGAGGGCGCAGCGCGCCGGGCGCCATCGGCGGCGACGTGCGGGAGGCCGGGAGGGGACACCGGGGCCGGCCCCCGGCGGGGTGGGCGGGGCCGCGGCACCGCCGCCCAATGGGGACGCGGTCCGCGCGGGGCGCGGCCAATGGGGAGGCGCGGCCGGCGGGCGCGGGGGGCGGCGCGGCCCGTGGGGCCGGCGGGGCGGCCATGGCGGACGCGATGGCGGCGGGCGGCCCGCGGCGCTGCCGGCGGCTGGAGGGCGAGGCGGCGCGGGCCGTGCTCGCCAACGCCGACACGCTGCTCTTCGACTGCGACGGCGTCCTGTGGCGGGGCGAGGCGGCCGTGAGCGGCGCGGCGGAGACGCTGGGCAAGCTGGCGGCGGCGGGCAAGCGGCTGTGCTACGTGACCAACAACAGCGGGCGGACGCGCGCGGCCTACACCGAGAAGCTGCGGCGCCTCGGCTTCCCGCCCGCCGAGCCCCGGCACATCTTCAGCTCGGCCTTCTGCGCCGCCCGCTACCTGCGCCAGGCGCTGCCGCCCGGCGCCGCCGCCTACGTGCTGGGCAGCCCCGCGCTCGCCGCCGAGCTGGAGGCCGTGGGCATCCCGCACCTGGGCCCCGGGCCCGCCGCCCTGCCCGGGCCCGCGCCCGCCGACTGGGTGCAGGCGCCCCTCGACCCCGCCGTGCGCGCCGTGCTCGTGGGCTTCGACGAGCACTTCAGCTACGCCAAGCTGTGCCAGGCGCTGCGGTACCTCCTGCGCGGCGGCCCCGACTGCCTGCTCGTCGGCACCAACCGCGACCACCGCCTGCCGCTCGAGGGCGGCGCCGGCATCCCCGGTGCGCGGGGCGGGGGGATGGACGGGGTGGTCCCGGGCCAGGGGGTCTCCGTGCTCAGATCTGCGCCTCGGCACACCTCGGTGTTGTGTTGATACAACGCGAGAAGTTCAACCTCAAGCTAGGGAAGAACCGCGGGGAGTGGCGGAGCCCCGGGACAGCTGCCCGGGGAGGTCAGGGAGTCTCCGTCTCTGGAGACGCTCCAAACCCGCCTACGCACGTTCGTGTGTCACCTAATCCAGGTGACCCTGCCTTGGAGGGGGGTTGGACTGGATGATGTCCAGAGGCCCCCTCCAGCTCCCCTGGGATTCCTTGAGGCAGCCTGGGCGTCCCGAGCCTTTCCTCCGCAGCACCCCTTAAAGTGAGCGAGCCCTTATTGCCCTTTGCTTGCAGATAGGAGTTCCCTTTGACGCTGCGGGGTGCAATTCCAGCCTCCCGGCAGGCTTTGTTCCCCTCCTGTGCCTGCAAAGCCACATTCCCGGTGTCCCGGCGGGTTTGCCCTGCTCCATGGCTGCCCCGTGCCCCGTGTCCCTAACGCCCGCTCTGTTCCCCGCAGGGACGGGGTGCCTGGTGAAGGCCGTGGAGACGGCGGCGCAGCGCGAGGCCTTCATCGTGGGCAAGCCCAACCGCTTCATGTTCGACTGCGTGGCCGCCGAGTTCCCGGTGGACCCCGCACGCACCGTCATGGTGGGGGACCGGCTGGACACGGACATCCTGATGGGCAACGCCTGCGGCCTCACCACGCTGCTGACGCTCACCGGGGTGACGGCGCTGGACGAGGTGCGCGGCCACCAGGACAGCGGCTGCCCCGCCAGGCACGGCCTGGTGCCCGATTTCTACGTGGACAGCATCGCCGACCTGCTCCCGGTGCTGGGCCAGTAACGGGCGGCACCGCACGCACTGGAGACTCCCCGGAGTTAGAACCCTTAGCTTGTCTCCTCTCTGTCCTCTCGGTATGATCCTGTTTACATCTCGGCCTGAAATGCACTTTGGAGCAAAGGGGGCGTTACGGCGGGGCTGGGGCTTGGGGCTGGGTTTAATTAATTGTGAATGCATCGATCCGGTGTTTGTGGTGCTCCACGGCACGGGGTCCTCTGGGCTGAGCTGGGGACGTGGAGCTGCTTGGTCTGAGGAGAAGGACCATGTCCTGGCCAGGCTGGGCCGTGGCTCAGCACAGTTTGTTCAGGGAAAGGACTCTTGGGATGTGCAGTAACTCTGGAAGCACTTGTGGAGCTGGTGATTGCCCCTGGGGCCCTGTTCAGGGGCACAGCCCCAAGTCAGGTCACACAAATTCATCTCCTTCATTTGACCACTGCACGTTGCACTTGTGATGCAGGTTGGGATGATCCCAACAATTGCACACCTTGGCTACTGCACACAGTGTGTGTCCAAGGTCGAGTGTGTGTAAAGTGCATGTACACACAGGCACTCCCTGAGCATAAAGATAGAGCAGAATATATTTAAATTATAAATAGAGTCTATGATAATATATCTTGTTTCCCCGGAGGGAGGATGAGAGGAATGTACTTCACTGATTTAATTCTCCTGAACCGTTGCATTTGGTAATGCAGAGAGTCTGTGGCCATGCAGAACTGTCCTCCACTCCTGCTGCTTCCAGAGATCCTGGATCGATGCGTACTGAGCTCCTGCACTTCCCCCAGCACCAGCGAGCCACTTCCCTTGGCTTTAGCTGCACAGTCCCCCTTCCTGCTCAGTCCCTGGATGGATGTGGTGCCCAGGACAGCTGTCCACAGGAGCCCTGTGGGTGCTGAGCCCTGTGGGTGCTGAGCCCTGTGGGTGCTGGCTGTGTGTGGCAGTAGCTCGTGCTTCCTTCCCATCCCTGAGGTTCAGATCTTCCGCGTGTGCCGCGCACGGTGGGTGGTGAGGAGGAGTGCTGGCTTGCTCAGGGGTGGTTCCATTTGATCTCCAGGTGGGATTGGGCAATGAGGGGCTCACCACAGGGTGGGTTTTGTGCTGCCCAAATCCCACAGTGAAAGCTTCTGCGTTACAGAATTAATTGAAAATTATATATGCAAATAACACGCTTTTATTCCATAGATTCCAGTATCTACAGTTCAATTTAAGCACTGGTTTTCCTTCCTGTCCAGCTGAGGAGCTCGGGCAGTGCTGATGCCATGTCCTACCTGGTAACTTGTCACCTTGTTTGTACAGCAATAACCCTGCAGTCCAGAGTCCAGTGCTCGGTGTTCCTGAAGCATTGGCTGAACCATGTTCATCTTCATAATTTGGTGTTGTGGAAGGAAGTATGGATAATCTCTTCCCTGCTGCTCTCTCCAGATGAAGGACTGCAAAGTCCCAGAGCAGGACTTGCCCTTGATCTGGGTAACGTGGAGATGGACATTATGGACTCACTGCAGGTCGTGTCTGATGTAACAGTGTGGGTTTGGAGTCAGTCTCTGTATCTGGTGTTTTTTGTGTCAGGATATGTCAGGAAAAGGCCAGGAGAGTCCAGCATCCCTCAGGCAGCTCTGTCCCTGCTGAGGGCTCTTGCTGGCAAGGGAGCCATTGCCTGGGCTCAGGGATGCTGGAATGTGCTGGTGGTGGTGTCAGTCATGCTTCAAAACTCTGTTCTGACTTCCAAATGGTTCTTAATCCTCTACTTGAATTCCCATTAAACTCTCAAACCTGCTCTCCCCAGTGTTGTCTCTTTGTGTGGTCTCATCTCCGTGAGCTTCCATGCAGCTGTGCTTTGGGAATCCTGGAGTCAGGGATGCAGCTTGGAAGGGACCTCAGAGCCACCCAGTGCCACCCCTGCCATGGCAGGGACACCTTCCACCGTCCCAGGCTGCTCCAAGCCCTGTCCAGCCTGGCCTTGGGCACTGCCAGGGATGCAGGGGCAGCCACAGCTGCTCTGGGCACCCTCACCACGCTCACAGGGAAGTTCCTTTCCAACATCTGATCTCCCTCTGCAGTGAAGCCATTCCCCTTTGTCCTGCCCATGGCCTTGGCCAAAGTCCCTCTCCTTGTGGGATCCCTTCAGCCACTTGGTTCACCCTTGGGCTGTGCTTGATAGGAAAATGTCCAAACCCTGCATTTTCCCTGGACAGACATCACATAAAGGAATTCCTAGCTTGTCCTTGCCTCCACACCTTTGTTATGTCTGGCTGGCAGGTCTGGAACATTCTGGGGGCTCCTGGACTGCTCTGGGTTCTCAGGATCTGGGTGCTCAGGGAATGCTGTTCCCACAGGGAGTTTCTCAGGACAGGACGTGGTGACAGTGTGAGAGCAGCGCAGGCTGTGCTGGTGACTTTGTCCCCAGCCCCTTTCCCTTTTCCCCCGAGGGTGGCACAGGTGTGCCAGGCTTGGGACAGCAGCATCAACTCCTGGCTCCAGCAGCACCGAGTTCCCGTTGAAATGTGGGAATTGCCACTGCCACAAGGGCAGGCTGCCGCTGTCCTCTGGTCATTTGATCTCTCAAAGAGCCTCACCTGGGCTCGTGCTGGTCCATGCCAACCCCGGGGGCACACAAAGCCCCGATTGTGGCTCCTGCCCGCCCCGGGGGTGAGCAGGAAGGGCACTGACAGCAGCGCTCAGCTCCCGCCTCACGTTTCCCCCTCCTGGGAGCCTTTGGCTGCAAGGGAAGGGTATTTATGTGCCAGGGACACACGTTCAGCTTTCCCCGTGTGCCCGCAGCCGGGACCATGCCCAGTGTGTGTGCGGGCAGGAGGCAGAGCAGCAGCAGCAGCCAGGCCCTCGCCTGAAGTGGAGGATGGAAGGAAGGGACGGTGCCAGCCATGCTGCCCCTGCAGTGAGTATTCCCTGTTCCTGCAGTGAGTATTCCCTGCCCCTGCAGTGAGTATTCCCTGTTCCTGCAGTGAGTATTCCCTTTTCCTGCAGTATTCCCTGTTCCTGCAGTGAGTATTCCCTGTTCCTGCAGTGAGTATTCCCTTTTCCTGCAGTATTCCCTGTTCCTGCAGTGAGTATTCCCTGTTCCTGCAGTATTCCCTGTTCCAGCAGCTCCTGGGCAAAGGCTGGCTCTGTCCTTCCTCTGAGACTTGACTTTGGACAAGGGTGTGACAGGACACAGGGAATGGCTTCCCACTGCCAGAGGGCAGGGCTGGATGGATATGGGGCAGGAATTCCTGGCTGGGAGGGTGGGCAGGCCCTGGCACAGGGTGCCCAGAGCAGCTGTGGCTGTCCCTGGATCCCTGGAAGTGTCCCAGGGCAGACTGGGCAGGGTTTGGAGCAGCCTGGGACAGTGGAAAGTGTCCCTGCATGGCAGGGGTGGCACTGGGTGGGCTTTAAGGTCCCTTCCAACTCAAACTGTTCCAGGATTCCAGGATTCTGTCCCAGACAGATATGTGCAATTCTAACTCACTGCTTTTCGGGGGGAATAATCTGCAAGTTCCCTGTTTCCAATAAAGATCTGTAACTGCCCAAAGGCTGGATGAGGCCATCCTCGTGCAGCTGGAGCACATGTAATCCTGGGCATGGATTGAATTTCTCTGTCCTTTAGAGGATTGAGAAACAGGTTATTTTTTAAATGTGGGCTATGTTTGAGATTATTGAAAGCACATTTTCTGCTTTGTAAAAATCCCGTTATGTGCCGTGAAATTAAATTTAATTACTTCAATATAAGAATTAAAGTAAATTAATAGAGCCAATGGAAATGTCACAGCGCTGCCAAGCTCTTTTCCTTGGTCTCATGGAGAACAACTTAGCAAGAAAATCCAGCCCAGCCAAGCACAGGGAGGGGAACAGCAGCAGGGTCATTCCTCACGGGGTCTGATTCCAGTGCTGGCAGCCGCGCTGGGGATTTCTGCTGTAAGCCAAAATAATTCAAGTTGTTGTTCCCTGTTTCTGGAAAGCTGCAGCTCCAGCCCTGCCCCGGGGGCCTTGGAGCTTCCCCAGCTGTGGCAGTGCTGGTTACCAGGACTCTGAATCTGGAATTCCTGGGATAAAGGCTCCGTTATTCCAGGTGCTGCCATGGTTTGGCAGCTCTGCACTCCAGCCAGCCTGCACAAGGATTTGTGTCATGGGCTGGAAACATGTTTGGTGAAGAATTGGCAGAAGAGTCGATTTTAACTCCTGTTCCTCCTTCTTTTGCCCTGGCTCCCAGGACAGGAGGGCCACAGCACCCTTCCCAGCTCCCTCCAGGACCTTCTGGATCATCCTGTCCGTTGCCTTGTTTTTTGCAGTTGTTGGCATCACTGTCGTGGGGGTTCTCAGCTTCTCCCCCAGCTCTGCCCAGGTAAGGGATCCTGATCTGGGCAGGAAGCCTGTCCTGCCTGCAGCCCTGAGCTGTGGGAAGCTGGAGGGATGGGTGGGCCGAGCTTGGCTGGATCAGTCCCTGGACACTGCAGGAAGGTGCAAGCAGTGCAGGGAGGTGCTGCCAGGCTGCAGGCAGGGCTGTGGCAGTCTGGGAGCCCTTTTGTCCAGCAGCACCTGCTGCCTTCGGCCTGAGAGGGCACTGGGGGTGAGGATGGAGTCACATCCTTCCCGTGGGTCACAGCCTCCTCCTGTGCACTGCTGAATCCCACAAGGAGCAGGGGCTGTTCCCAGCTGGGGATGGTGGTGGGGGATGCTGCACACAAGCACAGAGCAGCTGATGCCGGGTGCTGCCCTCCCACTCCTCATGCCCAGGCTGGCTCCCAGTTCATCCGAGTGACGCTCCAGGGCCAGCAGGACCCGCTGAGGAACCAGACAGCTGTGGTGGACAAGGCCAGGGGCACTGTCACCTACTACGTCACCTCGCAGAGCAACCTGAGCGCCGTGGTGCTGTACGACAGCAGGAACGTGAGTGCTGGGCCATCCCTGCCTCCTCAGCTCCTGTTTGCTGCCTTCCTCTGCACCTTGAGTCGTGAAACACAGGGCAGGGGAAAGGAGAAATGTCCATTTCAGGGGTGTCCTGGGACAGGGGTGGGCTGTGCTGCCTGCTCCAGGGGCGTGTCTGTCCACAGGGCTACGTGTGCTACAAGGCGCTGGAGCAGCGAGCCTGCTACCTGAGGAGGATGGAGCCCTGGGACCTGCACACCCTGCAGACGGCTCTCAACACCTCTGAGCACAGTGTGAGCACTCCTGGGAGATCTGGGGGATGGACTGAGCTTTGCACAGGGTCGCTGAACGTTCTCCCCTGTGTGGATTTTCAGGGGTGACTCTCTACCCCCAAGGATCCAGGGCAGGGCTCTCCCAGCTGGGGGGAGCAGTGGCAGCCCCTGTTCTGAGGGATTCGCTGCTCACAGGAGCAGAGCTGTGCCCCCAGGCTGGGCTCTGAGCCAGCCCTGAGCAGCAGCTCCTGGGTTTATCCAAACCCTGATTCCTGTGGGAAGCAGCCAAGCCGCTGGGGCAGGGGGATGTGTCCCAAGAGGGGAACAGCAGGGCCCCTGCAGGACCTGCTCTCACTGGATTCTGTTACCTGCTCAAAAATCTGGGGGAGGAAAAACAAAGGGGGTTTGTTACCAATTCCCAGGGAAGAAAGCTGGAGGCAATCACAGACCCTCAGAACAAAATGTCAGTGCATGCCTGAGCAGGGGCAGATTCCATTTCCAGAAGACAGAAAGCCACGTTTTTTTGTGCCCCTGCCATGTGCTATCCATTTCCTCCGTGGCCCCTGGGGGCTCCTTGGTCCTCACCTTACTCCCAGAGAAATGCAGGAACACAGGCTCATAAAGGGAATGCAGGGAGAGGAAAGCCCCTGCCCAGCCCTGAGGCTCCGAAATGGAGCAAAATTTGGTAGTGCTGGGGTTGCCAGCAGCCCACAGACAGAAAATGAGATCTGGCAGCCTCACCCTGGGGCTGGCAGCAGAAACCTGCTGGGGTACAGACACTGCTGGGGTGCCCTGGAGCCAGAGCAGGGCTGTGGGGCTGGAGGGCCAAAGTGCCTTGGGAGGAACCATTGGGGACGTTTCTTTCAGGCTGAGCAGCTGCTACACCACAACAACCAGACCAAGTTCTACCGGGAGTTCCTGGGCATCGTGGCAGGGGAGCAGGTGGAGCCCAGGGGCCTGGGGGAGGCTGTGCAGGCCCTGTGTGAGCACTCATCCATCTCCTGGGTGCGGAGAGGGCACGGTAAGTGGGCCAGCTCCCCTGGCAGGGGAAGCAAGAGCTTTTCTAGCACCTCTAAGAGGATCAGGCTCTGCTGCACAACAGCTGACGCACCCCAGGACAGGCTGCCAGGCCCAGGACAGGGATGGGTGACCTCTAGTGCAAATGAGACCATTGCTCACCATCCCTGAGTGCTGGCTCATACCCACCCTGTCCTGAGCAGTGGCACTGGGATGGGCTCTGAGCTGCCCCCAGCTGCACAGCACAGCCAGCACACAGAGCTGTCCCCTGAGACATCACTGGTTAATCCCTGTCACCTTCATCCTCAGCCAAAGCAGCCTGCTCAGCTCACTCCAGCTTTAATAAGGTCATTCCCTGAGGCTTTCCCCTTGCTCAGCTCCCCAGGACTCCATAGCTGCAGGACCAAAGCACCCCTGGGGACTCTGTGGCTGCATTGCTCTCACTGCTGTCCTCATTCCTTGGCAGGGCCGGGGAGGCAGCGCCTCATCTACCTGTGCATTGACATCTGCTTCCCCAACAACATCTGTGTCTCCATCTGCTTCTATTACCTGCCTGAGTAAGTGCTGCAGCCACGGCCGCCCTCTCTGCCCTCATACTTGAACTGGATTCCTGAAAAGCCTCTAACTTCCACGAGGAAGGGAACACCTACAACAGCCCAGAGCTTCCTGCTGATTCCGTGCTGCAGGTCAGGAGAGTTTAGAGAAACAGGATCAGGAGAGCTTAGAGAAACAGGACGCCCCTGCTCAGCACAGTCAGTACAGACACTCTGCAGCTCTGCTCCAGGGCTTAGGGATTAGGAGAGCCAGGCTAGAGGAATCCCAGGAAGTAGCTGGAGTTTTGGGGCTCCAGGCTCTGTCAACACAAGGTGGTTGTTGTTACAGCTGGGGGGTGGTTGGCTTTAGGAGAGCAGCTCTCCAAGTCACTCTGTGAAACACTTTGAATAAAGGGATTGTAAACCAAGACAAGAGATGCTTCTCCTCTTTGCTCAGCCTCTCCCATCACTTGCAAAGGCTGACTTTTATTTTTTTTTTCCCACTTTGGGGTACAAGAACATCCAAAGCTGTCAGCAGCCGATGCCCCAGGGATTGCTGCAGCTGAACTGTCCCCGTGTCCCTGCTGTGGGACCGTGCCTCCCTCTCCCATTCCCTCCCTCAGAGGCCACACACGTTTCAGCGATGTCCTGCCTGGAGCTGATGCCTGGTCTCACCTCAGGCAGCTGCAGCTGCCCCTGTCAGAGCCCCAGCCCTCCCCACGTGGAGATGGGTCCAGTGCATGTCCCAGGCTCTGGAGGGTCTGGCAAGGCAAGGGGAACAAGCAGAGGTCCTGTCCTTGCTGCCCGTTATCCCAACACGCTGTCATTGAAGGCCAGGCAGACCACGGCTTTCTGGTGGCCACTGTATTCCCTCTTGATCTCTCCTGTCTCCACACACCACAGCCTGGCCAGGTTATCAGAGGAGGCTGGAACAGAGAGTGAAAAAAAGAGAAGGATATATATTACCGTCTAAGTTTCTTTTTTACTATTATTATAAGAAATACTTTCCTCTTGCTCCATTCAGCCACCCTTAGGGCTGGTGATGACCAGCAGGGCAGAGCAGCTCAGTGCATTTCCCTGAATATGAGGTTTAATTCTTTTGGAGGGCAGTGAGTGTGGAAATTACCACAGGTGTGTTTAAGGGACTGACACGCTGGGATGAACAGCACAGCTGGAGAGCTCCTGTCCAGTTCCAACAGCTGCCCCACTGCAGCAGCACAAAATGCTCCAGCCAGCAGAAATGGGTGCTCCCACCTCACCCCGCTGTGCCCCAGGCTCTGGCCATGTCCCAGCCAGGGTAACTGGTCAGGCCTGGCTGCTGCAGGCCCTGGCACAGCCCAGCTGGTGCCTCACCTGTGACGATGTACTGGGAGTCCCCTGAGAAGGCACAGTCCCACATCCAGCCTCGGGACGTCTCCCCAGGGTTGTTGCTCTTAATGCTCAGCTCTGTCATCAGAGAGAAGTTCGAAGTCCTCCAGATCTTGCATGTCTGATCTGCAGAACAGGTGGCCAAGAGCCTGCAAGGAGGCATGTGAGGGCAATCTCATCAGTCACCGTCCCCCTGTGGGCCTCTGATTACAGACCTGGGCCAGGGCCAGTGATGGCCTGGAGACCTGCCCCCACTGCAATCAGACCTCCTTACACCTGCACCCACCGATTTAGGAGATTCCAGCTGAACAGGCTCCATGAAGGAGCTCACACTGCAGCATCCCAGCTGTAGAACAGCTCATGGCTGCTAACATGGCTGAGCTCAGGGAGCACGAGTGGGACACCCCTGACAGCAGCCCTGTGGTGCCACATCCCCTGCTCCTCCCTGGGATCTGCAGTGTGCAGCCAGCAACAGCCACAGCTGGGGGCACGGCTGGGGGCATGGCTGGGGGCACGGCTGGGGGCACGGCTGGCCCCTGCCCGCCTGTGCTTGCCCTGGGGGGGAGGTGAGGGGCCCCGCACTCACGTGGAGTCGGGGCTGAACTTGCACTGCAGGGCGTAGCGGTTGTGTGCCGGGATTTTGGTCTTGGGGATCAGCTGCGTCACCTCCTCGCCGATGCCGCCCGTCAGGTTCCACACGTAGCAGCTCCCCTGCGGAGACACGGCAGGAGCTGTGCCCGGGCTGGGGGCACCCAGAGCAGCCCAGCCCTGCTGCCCACCCCGGCAGGGCGCTCACCGAGCTGTTCACGGCTGCCATGTAGCTGGCATCGGGGTCGATGTGCACCGAGTTCACCGACACCTCGGGCTCGGGGATGAGCTGCTCGTTGTGGTCAGTCTTCAGGTCCCAGATGTGGATGGCCCCGCTCTGGTCGCCCACGATCAGCTCTGCCTGCAGGGACACGCCGCTGTCTCTGCTGGTGCCCACACCGTGCCCGTGCAGCACCACTGGAGCCCTGCTCTGGGTCCTGCCCTGCCCCGTCTCCCCAGCTCGGGGCTGTCCCACACCCTGGCTGTCCCAGCCGAGTCTCAATGCCCGTGACACTCTGCAAAAGGCTGTTTCCCTCCCCACAGGGGTTTGCTGATGTTCTAAACCCCAGAGCAAAGAGAGCTGTGCCAGCTCCAGGGCTGTGGCACAGCTGCAGCTCCAAATGGCACCCACAGGAGCCAAGTGGTTTTCAGCACGTCTGAGAGGCAGCAGTAAGAGGCAGGTTGGCCACTGAACAACTGAAGTACTCAAGGGTGCGGACACCTGAAAAACGCAACCTGAAGTGGGTTTTTCTCTCTCTCTCCCCCTCTCAGGGGAAGGACAAGAGCCAAGGGCAGGAGGCCTGGCTCTGATCCCATGCCCAGAGCAGAAGACAATGCTGGCATGTCTCCACTCAAACCAGGCCTTTATCGACAGCCCTGCGCTGTCCACAATTCTAGCAGAATCCCTAGAGGAGATCAGGTCATCAGGCACAGCTAATCCTGTCCCTGGGAGCAGGGGCTGGTTCTGAGGAGACAAACACCACTCAGTGCATTTATCTGACTGCACAAAAGGCTCCTCTGGGCTCCTCAGCCCCTCTCAGAAGGTGTAAATGCTGAGTCCAAAGTTTTCATGGCTTTACTTGGGCCATGAGGAATATCTGGGTATTTAGATCAGCACCTCCACGGAGGGAACTGCAGAGCCACGGAGCTGTCTGAACAAACGCTGCAACCTTTGGTCTGATGAACCACCTTCTGCTCCCAAACCAACACTCAGCAGCATCTTGGTCAGGGATTATTTACCATCTAAGACCTATGTTCAGCAACGTTCATTGACAGCACTGACATCACAAGAGCATTTGGATACTCTGGTCCAAATAACCAATCTCAAATTTAGTCTGAAATTCCTGAATTGCAGAATTAAACCTTTGCTCAGTGAAATGCAAGGGAACATTTGCATTACTCAGGATTTTACAGAGGTCTGCAGGGCCCTGTCTGCAGGCAAAACCACAGCCCTGCAAGCCCAGCCAGGCCATTAGCACGGATTGATCCCTATTGATTTCCCTGCTCCTGCTCCCTCCAGCCTCTTCAAGAGCCCCCAGTCTCCTTCTGTTCCGCAAAGCTGCCGAACTTCAACCAAACCCAACCTGAAAGGAATCATGGCCAAAGGCCCCAGGATGCTTTTCCTGGGCAGTGTTGTCACCCTCAAGCTTCCCAGCTGCCCCCAGTGTCCCAGCTTTGCTCCCACCACATCCCCAGTGATGTTTGGGGGCAGAGCCTCTCAGAGGGCGTTTCCTCCCATGGGATGAGCTCAGTGCAGCCCCTGTGCTGTCCCTTTGCACAGCCACCAGCACAAACACATCGTGTGAAGCCCCCAGACCGTGTTCTGTTGTACCCCATGCTCTGCTGGGATACATCTCTGCAGCCCCTCATGATTACCCAGAGGAGCACAGGAACAGGGTGCCCAGAGAGGCTCTGGCTGCCCCTGGATCCCTGGGAGTGTCCAAAGGCAGGCTGGAAGGGGCTTGGAGCAGCCTGGGAAGGTGGGCAGTGGACTGGGATGAGCTTTAAGCTCCGTTCCACGGGATTCTCTGAGCGGGGAATCCCCAGAGGAGGCAGCTCGCTCACCTGGTTGGGGTGCAGGCACACGCAGTTGATGGGAGCGTTCACCTGGAAGATGCGCTGGCACTGGAGGTTCCGTGACCTGTGACAGAGCCAGGGAGGGGGCTCAGGGCCGTGGGGTGGCCCCAGCCCGGGGGTGCTGCCGGGAGGGACCCCCCGTGCCCACCTGAGGTCCCAGATGCGGGCCATGCAGTCCTCCCCGCCCGTGTACATCCAGCGCCCGTCCTCGTGGAAGCCCACCGAGGTGATGTTCTTGCTCACGCCGTCGTAGTTGATGACGGGGTTGGGGTTGTTGGAGTTGAGGTCGTACATGCGGATGTGCTGGTACCCTGCGAGCACGGGGCAGCGCCTGAGCGCCGGCCCGGTGCCCGGCGAGCCCGGCGGGGCAGGAGCGCTCACCTGCGGCTGCGATCATGCTCCGGTCCGGCGTGATCTCCAGCGCGTTCACCTGCTGCGGGCCCCGTTAAGGTCGGTACGGAGCAGCAGCCGGGCCCGAGCGGGGCCGAGCGCGGGGGCGGCCCCGAGCCGCCGGGGCGGCGGGGCAGGAAGGATACGGAGTCCTGGTGCTGCACCGTGCGGGTGCAGATGCCGCTGTGCGCCTGCCAGAACCGCACCGTGTGGTCGTAGCCGGCCGTGGCCAGGATCACCGGGTCGCTGCCCACCGTGCCCTGCGCCGCGTTCATGGTGCCGCCGCTCCCGGGGCCGCCGCGCTCGGGGGACTCCCTGAAGCTCGCGGGGTCTGTGTCACCGCGCGGGGTCTGTGTCACCGCGCGGGGTCCCTGTCACCCGGCCCGCGGGTCCGCCTCACCCCGTGCGCTCCCGCTCCCGCTCCCGCTCCCGCTCCCGGTCCGCTCCCGGTTCCCGGCTCTGCGCGTGCGCCAAACGCCGCGTCCGGCAGGAGCGCGCGTGCGCGGGAGCAGGGCTGAGGGACGGACCAAGGCCGGGCCGGGGGGGGGGGCGCCGGGCGAGACCACAGCGCGGGGGGGAGAGCGTTGGCAGCGGGGCCGCCAGGGGGCGCACTGCTGGAAACGGGGCGGGAAACACCGGACATGGGATGGGGACACGGGACACGGGACACGGGACATGGGATATGGGACACGGGACAGGGAATATGGGACACGGGACACGGGACACGGGACATGGGATATGGGATATGGGATATGGGACACGGGACAGGGAATATGGGACACGGGACACGGGACACGGGACATGGGATATGGGATATGGGATATGGGACACGGGACAGGGAATATGGGACACGGGACATGGGATATGGGACATGGGACAGGGGACACGGGACACGGGACACGGGACATGGAACACGGGATATGGGACACGGGACACGGGATATGGGATATGGGATATGGGATATGGGATATGGGATATGGGACACGGGACGCGGCATATGGGATATGGGATATGAGATATGGGATATGGGATATGGGACACAGGACACGGGACATGGGATATGGGACATGGGACACGGGACACGGGACACGGGACATGGGACACACACCAGACACTCACCAGGCATGGAACACAGGACATGGGACACGGGACACGAGACACTGGACCTGGGATACAGACGTGAACATGGGACACACATGGGGCACACACTGGGCACTGGACGTGGGACACGGGACACACACCGGGCACCAGGCACAGAGCACACACCGGGCATCGCTGGGCGGGGGCGGGCACTAGGCACACACCGAGCCCGAACGGGCACTGGGAACCGACACCGGGCACGCACCGGGCCCCGCGGAGCCGCCCCGGGGCCACCCGTTGTGCCGGTGCCGCCCGGGTCCCCGCTGTGCCGGTGCTCCCCGCCGTGTGCGTGTGGCGCCAGGGCGCTGGGCACGGCGGGTGGCGGGGCCCGGTGCATCGCTCCTCACTTGCCGCACCGGCGGGCACCGGGCCCTTTAAGAGCGGCGGCGGCGGCGGCGGCGGCGGCCGTGCCCGTGCCCGTGCCCGTGCCCGTGCCCGTGCCCGTGCCCGTGCCCGTGCCCGCGCCCGTGCCCGCGCCCGCGCCCGCTCCCGGCGGTGCCCGCGGCCGCCCCGCACCTGCCGGTAAGGGCCGGGGCAGCGGGGGATGCTCGGGCCGGGATGCCGGAGCCGCGGCGGGCAGCGGTGCCGGGAGGATGCGGGGATGCTCGGGGGGATGCGGGGCCCCGGTGCGGCAGGGAAGCCCGGGGAGGATGCAGGGATGCCTGGGAGGATGCAGGGATGCTCGGGGGGATGCAGGGATGCCCGCAGAGGACACAGGTATGCCCGGGGCCGCTGGCGTGCCGGGCAGAGCCTGGAGGGTGCCCTGGAGCGCGGGAATGCCCACGGGATGTCCTTGGCGTGGGGTGTTGTGGGGTGTGCCGGGTTTGCGGGGTGTGGGTGGTGCCCTGCAGCACAGAGGGATGGGTGGGGTGTGGAAAGGGTCCCTGGTGCCCAGGGGCTGCTCCACGTGTGCTCCAGTACCCCGGGAGGGAACGGGATGGGACAGGGAGCAGTTCTGCCCAGGGATGAGGGAACAGCCCCCTCCTGCTGCCATGGGGCCGTAGCCCCACAGGGCCCTGCAGCCTCTCCAAACGGGGTCCCCGGCTGTGGGGCTGCAGCCCCGTGGCCTCTGGCGAGGGGCAGCTCATCCTGGGGGCTGGCACAGGCGGACAGCACGGGATGGTCACAGCCAGGCTGGCCATGGAATGCTCTGGAAGCACGTGAGCGTGTGCACATGTGTGTGAGTGTGCGCCGGGAGCGTGCACGGAGCAGCATCGCTCCCCCACGGCTGCACTGCCGGGTGTGCTGGGGCACGAGGCCTGGCGTGGGAGCACCGGGGAGCACCGGAGCAGAGCTGTGGGTGGCACCTGAAGCCCTGGCTGCCCGTCCATGGAACGCAGTGGCACCTGCCACCCCCGGGACACTCAGCTCCCTCCCCTCGCCATGGCCCAGCCATCTCCAGGCTCAGGTTTGGGTTTGTTTGCCTCCATCCTCCTCTCCTTGGGGCTCTGGAAGGTGAGCAGGGAGCTGGGCTGGATGCAGGAGGCTGGCAGCAAAACCCAGGCGGGCAGCGTGGGCAGGGAGGGGCCGAGGGTGCCCCCGGTGAAGCCGGAGCCAGCCTGGGCGGCTGTGCGGAGCCGCGGGCTCTTCCCAGCCTCCCGCGGATGCTGCCAGCGCTGTCCCGCAGCACGGGCAGCAGCAGAGGTGACGCTAATGAACAGAGCAGGGGGGCCGGGTGAGAGGGGCGGCATCCACAGCTGAGCCTTGGCTGCCCAGGGAGGTCCCCGTGGCGCAGGGGTGCGGCCCGGGCTGCCCCCGGCGCCCCTCGGGGCTCCCCCGCTCCGGCCAGCGCCCATCCCGCCTGCCCTCACCCCGGCTGTGCCAGGGAGCTCCAGCCCTGGGAACCTGCCCTATTTAAATAAGATAAAGTGCATTAAAAACACCCAATCCTGGCGAGCTGACAGCGTCTGTCTAAATATTTATCCCTGTTCCGATCAGGCGCTGTGTTCCCATGACAGCGACATTAGCACTTGGCATATTTACGGCCTTCCTGGGTGCTGGGCGCCCCTGCTGCGTGCCCAGGGGCCACTGACCCGCCCTCCCGTGTCCCCTCTGTGGCTCCCTGTGCTCCCAGTGGTGACCCCTGGGCTGGCAGCCATCTCCAGCCTGGCACATCCCTGCTGGCCTGTGCTGGAGCTGCCAGGAATATCCCGGGCTGGGCACGGCAGGGAGTGGGTACCACATTTGTCCCCCACAGCACAGGAGTTGCAATGCCACGAGGTACCTTGTCCATGAAGAGAAGGAGCTCAGGGAACAGCCTGCTCCCCAAAAACCGGCTCCTGCTCCTCCTCCTGCCCACGGGCACCGAGGGGCTGGGTACCCGCGGGCACCGGGCGATGGGGATGGTGCAGGGATGCTCCAGCTCCCTCCTGCACGTCACTGTCCTGCCCTGTGACCTGTCCTTGCTGGGGTCTCGTGCTCTGGGGACAGCACGTCCTGCAGCCCGGGGGTCCCGTGTCCAGAGGGACTCGGGCTGTGTCGAACGGGGCTCGCTCGGGGCCGGGGGCGCGGGGGGCTCAGCGCGGCTCTCCCCGGTGCCACCGCTCTGGTGACACAAACAAACCCCTCGCAATCAGCTGAGCCGCTTGGGCACCCGCAGCTGCCAAAATCTGCTTTTCACTCCCCCAGTGTGCCGGCGCTGAGTTTAACCCCGAGCTCGGGTGTGTTTGGGTGGCAGCTGACCAGGAGTGAGTTCCACAGGGCCGGGGCAGCAGCGCTGCCCTGTCCGGGCCTCACCGAACACACCAGAACCGGAGCAACAGGAGGGAGGAAGGGCAGATGTGCTGCCAGGCTCCCGTGCTGCCTCTCGCTCGGCCCCTGCGGGTGCCAAGGGGGTCTGGGCTGCCACCCTCACCCCGCCAGTGCCGTGACTGTGCAGGTGCCATGCCCGGAGCAGCCCAGCGCTGGCTCCCTGGCTGGCTCCCTGGGCAGTTCCCAATCACCTCTTTCCTACCTGCAGGGATGCACCGTGCCCACCCCGTGATGCCACCCCGTCCAGCCGCCCTGTGACACGGCCCCTGGCGCGGGGGGGACCCGGCAGCCAGACGGGAGCCCCGGTGGGGACCTGCTCTGCAGCCACCGCCCTGTTTGCCCCGGCACCGGCCTCACCCGTGCCGGCAGGGGGAGAGGCGGAGCTGACCGCTGGCCCCACGCTGGGGCACTCGAGGTAGGAGGGACACGGGGCACTGCCACGTACGTCCCCGATGGGCACCAGGCTGGCCACAGGGGCTGCCCCCATGTCGCCTTTCTCTGGGTCTCGTGCTGTCCTGGGCAGGGGAGCAGGGCATGGTACGTGAGGCTGGGTGGGCTCACCTGTGCCTGGGGTCGCTCTGGCCACTGCTGGCCATGGACCAGACCCCGTGTGTGTCCCCAGAGGCCCCGGAGATGGCCTTCCAGCGGAGCCACCGGCTGAACCTGCTGCGCCTCGTCGTGCTGCTCCTCGTTGCCTTGGCTGGCATCAAATTCCTCTTCCGTGACAGGTGAGGTGACAGCAGGACCCCAGGGGGGTGCCTGGTGCTGGGGGCAGCTGGTGCCCCCATAACCCCATGGACACCCCCATAACCCCATGGGCACCCCCATCCCTGCTCCGCTCCCTGCAGCTTTACCCTGGAGCTGCAAAAGCACGTCAGCAAGGACAGCGGGTTCTGGGGGGACACAGGTGACATCGTCCAGGACATCATCCCCCAGAGCCAGGTTCTGGAGGTCCCTGCAGCAAAGATAATGGCCCTGAAGCAAAAGCAGCAGGTCCCCCGGGATGTCAGCACCACCGAGATGAGGCTGGTCCACCTGGACCTCAAGGGAGCTGCGCCCAGAGTCTCCTACCTGGAGCAGGTGAGGATGCCCAGGGACAGGGAGGAGGGCCCAAGGAGAGGATGGGCTGACAGGGCTCAGCCCCGCTGACACCTGGTCTGTGCCACCCCATGGCTGAGCCCACCCTGCCCTCCCTGCAGGTGTTCCCCCTCCTGTCCCAGCTGGGAGCCAACGGTGTCCTCATCGAGTACGAGGACATGTTCCCCTTCAAGGGGGAGCTGGAAATCCTCCGGTCCCCGTACGCTTACAGGTGAGCAGGGCTCACGCAGGGCTGTGTGCCCAGCTGGCTGTGGTGCTTGTGGCCCCCACAGGTGTGCCAGGGGTTGGGGGTGACCCACCTGGTCCCGTGCCCATGGTAACCATGGTCAGAGTGCCAGGCTGTGCTGCTGATCAGACCAGCTTCCTGCCCTGACAGGTCGATATTTGTGCCCCTCAGTAAAGGGACAATGTGTGGGGCAACCAGGGCCATGTGGGCAGGGTACCAGAGGAGGGGGAGGAGGGGGAAGTGCCCCCACGCTCTGCCCTCTCCCCTGGCATCCCTGCTGAGCCTGTCCCTGCCCTCCCAGCGAGGAGGACATCGAGCGGATCCAGCAGCTGGCGGAACAGCACAAGCTGGAGGTGGTTCCCCTGGTGCAGACCTTTGGCCATGTCGAGGTAGAGGGTCCTAGTCCTGCTCCCCATCCCAAATCACAGGGGGTCCCCCTGGACTCCCCCCTGATGGTTCCTTCCCGCAGTTCATCCTCAAGCACGAGAAGTACCAGCACCTGCGGGAGGTCGAGCGCTTCCCCAACAGCTTCAACCCCCATGTCCCCGACACCCTGGCCCTGCTGAAGAGCATCCTGTCACAGGTGATCGAGAAGCACCGGCGCTCCACCTGGATCCACATCGGCGCAGACGAGGTGGGCAGGGGCTGTGCAGGGAGCCCAGCCTCACCCCAGGCACTGGGGGGGCTCCCAGGGCTGCTGAGCATCTCCCCTCCCCCAAATCCAGGTTTTCCATCTTGGGGAGGGGATGGACTCCAAGAACTGGATGAGCCACAACAAGGGCGACGTGGGGACCATGTACCTGAAGCACATCAAGGAGGTTCTGGGCTTCCTCACGGCGCAGTTCTGGGGGCTGCGGGTGCTCATGTGGGATGACATGCTGAGGAAGATCGGCGTGGGAGCCCTGCGGGGTGAGGGGACAGGGACAGCAGTGGTGACCCCCGTGCCAGGCTCCCCAACACCACCCACTGGGCATTGCCCCCAGTGCCAGCAGAGCCCATGCCTTGCCCCGTGGATCTCAGGGAACCATGAGGGGCCCGAGGCTCCCCCTGCTGCTGGCACCAACCTCCCCTCGCTGCTGTCCCCGCAGAGTCCGGGATAGCAAAGCACGTCTCGCCTGTGGTGTGGTTCTATGCACCCGACTTCGAGGCTGAGCAGATCGGTAAGGTGACATGCCAGGCTCCTGGGGGTGGCAGGGGGATCCCTGCTGAGCCCCCCGCAGCCTCCTGGGGACAGTGGCACTGGTGGCTCGTGCCTGTCCCGCTGCAGTGCCCTTCCTCACCAAGTACGTGGAGAGCGGCTTCGAGGCGGTTTGGTTCGCCAGCGCCTTCAAGGGCACCACGGGGCCGGCGCAGGCCTGGACCCCGCTGAGCTACCACCTGAAAAACCACCTGAGCTGGCTGAAGGTGATGCAGGCCGTGCCACGGCTGGCCCCGCTGCGCCTGCAGGGCGTCGTGCTCACCGGCTGGCAGAGGTGAGGGGCGGTGGGACTCCCCTGCGCTCCCGGTGCCCGCAGAGCTGCTGGCACGGTGCAGAGCTGGTGGCTGTCCCTGTCCCACAGGTACGATCACTACTCGGTGCTCTGCGAGCTGCTGCCTGTCAGCATCCCCTCGCTGGCCATCTGCCTGCAGACCCTGGTGAACGGTGAGCCCCCAGCCCTGCTCACCCCCAGCTCCCGCTGCCTGCCACACCCGTGCTGATGAGCAGGGCGCTGGGGGGAGGTGGGAGGCAGAGGCGCAGGACCTTCAGCTCACTCAGTTTTGGGGTGTGGTGAAGCTGGGGTGAGCCTCATGGGGAGGTGTCCCAAGCTCTTCTGTCCCTTTCCTTGCCCTCCCAGGGGGCTTCACAGAAGAGGCAAAGAGGAAGGTCCTGGATGTGCTGGGCTTGGAGAGCGTGCAGCTGGAGCAGAGCACCTGGTGCGTGGCACATGGTCAGGGCAGTTGGATTAGAAGGGAGGCACTGGAGGGAAGCTGGGTCACCCAAATGCCCTGGTCCCAGGCCCGCCAGGGTGCTGGGCTTCACCCAGCTCAGTGCACCCCACATGTTGAGCCCTCAGCTTCCCCTCCCTTTCCCCAGCGAGGGCAGGGGAGCGTTCCCTGGTGTGGAGATCTACCACATGGTGGAGCAGGTTAATGGGCACCTGAAGGACAGCATCCTTAAGGCACTGGAGGAGGAGAGGTAACAGGAGGGGGGAGCAGTGGGATTGGTGTCTCTGGCCATGTTTTTCCCTGGGAGGGGACCTGCCTCATGCGCAGCTCCCAATCCCTGGTGGCCCCTGTGCCCCCAAGTCCCTCGTGCCTCCCCAGTGCCATCAAGGGCTGGTTCAGCCCCTACCACCGGAAGCGCCAGTTTGGGAACCCCCGCAACATGGAGAGCTTTGGCAGCAAGGTGCTGAAGTACGTGGTGCTGGGGGCTGGGGGAGTCCGCGTGGGGCTGGAGGGGTCCCAGGCTCGGCCCTGGGGTCCCTCACAGGAGGCAGCTGGAGCCCTGCTCTCCCCCCTCCAGGCTCCATGAGGACTGGGAGAGCTTTGTGCGTGACCTGCGAGCCCAGCTGGAGAGGATCTACTTCCCCGACACAGTGGAGGAGTGGATGGAGGAGAACGTCAACCCCTACCTGGACCAGCTGCGGGACCTGGTGCGGGACTACCGGGCCATCATCCGCCTCAACGGCCGGCCCAAGGCCGCGTAGGGGCTGCAGCCCCCCGGGCCCTGCCCCCTGGCTGGGCTTTGGGGCTACCACGCCGTGTCTGTTTGCTGGTGACGGCGCTGCCGCTGCTGTTTGCACTGTACAGAGCCCCTGCACTGCCCCTCCACAATAAAGTATTTTCGTAGATACTGCTGCTTGCTGGAGGGCCACGGCTCTGCCCCTCCGTGCAGGGAGAGGGAGCTTGGGCTGGTGTGGAGGGCTGGGGTCATCCTGTGACAGCTCCTGGGCCCCTGCTCGGGCTCTGATGGAGCTGGAGGGGTTGGCAGCTGCAGGGCAGTGTGACAGAACTCACGGGGACACCCGTGTGCCTCGTGCTGGCCTCGAGGGTGGCCGTGTCCTGCCTGGACGGGATCCAGCTTGTAGTTGCTGTGTGCTGCTTGTCCCAGGCAAGGGCTGGCACCTGGGACAGAGCAGGGACAGGGACATGCAGGGGCCCTGCCAGGCTCCCACCAGCCCCTGCTCCCCAGCCCTGTCTGCTTTCAGTCTCTGTGAATCCCTGGTTGCTGGGAGGGGTGTGAGCACAGTGGTGGCGGCTTCAGCCTCCAAACTCTGCCTTGATCTCTTCCTTCTTCTCTGTTATTCCAGCACCCAGGCCCCGTGTGCTCCCAGCCCCCCCTGCCTCCCTAGGCCAGGCAGAGGCTCTGTGCTCCTTTCCCATGGAAAGGCAGCTGTGCCGGGGGGATGCATGGGGATCTCTGCGTGGGATCAGCCCTCCTGCTGCTGCTGGTGATGTCTGCAGTTCCCACAGTCAGGTTTCCACGTGCCTGTTGCCCACAGTGCCCATCCCAAACCCCCTGAGCCCCAGGCTGTGCCCATCCCAAACCCCCTGAGCCCCAGGCTGTGCCCATCCCAAACCCCCTGAGCCCCAGGCTGTGCCCATTCCGGGCGCTGCCTTCTCTCGGCGTGTGCAGGGCAGGAACGGGGACATTTCACTGCACATTCTTCTGCTCTGCAAAGACCAACCCGACTTGGCAAGAGCCCGAGGGAGCCGCAGGAACGCCAGGCTGGAGCTCCTCCCGCAAAGCCTGGCTCAGGCGGGGAGGAGGGATGGCCTTGGTGCACCCCAGGGCCCCACACGGTGGCCCTGCCGGCCCGTGTCGTGCCCCGGTCAGAGGTCCCGGTGCCCGTGCAGGAGCTGCCCGGTGCCGGTGCCTGGCTGTGGGGGCCCCGCAGGAGGGAGCCGCGGGGCACAAAGGGGCCTTTGTTGAGGCGCCTCGTTTGTTATCAGGTGGTGGCAGATGTGAGGGAAGCCCCCGACCCGTGCGGAGCCGCAGCCCCAGCCCCCAGCCCCGAGCCCGGCCGCGGCTCAGGGCCCCGAGCGGCGCCCGGCTGCGGGATTAGAGGGCAGATTAGACGGCGTTCCGTGCTGGCAACCCAAATGTCCTGGATTGGAAGGTGGGGGTGGGGAGAGGAGACGGACCCCGCCATCCCCGAGGGGGGGCCAGCCCGGAGATGGGCACTGGGCGGGAGCTGGGGGCCGTGCAGGGACCCTCGGGCTGCAGCTCGGGGGGCACGGACCGGCACGGGGCGGGCGGGGGGCTTCAGGGGACGGCTGATCTCCATCTCCCCGGGGCTGCAGCTCCCGGTGCCCGTACACTGCCCTCACCCGTGACTGCTCCCCTCAGTGCCCAGCGCGGTGGTGGCCACTTGGCTTCCAGCCCTCCGGCCCCATGTGCCCCAACGCCGGTTTGCTGGAGCCGGGGCTCCACGAGGCTTTCAGCTAGGAACTTGTCCGGCAGGGCGGAAATTTGGGCTGATTTCGTGCGAGCCATGTCCGTGCTGTGCCCTGATGGCACGGCGGGGACATGAACGCCTTGTCCATCACTGGCCCCATTTCCTATCGGGTTCCTCAGCCCCCGGCACAGCCGGGAACCCTCCGCAACTGCAATGTCTCGGTCATTTCAGCCTTAAAAGTGGAAGAGACGAATGTCACCGGCCATCGTGTCAACAAAAGTGGAAAATGACGCGGTGATGAGGGCTTTATTTACAGAAATCGCAAGGCTGCTCCTGCCCGGTTTCCGTTCTGGGCACCGCAGGCTGCTGCCATGGCCAGGCGGGACGGGGAGCGGCGAGGGGCACCCCGGAGCCGGGCTGGGGAGAGCGGGGTGCCCCGGGAGGGGTCTGCTGGACCCCCCCGGCACACTCCCCGGTGAGGAAGAGGCCCCGAGCAGCAGCCGTGTTCCCCCCGTCCCCTCCGGCCGCTGAGCCCCGCCAGATCGTCACACGCCACGGCTGCGCGCCGGCTCCCACCGGGGCGTCCCCCGGGCCCGGCACCGGCACCGGGGAGGGGGATCCCCGTGCTCCGCCCGCAGCACCGGGCGGCCCCCGCCCTCTCCTCCTCCTCCCCCTCCTCCTCCTCCTGCTCGTCCTCCTCCTCCTCTTCCTCCTCTCCCGCGCTGCCCCCCGCGCTCCCGGTGCGGCCCCCCCGCCCCGCCGCGCCCCGCCCCGGGCGCCCGCCGCCGCCGCCGCCCCCGCCCCCGCCTCCGGAGCGGGCGGGCTGGGCGGGGGGGCTGCACCGTGCCGTGCCGAGCCGTGCCGAGCCGCGCCGAGCCGCCCCCCGCCGCCCCCCGCCCCTCGCCGCGCCGCGCCGCGGAGGATGCTCGGGCCGTGAGCCCGCAGCCGGCAGCCCCGGCGCGGCGCAGCCATGGGCAAGGACCAGGAGCTGGTGCAGGCGGTGAAGGCGGAGGACATCGCGGCCGTGCAGAAGCTGCTGCAGAGGCCCAAGCCCGGCAAAGCCAGTGAGTGCGGCGGCGGCGGGGGGCGGCGGGGTGGGGGGACACACGGAGGGGGGGCACACATGGGCACCGGCGGGAGCGGCGGCTCGGGGCCGCATCCCAGCGCTGCTCCCGGGGCCCGGCCGCGATGCCGCCCTGGTCGCCCGGGAGCATCCCCGGCCCTTCCCCGGCTGTGGCTCGTCGCAGGCGGGCGGGGACCGTAGACGTGCTGAGGACCCCCGGCGGCGCCCCGGGAGGGGCGGGGGCCGCTGCCCGGCGCGGGTCTGAGCACACCGGCGGGGCGCGGAGCATCCCCGGGCGCTGCGCGGGTGCGGAGCCCTGCACAGGGTCTCCTCGCCGGTCCCGGGGCACCCCCGGCGCGGTCGGGCTCCGGCCGGGCTGCCCTTGCCCTGTACCCGGGAGCAACTCCAGCCCCCCGGGAGCCGGCCCCGGTGCTCCCGGGGGTTTGGGCAGGGTTTGCGGCCGGGCAGCGCCGGGCGCATCTGCGTGTGCGTGCCGCGAGTGTGCCCGGCCCGCGCGGTGAGAGCCGGGGCTCGCTGCCCGCGCCCCTCTGCGTGTCCGCGCTGCCGCGGGCGCGTGTGCGGCTGTGTTTGGGTGCGTGGGGTGTTTGCGTGGCGGTGTGTACCCTGGCATCTGTGTGTTTGGCTGGGCTGTTGGTGTTTCTCGCTGAGGGGGTGTTTGGATGTCGCTCCGCGGGTATCTCCCGGTGCATCCCTGCGGCTGGCTGTGCGCGGCTCCGCGGGTGCGTGGCCAGGTGTGAGGCTGCGGGGGCGTGCGTGTGGCTGTGCGTGTGCGTCTCCGGGTGTACGTGTGTGTAGCTCCATGAGTATCTACTCGCTGTAGGATGGAACTGCTCCGTCGAGGCGTTCCGCCCGGGACTGAATAATTCATGGTGCTGATGCAGCTGCAGGTTTCAGGCCTGGTGCCGGGGACGAGCTGGGGACCTGGGACTGTCCCTGGGTACGGACAGGGACCACGGGGAGCACTCGTGGGGCTCTGGGTCACTGGACACACAGTCCCTCCATGGCTGTGCCCACTGTCCCTCCAGGGCCAGCACTCCCCAGATGTGGGTAACCCCTCTCCCTGGAGCTGTGCCAGGACTGGTGAGGTGTCCCCTGTCCCTGGTCATGCAGGGCTGTTTCTGGCCGAGTGTGGTGTCCCATGTCCTGCTGCTGAGCAGGGCTGGCCTGGCATTCCCCATGTCCCTGCTCCAGTGTTGTATCCACTGTGTCCACGGTGCCACATGGGGCCAGCATGTGTTTCCGCATGGCTGGTGTGGTGTCCCCCATGTCCCCAGTGCCATCGCTGCTGTCACTGTTGAGGGACTGTGCAGGGCAAGAAGAACCTCCAGCTCAGGGCCCACCTCATCCCAACCCACTCCAGATGCTGCTGCTGCTGTGGCCTCTTGGAGCAGCACGTGGCTATGGGGACAACACCTGGCCTGTGCCCAGCACTGTCCCCACACACCCCTCTCCAGTCCTTGCTGGCCTGGGCACACAGCTGGGGTTGCTGTGGCAACAACCAAAGGTGCCTGAGTGCCACCACCTTCTCCTGCATCCCTGTCCTCCCCCGTGCTCTGCTGCATCTCCCACTGCTGAGCCCTCCGGATACGGGGCAGGATGGCCACAGGGCCAGCAGAGCTCCCAGTGCCAGGATCACAGGTTAGGGACAAGGGACACCCAGTGGGGCTCAGCCTGGTGCTGGGGTTGGATGCTCACCCCATTCCCTTGCTGGGCTGCCCATCTCCAGCTCTGCTGGACCCACCGGTGCCAGTGCAGGGCTTATCTGGGGCCGTTCCCCACTGAACCCGACTCCCCCGGGTGGCAGCGGGTGCCACGTGTGCTGCAGTGGGTGCCCTGCTCCCAGCCTGGGGTGCACAGGTGCCTCTGGCCGTGGCAGTGGGGCTGGGGCTGGGGCTGGGCGTGGAGTGGGAGAACACCGAGCAGGGCTGTCCCCACGCCGTGGTGTCCCCACGTCCCCTCCAAGTTCCGGTCCCACGCATGCCTGCGGCGCTCCCCGCGCTGCGCGGCACCAGGAAGATTTGTAACTTAGCCCTGTTATCTGGATAATATCCTATTCATGTGGGGTTTAATAAATGAGATTTTAAAAATCCTTGCGTGAATTAGCACGGGTTGCCATGGTGACATGGGGCCCCGTTTGGAGTGAGTGTGGGTTCGGGCCCGGGCCGGCCGCAGCGCGCACCGCGCCTGCTTCCCGGGCATCCATAATTGATGAGGTTGTCTGAAAGTTGCGCAAATCAGATGCAGGGATTTGGCAGCAAACTGTTTCCCTCCCCGTCCCCTCCTTCTCGGTGCTACCTCGAAGAAATGTGGTGACTTGGCGTTTTCCCCTCAGCTCCAGCGCCGTGGGATGGGATGGGACCATGGGGTGTCTCCAAGAGCACCCATGCCCACTGTGCCACCCCTGGGCACCTGAGGCTTTGGGCGGTGGGAGATGAGCTGTGCCATGCTGTGCAGAGGATCCACAGCTGCCTGGTGTGGTGTTGGAGCGAGCTGGCCCCTTCCCTGTGAGGCCAGTGCTGCCAGTGGCTCATCCACACTGGAAATGGCTCCTGTGTGGTGCTGCCGGTGCTGAGTGTGGGACCTCGAGCCAAGGGTTAGATCCTGTACCCCAGTTCCTCCTCCAGCCAGGCTGGGGGGCTCTGTGAAGCACTTCCACACATGGCAGCTTCATGTGGCCAAGGAGATGTCCCAGCATGTGGCCCTGCAGTGCCAGGACAAGCATCCAACGTGGCAGGAACTGGCCGTGAGGGGAATCCAGGCTGTGTCCTGTGGGACTGCCTGGTCCTCAGAGCCATCCTGGTCACCCAGGTTGCCACAAAGACTTGTGTCCTGGTGTGCCATTGGAGCTCTGTATGCACGTGGGAACACCCAGGGTTAGCCACGCTGCCTAGCTGGGATCAGGAGCTGGGCACAGAATCTGCACCTTCTGTGTCCTGTCACATCAGGGTAACCCAGCCCAGCCTGGCCCCACTGTGCAGGGTGCTGGTGCTGAGGCCTGGGCATCTCAGTGTCCCCCCTCTCTGGGCAGCAGAGCCCCATTCCTGCACTGCCACTCGTGCAGGGCTCTGCATCCTGCCCTGTGTGGCACTGGCAGCAGCTCTGGCACCTCAGGGCTTGTCCCATCAGTCCTGGCCCTGCTGCCATGGGCAGGGAGCAGGTCCTGCCCTGCCTAGGAAGGGACCTCAAAGCTCAGTGAGAACCCCCAGGGTCCTGCTGTCCCTGAGGAGCCATCCTGGGATGTGAGTGGAGCTGCACGGGCTGGGTGGGGATGTTCCTTCACCTATGCTCCAGAATTTGGGGACAGTGGGAAGCAGAGCCAGAGTGCCTGGGGACATGGGCTCCGGGCAGGGCCTCACCAGCTGCCTCCTGCCCTCCGGTGTGTCCTGCTCAGTGCCCAGTTAATTCTGAGTTTTCTTGCCTGCATTTGATTGCATTCATAATCTGCTCTGATAACAGTATTTAATAAAACCGGGCTAATATGGCGCAGTTAGGAAATGTCTTTGACATTTTACAATTCAATTTCCATGCAGTAAAAGGCAGGGCAGATGCAAATCCAATTGTGGTGCAGTGCCCAGGGCACACGTGGCCGGCAGCCACCGGAGCTGCCCGGCTCCCCCGGCCCTCTGGGAAAGCAGGAGCCTTCCCTGGGAGGCAGCTCCTGCTGCTGCTCCCTGGACACAGCACAGGGCAGAACCTCCTTGCTGACACAGAACCCCAGGCAGAGGTGAGCAGATGATGCTCACTGGAATACTGGAGTGATGTGGGATGCTGCTGACCTCTGGAGCCATTGGTGCTGGCCAGGACACCTGGAGTGGGGACAAGGGCTGCGGGGCCAGATCCTGTGGCAGCTTGGCCAAAGAGGTGCTGGGCCCCCGTGCATCCCCATCCCATGGCCAGGCACTGCTCCCACACCTCCCCCGATCCCCTTGGCAGGGATGGAGGGGCAGAACACCAAGGGGGTGGGCTGGGACACGGGGGGATGCCAGCAAGGGGAGACGCCGGTGCACCCCAGGCACGGGCCGTGCTCCCAGCACTGCTGACAGGCAGGTTCCTGTCAGGGCCCAGCAGCTGCGGCTGCTGCCCGGCTCATCCACGTGTCAGCGGGTCCCTCATCAGCTTCTTGGGGTTTCCAGCCCGCGTGCGAAGCCTCGCTCCCAGCGGGACTTGGCAGCCGGGTGCGGGCTGGTGTGTGCCAAGTTGCCTTCCAGAGGGGCACCATTGCTCAGCCCGGGTGACTTCTCATTATTTCACATTTCTTGCCTCTGTGGCTGAGCCGAGCTGTGCAAACCCCCCCATGCCCCCTGCCCCCAGCACAGCCCCCGTGCCCAGGCTGGCTGCAGGGTCCCTGCCCACCAGGAATGCTCTGGGGACCCGGGACTCTTGGCCACTGCCACCAAGGAGCAGCGGGACTGAGGACTGGCGGCTCCGTTCCCAGCTCCCTCCCTGGCCTGGATTTTCTCTCAGCAGTCCCAAATTCACCTGGCTTGACACCAAACAGCCCTTTGGCAGCCCCTCATGCGGGGCTCTCCCACGGCTGCCGGCTCTGGCTCTTTGCTGCACCAGGACCTTGCTGCCCTCGTGCTGAGGGGTGACACTGTGGGGGACGTGGCAGGGCCAGGCTGCACCCAAGGGTGACAGTGCTGGCAGTGAGCAGGTCTGAGTGCTGTGGCTGCCCTGAGCTTCACTCCCCAGCCGTCCCAGTCGCTGCCAGCCCATCGTGGTTTCCAGTAGCCAGGCTGGCGTCTGGCTCCTCTCCTTCTCTCTGCACTCTGTTTAACCCTTCCTGCCCCTTCCCAGCTGCTGGGAATGGCTGTGATCAGTCCCCTGCCCATCTTGGTGTGCCCAGGTGCCCCCAGCCCCTTCCCACTCCCCACGTGTCTGCATCAGCAGTGCCTGGGGATGGTGGCTCCATGGTGCTGTGCCTGGGTGTGTCCCAAAGCAGTGGTGGGTGCTCAGTGAACACATTCCTGGGCTCGTGGCAGGTGGGAGCTGTGGCAGTGCTGGTGGGGTGAGTGCTGGAGGCTGGTGCCCAGCTCTGGGGCCATACCTGAGGTTGTTTCCCACAGCGCTGTCTGCCCTGGAGCTCCGTGGTGTGTGCTGGGAATGGTGCTCAGCACTGGTGGGAGAAGCTGGAGCACAAATTTGCTGATATTTAATGACTGGTGCAGGTCCTGCTGGGCCCATGGGTGAGGGAGAAGTGTTGGGAAGCAAAACTCAGGAGTGCCTGCATGGACACTGTTGTTCTGTCACTGCTCTGTGTCCTGTCCCTGGCCAAGTGTGCTGCCAGGGTGGGCCATGCCCAGCAGGTCCCCGGGCCACTGTGCAGCACTGATGCCAGCTCTGCCCTGGCTCACCATCCTGTCCCACATCTGGGCCACGAGGAACTTTCCCTCCTGGTTCTCCTCTTCCCAGAGGGACGGGGCCAGTGCAGCCCACCTGGCACAGGAGCGATGCCACCCGCGGGCTGGCTCCTCATGCCGGGCTGAGAGGGATCTTTAAGCTCTAATGAAATGTTAATAGTATTTTCCAACTCAATCCGGGAGTAGAAAATGAGGTGTTTAATGCTGGGCTCTGCAGCGACAGGAGCAATCAGCCTGAGAAATGGGAAGCTGGGATGCAGAGCTGGCCTGGGCTCGGCCTGACAGCCCTGTGCTGCCGGGACTGCTCCGGTGGTGGATGGGTACCGGTGCTGGCACGAGCCATTCGGTGGGGCAGCACGGTGCTGGGAGGGCATGGGAGAGCCACAGGGCTCTCAGGGGCTGGCTGGGAGTGCCAGCTCTGCCCGGGTCTCCTTGGGTGTCCCCACCAAGGTCACTGCCGGCCGCCTGGAGAGCGCCGAGCAGATGGAGGTGGCTGTGGGGCTGGGGTGCCCTGGGGCACAGCAGGATGAAGGGACCCCAGCCCTGCCACGGTCTGTGTCAGCTGGAGATGGACCCAGCTGGAAATGATGCCCAAGCAGCCACCACAGGCTCTGCTTCTCAGAGCTCGGGTGGCTGGGTGCTCCACCCATGTGCCCCGGTGTGCCCTCCACATCCCTGTGCATCCATCCCTGTGCATCCATCCCTGTGCCCGTGTGTGCCCCTCAGCATCCCTGTTCATCCATCCCTGTGCACTCTTGTGCCCCTCTGCATCCCTGTGCATCCATCCCAGTGCACTCATGTGCATCCCTTGCATCCATCCCTGTGCCCACGTGTGCCCGTGTGCGCCTCAGCCCCTGTGCATGCGTGTGCTGCGTGTCTCTGTGCATCCATGTGAACGCGTGTGCCCCGTGTGCCCGTGGCCTCCCCGCTGCCCGGCCGGTGCTGCCTCCTGCCCGGCGGGGCGTGGGGCCGGGCCGGGGCAGGGCCGGCTTGTGGTGCTGATCCCTTCCAGATGCGGCTGCCGGAGCCCCGCGCCGCCTCCCCGAGAGGCCCCGCGGGTTCCCCGCCGGAGCAGAGACAAAGCGGCGGCCGCCCGGCTCCTGCATTGCAGCTGGGCTGTTTACGGCAGGCGCGCTCCTCGCAGCCCTGCAGCTCCGCAGCAGCCCCGCTCCCTGCGTGCGCTCAGCGGCGCCGGAGCCTGGTCCTGCCCGGCCCTGCACCGCCCCTGCCAGCCCCTTCTGTGCCCGCCGTGCTGGGGACACTGGGGACACTGGGGACACTGGGGACACTGGGACGGGTCCTGCGAGCCCTGCGCCTCCCCTGCAGCGCTGCCAGCCCGGTGGGAGCGGGGCGAGGCCCCCGGCCGCGCTCCCTGTGCTCCCGGATGATGCACGGCACCGCCTGGCTGCACATCCCCGCTGTCCGCCCGCCCCGGCGGCCGCTGGCTCACCGCTCACTGCCAGGCCCTGTGCCCGCAGAGCCCGGGCCCTCCTGCCCCTCCATCCCCGCAGCCGAAGCAGAAGGTGGGCACGGTGCACCTGCCGTGGACCAGCACAAACGATGGCTCTGAAGGCATCACGTCTGCAAGAGAGCCCGGGGCTGCTCTGCCACGCACGGCTGGGAGCTCGGAGCCTCTGATGGATCTGGGCCTCGTGCACACACATGTGCACACAGGGCACATCTGGAGCTGATCTGGGCTGCCTGCACACACATGTGCACACATGTGCACACGCTCAGGGCTCGCCAGGAGCTCCCACCACTCGCCAGTGCTGCTGCACCACGCCGGGTTCATGGGAGGGCAGCGATCACCGCTGTGTCTTGGTTAATGATGCTTTAAGATGCACAAAGTTCCTGGTCCCGCCCTGCAGGCAGCGTGGACAGGGTCCATCCTCCCAGGGATCCCTGGCCCCGCAGAGAGGGTGAGGAGGGGGAGAAGCTGGGGAGGATGAGGATGGAGCAGGATAGTCTCTGCCCCAGGGTGGAGGTGAGTAGTGTGTGCCCACCCCTCTCTGCTCCCGTGTCCCAAGGAGGTGCAGTGCCAGCCGTGCTGGGATGGATGGACAGGCAGACACAGGTGACAGTGGCCCTGAGCAGCCACGTCCCTGTCCCTGCCGTGCCAGCCTCGCTTTGCCAGCAGCAGCTCCTTCCAGCCAGGGTGATTACTGAAAATTACCTGTTTGCCACAGGCTGGCAATTAGGGCTCCCTGTAAGCGACACCAGCATTCATTTCTGCCGAGACAGAGTGTGGGCGGGTGGCTGGCACCGGGCACGGCGGGCAGCTGAGACACTCGGGGCTGGTCCCACGGAGCTGAGCACAGCACCTCATGTCCCACCCGTGGGGCAGAGGCAGCACATCCCTGCACTGTACCAGCTCCTGCCCGTCCCTGCTGCTGCTTCCCCGCACTCCTGGGGGCTCTGGGTGAGGCACCAGGGACCCCCTGCCCGGCACAGCCCCGTGTGCTGCTCGGGGGGCTGGCACTGCCCCGGAGGGGTCCGGCTGAAGCAGCGTGGCTTGGCCTGGCTCCACGGTACTGCACGGCAAAGGTCAGGTGAGGATATGGCTTGGGAATACCGGGAGAGAGCGGGGATCTCCACAGGAGCTGCTGCTGGGGCTGGGTCCCCTGTGCAGCTCCAGCCCTGCTGGGTTGGCTCTGCCCTCGGTGCACCCGTGTCCCCTGTCCCTGCCTGCCCTGGCAGCCCACAGGGTCAGCCCCGCTCCATCCCATGGGACTGAAAAGTTTCCTTTTTGTAAAAATAAAAGCATCACAGTGGAGTCCCTGCTGCCTCTTGAAAGCTGCATTTAAGCTGCTTCCTGCAGCCCCAGGGGACAGCGCTGCACGGTGACTCAGGCTGCCAGAGCCCAGCCAGCCTTCAGTGCGGATTTCGCCGCTCCCTGGAGAGGGCTCTGCCAGGATGGGCATCAGGAGCACCTGTACACGTGCTGGGCACATGGGTGGCATCCCCCAAAAGTGCCTTGGGATTTGGGGAATGGCTGGTGATGGGCAGCGAGCACACTGCTGTGGCTGAGCAGCTGTGATGGGTACTGGGGTGTCCAGTAGCGATGGGCAGTGGTCATCCAGCTGTGGTGGACACTGGGATGTCCAGCTGTGGTGAGAGGTGTCTGTCCAGCTGTGATGGGCAGTGGACACCCAGCTGTGACGGACACTGGATTGTGCCTGGTGATGGGCAGTGGACACCCAGCAGTGATGGACACTGGGGTGACCAGCTGTGGTAGAGGTGTCTGTCCAGCTGTGGTAGAGGTGTCTGTCCAGCTGTGGTAGAGGTGTCTGTCCAGCTGTGGTGGGCAGTAGTTACCCAGCTGTGCTCAGTAGTGCTCTGCAGTGGCTCCATCCCATGGCAGGCACCTCTCAGCCCCAGGCAATCCCTTTTCCTGTACGAGCTTCCCGGTGCATTATTTATACAGTCCAGATCGATCGGAAGATGATAACGGCTTCATTAGCATCTGAGCATCGCGCCGGCCCCAGCGCCTGACACGACCTTGGCTGCAGGAGTACAAGATTTTCCCTGTCAGGACCAGCTCCCCGATGTCACCGTCATCATCAGAGGCAGCCAGGGCTGCTGTGGCTGCCTCAGTGGGGTCCCCACGATGGCACATGCCACCATGGGGGACCCCATCCTTGCAGTGGGGAATAAGACACCCCGTGCCAGGGCTCCTCGTGCAGTGCCCCTTGTTTGCGTGGCTCTCGTTAGCAGGGATATAATTAAGAGCAGCTATTTTGGATGCTTCCTTTATCCGGCAGCTCCCAGCGATGCCGCTGCAGGATCCTCCCCCCTGTCTCTGAAATAGGCGCTTGCCTTGAATGTCTCCCCTGTGGATATTCGCTGCTTGTGGGGTCCTGCTGTGTTTGAGGGGGGCACACGCAGGGGTCCGACTGTCCTCGTGAGCTGGGGAGTGGGGAAGCAGCAGGGATGGGGCTGGAGGGGAGCGGGGTCACTGCTGGGGGCGATGGGGGGGATGGAGAGGAGGATTTGGGGAGGGTTCTCCTGGCTCGTCTGCTGCCGGCGTGCTGGGGAGGGGGCAGCAATGCTTTCCCCTCATTAAGTAGATGTTGATTTAGCGCAGGCTGGAGCCATCTGCGTGGAGCAGCCGCCCGCTCCCTGCCGGGGGAGTGGGTGAGGATGTGCTTCGTCAGCGGGGGCTTGGCCGGGAGCCCCCGCGCCCCGGCCGGGCATCGATCGCTGCAGGCGCTGCGCTGGCTGCAGACGCAGGGGCGGCGCAGGGACACGTGAGGGGGTGCTGGGAAGGGAGAGGAGCCCCCTGAGGAGCCCCACCATGCGGGGCCGTGGCCTGGGACACGTTTGCAGGGAAAGGGTGGGGCAGCTGGGCACAGGGGTTTCGCTGCAACACGCATCGGGGTGCCCAGAGCTGTGGGTCCGGCCACACTCTGGGGTCCGGCCATGGCACACACCGGGCACCTGGGCACAGGCGTCTCCACACAGCGTGTTCTGGGATTCCTGGAGCAGGGGCTGGGCACAGGGGTGTCCCTATGGCATGGACTGGGATTCCTGCTTGGCCATGTGGGTCTCCATGTGCCCAGAGCTGTGGCTGGGCACGGGGGTCTCCTCACGGTGTGCTCCCAGCTGCCAGGCGCGGTGCCAGGAGCCTGAGTGCCAGGAGGTGACGCGTGGCTGGAGCCTGGGGTCGGGCAGAGCGGGGCCCATGCGCAGGCCCTGCACGTGCCAGCGGCTCGTGCGTGGCCGTGGCTGCTGCGGGGCCGGCGAGGAGCGGGCTGCACGAGGAGCGCCAGCTCAACCCAAGCGTGCATTTCGCTCCTGCAGGCCCCGAGTGGAAGTGAAGGCATTTCTGGGAGCAGCGCGGGGCCGCTCCCCGCGGCGCTGCTCGCTCTGGCAGGCGCTGTTTATAGCTGGTGTCGATGGCAGACGCTGCGGCTCCCGGCGCACGGCGCGGCCACGGCTGAGAGCCAGGCCCGGTGTGTGCCCCCTTCCCTGGGGCCAGCAGCGTGGTCCTGCCCCGGGGTGTTTGTGGGGTGCAAACTGCCCCGAGAGCTGTGGAGAGATGGGCAATGAGATACCAGGGGAGCCCTGTGAGCCCACATGGCACAACCTGAGCAGCCCATGGGGAGCCAAGAGGGGACACTGGGGTGTCCCAGGGATGGTGGTGGGGCTCAGGTTGAGCAAAGACGCGCCACCCCTGCAACAGCACCCTCCTGATGGCATCTGATTCTGCATGGAGAGGGCAGGGTGGTGACTGCAGGTGCTCACAGTCCCTGCCACCCCTCCATGATCCCAGCAGAGAGGACAGCCAGGAGCACACTGGGTGCCTGCTGGCAGTGTGGCCATGAAGGAGCTCTGCTTTTCTCCCCACCGTGCCCATCTCCTTTTGTAGCTGATATTTTTAATTGGAGCCACTCTGCTCCCTTGTCTCTCCCTCGTTAGTAGAAGAGTTTTTCTTGTACTTCCCAGCCATTAATGAGCTTTCCTGGCTCTTGTTGGCCCCAGACAGGCTGCAAATCCCACTGTGGACCTGGTGACCAGGGCACCCATCCTCCTCTCCTGCTCTGGGAACTGGAGTTATTCTGAGACCCCAGCTGGGCTCCGTGCTCCAGCTGCCTTCGGCATGCTGACGGCCACTTCCAGAGCTTTAAGGAAAGTCAAACCACTGCATGGCTGGAAGTCACTGACTAAGCACTTGGCACGGGCAGTGATGGAAGTGCTAAACAGATTTTGGCAGCCGCAGCCTCTCCTGCAGGTGCAGGGAGGAAAAAATTGCCGCTATGGTGTGCTGGGGTGATGGTGGTTTGGTGACGCCGAGGGTGACACGTGCCTGGGGATCGCCAACGGCGTCACCGCTGCACCCTGATTCCCGAGCATTGCCCCATCCCAGCCCTCGCTGGGATCAACCCGTGGGAAAGGCCACGCTGCAGAGCTGCTGACAGCAACCCCTCCATCTGCAGGGACCCCCCAGCCGCAGCGGGGCCCGGAGCGGGGCCGGAGATGGGAGCCAGTGCCGGGCACTGTGCCGCTCCTGCGCCCACCGGCTCCTTTTGTGTTCTGGCCCTTTGCATCCCTGGGGGCAGCTTGGCCCCTTCTCCTGGGAGCTGGCTCTTGGCGCAGGGCGGCAGCGGAAGCGGCGCTGGGCTCCTCTCCACCGCACATGAATGGCACCTTTGTTGGGGACGCTGGCGGCAGCGCGGGGCTGGCGGGGGCCGGGTCAGTCCCGGTGTCACGGGGGCTCTGCCCGCCACTAATGTCCAGTTCTTCCCTGGGGAGCATGGGGATGCTATGGCAGAGGTGACATCTAGGGGCTCCTGTGGCGTTCCTGTCCCTCCCTACACCCTAGGGACCCCACGGTGTCCCCCTCCCTCCCTGGGCACCCTGCAGTGCCAATTCTCATCCCAGTGAGGCACTGCATCTGGGAGGAGAGCCTGGGGACCTGGTGACCGCAGGGTGCTTGCTGTGGCCAACAGAACCTGTCCTCTGCAGCTGTCACCTGTCACAGCGGGCTGTGTCAGCGTTAGCAAATGTCCTGCAGCTCGGGCAGCCCTAGAGTGCAGGAGGGAGCCAGCACTGGGTGCCAGAGCCTCTGTCCTGGCCTCTCCTGGGCTAATCTGTGCTGCACGGCCTGGGCAGGGCTGGCTCTGCCTGGCACCACTCCCCAGGCTTGAGGGTCAGGGCTGGACATAGCCTCCCTTCCTGCTGCTGGTGCCCTCCGAGCCCTGTCTGTCCATGCAGAGGCTCCTGGGCTGTGGCACAGCCCTTGTGTCCAATAATTCAATAAACACAGGGACGCTGACATGGGGACGTGTAGAGGGGGAGACAGCAAGGCCATGGCCTGGCACACAGGGAGTGTCTCCCTGGCCCCACATTCCCTTTCCCTGCTGAAGTAGCCTCTTCCAGCCAGCTTCTCCCAAGAGTTTGTCCCTGGCTTCGAGTGACTTTGTCTGCCCATTCTCCCTGCCAGGCCATGAAGCCTTTGGGTCCTCTCCCACGGACCCAGGGCCGTGCTGGAGCTGTGCTCGCTGTGTTGGGCTCGGGGGCTGCTGGGTGGGTCCCTCACCCGGGGCTCTGCTGTGCTGCTCCCATCTCCTCTTCCTTCTCCTCCTGCTCCAGCTCCTGCTGTGGGAAGAGCAGCTCACTGGAAAGCCTGAGTGGCATTTTTCGGGTAAATCTTATGTAAATCTGTCTCCATCCTTCCTCGTGCTGCTAATTGGATTGCCCCGGCGCGGTTTAATTTCCCAGAAGCGTGGGGAGGGCAGTGCAGGGGGGGCTGGGGGTACAGGGGAACGTGCTGAGCTCTGCGTGGCAGGGGCTCCACAGAGGAGCCAGAGGGAACCCCAGGCAAATCAGGGGAGAATGGGCAGAACCTGGTGCCAGGAGGAGCCCCCGGGCTCTGCCACCTTTAGCAGGGACCCCCACCCTGAGCCTGCTGCCTGCAGGTTAGGGCAGCCTCACGCAGCACCTGTGGAGTGCAGGGAGTCTCAGCCTTGGTAGGCAGGGAAACCTGGAGCTGGCACCTTGTCACCTCCCTGGTGTGCCCCGTGTCCCTGCACCAGCCACCTCCTCTAACATCCTGCCCCCTTCCCTCCCTTCCAGAGCTCCTGGGATCGGCAAAGAAAGTCAATGTCAACTTCCAAGACACCGACGGGTGAGTGGGAGCCCCGGGCCCGGGTGTGGGTGCTGTGGGGTGCGTGCCGTGGGTGCTGTGAGCAGGGGGTGCTCGTGCTCTGGGAGTCTGGTGTGTCTGTGTGGGAATGCCAGGCTCTCCCAGCTGCCAGCTCCAGTGCCAGGGCTCTGGGCCCTGTTAGCCCACGTGGCTGAGCCCTGCCTGCACCCAGAGCCGCTGCTGGCCTGCAGCAGCCACGGGCACCAGAGGAGGCAGAGGCAGGGCTGTGCCCCACATCCCACCCACGTTTCCCAGCCCTGTGGGCTCGGCGGGAGCCGTGCAGGGATCAGCCGGGCGGGAGAGCCGTGACCCCGCCAGGCTCCGGCGCGACGCTCCCCAGCCGCATCCAGGGGCGGGGGCAGCGCTGAGGGGCCGCGATCACCCCCGCTAATCACGCTAATGAGGCTGCAGGGAGGCCCCCGCAGGAGGGGGCTGCCATGGGAGCGCTGATGTGGGGCTGGGCAGCGGCTGCCCCCGGCTCCCCGGCCCCGTGATCCCGCTCGAGGGGCAGCGGCACGATGCCACTCGCTCCCTGGGGACGGCTCTGCTGCGGCCAGGGAAATGCCAGAGAACGCAGCAGCCGGTCAGGAACGGGAGGCCGTGCCCTGGGGATGTACAGCCACAGCAGCCAGGGTCCCTCCTCATCCTCGTCACCAGGGTGGTGGCAGCAAGCATCCCTTGGCACCTGCCAGCTCATCGCTGTGCCGGGTGCAAGGGGGCATCACCCCAGGGGACACCTCGTGCTCTGCAGAGCCAGCAGGTCACAGAGGGCTGAGCAGGGCAGGGCTGGGGAGCTGCAGGCAGGGCCCTGCTCGTATCCTGCTCCTGGAATGCTCAGGAGCCTCCAGCCTCCAGCACTGCTCCTGGAAAGGATCCCCTGGGAAGGCACAGGGCAGCCCAGGGCTGCAGCCTGGGTGTGCTCTGCTCTGTGCCAGCTCAGCCAGCTCTGTGCCTCAGTTTCCCTGTCCATGCAGTGCTGGCTCGTTCCCGGCTGGGTGTGCCGTGGGCGAGCACCATGCTGGTGTCCCCCTGCTGGTGTCCCCTCGCTGGCCCCAGGGCCGGTGCCCTGCCCGTGGCCGAGGTGGCCGTCTGGGACCCGAGGGGAGCCCCCGAGGCAGCCCCGGGGAAGGCTGCGATTTGCACCATCTTGAGCGGATTTGAGCAGGGCGCTGGAGCGGAAAATGTTGACATTTCCCAGGCAGACGCTGGGGATCGGCCTCCTGTGCAGGCTGTCTGCTCACATCGCCGCTCCCCGCGGGATGGCAGGCGGCAGCTCCCCGGGCAGCGCGGCGGCTCAGCGGCTCCCGCGGGGACGTGCCCCCAGCCAGGGGCCTGGGGAAGGGGGCCAGGGGGATTTTTCCCCCACGCCCGCCCCTCGGGGACAGGGCAGCCGCAGAGGCCAGCGTGTCCTGGGGGCTCTGAGCCCGTTCCCATGGGTGACAGCGGGGTGGCCCCGGGGATGGGATGGGGACGCTGTGCGTGGCCAGGGCCCGGAGCAGCGGCGGGGTGGGTGCCAGCGCAGTCGCACGGAGGATGCCACTGCCGGCAGCACAAGTAGGTCAGCTCCTGGCCTGCTTCCCAGGCGGGAGCCTCCAGCTCCGGGAGCTGCGAGAGCAGAGCGGGTGCGGGGCCAGGGGCTTTCCCCACCCCACAGCCAGGCCCGACACCGGGCAAGGGCAGAGCTGCCATCTGTGCTCATGGCCGAGCTGCTGGGGCCAGGCTGGGGGAAGTGGGTCAGTGGGGAGGGGGCTGCTCTGCACTCCCACCCTCTGAGGGACACCCCGGTGCCTGCCCTGCCTGCCACCTCGAGCCCGGTGCGGTCTCAGCATTCCCAGATCTTGCCCCAAAATCCCACAGAGGGATGTGAGGGTGGCTTTCCCGAGGACATGAGCATGTGGAGGGCAGAGCAGGTGACCTGGGGTGCTGCAGAGGTGCAGGCTTAGGGCCATGGTGCTGGGCAGGGGTTGGCAGGGCTCTGGAGGGACAGGGCTGTGTCCCCTGACACCAGCACGGTCCCCAGGTTCTCGGCTCTGCACCATGCGGCGCTCAACGGCAACACAGAGCTCATCTCGCTGCTGCTGGAGGCACAGGCTGCCGTGGACATCAAGGACAACAAAGGCGAGTCCCGGGTCCTGGCCGTGGCCCCTGCCCTGTGCCCCCCGCAGGCTCTGGAAGGTTCATGGCTTCTTGCCCCTGCAGGCATGAGGCCCCTGCACTACGCGGCCTGGCAGGGCAAGAAGGAGCCCATGAAAATGGTGCTGAAGGCAGGCTCCTCTGTGAACATCCCCTCAGATGAGGGCCAGATCCCCCTGCACCTGGCGGCACAGCACGGGCACTACGACGTGGTATGGAGGGGCACGGGGCTGGCGGGGGGTGCTGCCACCCCTCTGCCCCTGCCCTCACCGCGTCGGGGTCTTCTCGTCCCCAGTCAGAGATGCTCCTGCAGCACCAGTCCAACCCCTGCATCATGGACAACTCGGGGAAGACGCCCCTGGACCTGGCATGCGAGTTTGGCCGGGTCGGGGTAAGTCCTTGCAGGGCTGGGTCTCCCCAGAGGTGGACTGGGAGGGGACAGGGGCACTGTGAGATGCTGGGGCAGCTGCAGGGGCACAGGGATGGCCAGTGCTGGGGTGTGAGGTGCCACCAGTGCAGGGGAGCCCCTGGCAGAGGGGAGGTGCAGCCCCGGGGGGCGGCCGAGCCGCCCTTGCAGCCCTGCTCCGTCTGTGTTTGCTGAGCCAGGTGGTGCAACTGCTCCTGAACAGCAACATGTGCGCGGCGCTGCTGGAGCCCAAACCCGGCGACACCACCGACCCCAACGGCACCAGCCCCCTGCACCTGGCCGCCAAGAACGGCCACATCGACATCATCCGGTGGGTGCCGGGGCAGGGGGGCGGTACCAGAGCCCCCCGTGCCCCGCTGACCCCACGGCCCCCCGCAGGCTCCTGCTGCAGGCTGGCATCGACATCAACCGGCAGACCAAGGCGGGCACGGCGCTGCACGAGGCCGCTCTCTGCGGCAAAACGGATGTGGTGCGGCTGCTGCTGGATGTAAGGGCCCCCCGCGGCACCCCCAGGAGCCCCCAGGCACCCCCAAGCCAGCCAGGGCTGTGGGACAGGGGTGACCCCACAGCTGGGGGCTCAGAGCAGCTTGTGCAGCTCTTGAGGGAGCAGAGCTGAGGGTCCTGCAGGGGATACACCAAGGGGTGAGGGTCACAAGGGGGTGCACATGAAGGCCTGAGAGCTGCTGGTCTCCTGGTGGCCTGGGGAGTCCCAGGGGTGGCAGGATGGGGACCAGACTCCTCCCAATCCCTCTCGGTGCCATTGCAGAGCGGGATCAACGCCCACGTCAGGAACACCTACAACCAGACGGCTCTGGACATCGTCAACCAGTTCACCACCAGCCAGGCCAGCAAGGAGATCAAGCAGATGCTGCGGGGTAGGGGGTTGGAGGGCACAGAGTGGCCGTGCTGGCGCGAGGGACGCCGGGCTGGGGGTGCCACCCCCGCGGGGTGAGCAGCTGGTGACGCCCCCGCTGTGTCCCGCAGATGCCTCCGCAGCTCTGCAGGTGCGGGCAGTCAAGGACTACTGCAACAACTACGACCTGACCAGCCTCAACGTGAAGGCCGGGGACGTCATCACCGTGAGTGTGGCCGGGGGGGCCGGGGGCAGCCCGGTGTGTGCCCGGCCCCCGGCCCGGCCCTGACCCGGCGCTCCCGCAGGTGCTGGAGCAGCACGCGGACGGGCGCTGGAAGGGCTGCATCCACGACAACCGCACCGGCAACGACCGCGTGGGCTACTTCCCCTCCAGCCTCGTGGAGGCCATAAGCAAACGAACAGGCAAATAATCCCCCCCTGCACCCCCAGCCCCGGGGAGCCCCCTCTTGGTTCGGTGGGGACTGGGGTGTTGGGGCTGCAGCGGTGAAGATGAACTGGGGCGATGCCCCTCGTGCATGTGGGATCGGTGTCCCCGCCGTGTGCATGGGGACGGTGCCTGCGAGGGTGTGGGGTCAGCGTCCTCACTGTGCCTGTGGGGCCGGCGTTCCCATCGAGAGTGCAGGGCCCGTGCTCCCGTTGTGTGTGGGGTGGGTGCCCAGGTGGTGCCTTGGGGGTTGGTGCTGGCAGCCCTGGGGTGTTCGAGGTCAGCCCTGGCTGCCCTCGGGCTGGGGAAGGTGTTTGAGGTGTCGGGAAGTTGGTGCATGAGGAGACCCAGGGGTGTCACTGTGGTTTGGGCGGATGGGCACAGCAGTGAGGTCACAGGAGCTGGTGCTCAGGGTCTGTGCAGGGGCTGGGCACCAGTGCCAGGGAGCTGATGCTGCCACACGGAGCCCATCTTTCCAGCCGGGGCCATCTCAGGGATCGGCCCCTGCTCCCCTGCCCCGTGGCTGTCTGTCCTCATCCCCATTCCCATCGTCATCCCTTTAGGCTCCTGGCGGGGTGTGCAGCCCCTCAGGACTCCCCAGGCTGTGCCCTCTGCCAGGAGTGTCCCAGTGGGGCTGGTGCCTGCGCAGGCAGTGTTGAAAGGCCCCACATCAACCACCTCACCCCGCTCCCGGGAATGGATCCTCAGGACAACCACACCATGGGGACATGGGCAGGGAATGGTGGCACTTGAACAACGTCTCAAGGGAGTGGCAGCACAAGTGGCTGCCAGGCAACCCACAGCAGCCCTGGAGGTGCCGGGTGCTGGACAGGCAGGGGCACAGCCACCCTCCAGGTGTGGATCGTGTGCTAGTACCAGAGATGCCATCCATGTCTCCTGGGCCGTGCTCCATGGCTGCTGGGCTGTGCTCTGTGGCTCCTGGGCTGCAGCTGGCCCACAGCAGTGCTAGCCAGGCTGTGGGTTCTGTAGCCACCCCACTGGCTGTGGTAGGGCAGCACCTTGGGGTGCAGGCGCTGTGTCATGGCTCAGCCAGCCGGACACGGGGTGCCAGTGCTGCAGCCCCAGCCTGGCCCTGCCCGCAGCCCCACTCCCCTGGGATGGCTCTGGGGGGCAGGACCCCGGCAGCCTGGCTGTGAGACCCCCCTGAGCTGTCCCAGCATTGGATCCGTGGGATGTGTCCGTGCCCTGTGCTGGGCTGTGTGTGCTGAGCTCCTGCTGCTGCTCCTCGGCTCGGCTCCGCATCGGTTGGGTCTCAGTTCTGGCTCCTCCACGTCCCTTTGGTCGCTTTTTTGATTTGCTGCCGTTTCCCCCCTTTCTTTTATTTTCCTTTCTTTCCTTTTTCTTTTTCTTTTTTTTTTTTCTTTTTTCTTTTTTTTTTTTTCGGCACTGAGCGTGTCTCTATTATTTTGATTCTTTTCATTTTGTCTCTTGTTATGTTTTATTATCAGGTCCATGGGAGACTGTAACAATCCCCCAACACTTCCAAAAGATCCCGCTCCCGGCTTACGGGGCTGCTGTGCTAAACGGTGACGCCTCGTCCCATCCGTTCCATTCCCTGCCTCCACCTCCACCTCCACCACCACATTCCCATCAGACTCTTTTCAGTTCCTTTGGCTATCACAGGCTCTCCCCTAGCAGTGCCGACGAGCCGCGTTACGGACAAGGTAGTTCACTGCTCGCTTCGTGCTCTCCATGGATTTCCTTTCTTTTCCTTTCAAGCGTGTGTCGAGTCTTTTCTCTCTGCTCGGCCTCTCCCCATCACCGGGGAGCTGCAGGGCCTGTGTGTGTGTGTGCATGCAGCGTGTGCATGCGCCTGCATGCCAGCGGCGGGGGCAGGGGGGCACACGGGTGGCACACGCGTGCCATCGGTCCCCTGCACGCCCGCCGTGTGCCCAGGGCACTGCCTACCCTCTGTCCCTGCGCTCCTGTCTGGGTGTGTGGGCACCCCCAAAGCACCCCTGTGCCGGGACAGGGCTGGCAGCACAGGGCCAATGCTCTGTGCCACGGGCACAGGGACCCTCTGCTGGCCACATTCTCCCTGCAGGGCCCAGCTCTGGCCAGGCCGGGGCTGTGCACACGGAGCTGGAAGGGGCTGCGGCCCTGGGGGCTTTCCCAGGGGATGCTCTTGGGGCTGGCTCCGTTCAGCCCAGCTGAACCCTGGGGACCATCCCTGGGACACAGGCAGGTGATGAATGCTGCAGGTCTGTACAGGTGCTGCAGGTCTGTGTGGATGCTGCAGGTCTGTGCGGGTGCTGCAGGTCTGTACAGATGCTGCAGGTCTGTGTGGATGCTGCAGGTCTGTGCAGATGCTGCAGGTCTGTGCAGGTGCTGCAGGTCTGTACAGGTGCTGCAGGTCTGTGCAGGTGCTGCAGGTCTGTGCAGATGCTGCAGGTCTGTGCAGGTGCTGCAGGTCTGTACAGGTGCTGCAGGTCTGTGCGGGTGCTGCAGGTCTGTACAGGTGCTGCAGGTCTGTACAGGTGCTGCAGGTCTGTACAGGTGCTGCAGGTCTGTGTGGATGCTGCAGGTCTGTGCAGGTGCTGCAGGTCTGTACAGGTGCTGCAGGTCTGTGTGGATGCTGCAGGTCTGTGCAGGTGCTGCAGGTCTGTACAGGTGCTGCAGGTCTGTGCGAGTGCTGCAGGTCTGTGCATCAAGAGCACCCAGGAGCAGGGGGCTGCAGGGGTGCACTCCTCGATGCCCTGGTGGCAGTGGCTAAGGAGGTTGTGTTGGGGAGCACTGGGTGGCTGTGATGGCACTGGGAACAAGGGAGCACCTCTTTTCCCCAGGGCTTTCTCTCCTGGTGGGGTTGCACAGAGCTGCACAAGGCCAGGCTCCTCTTGGTGTGACCGTGGCATGTGCAGCTCGGGGATGTCCCAGCCTGATCTGTTGAGGCCCTTTGTCCCCTGCTGTGCTCCTTCAGTGACTTTATCACCTTGTACCACCTGTCCCCTGCTACGGTTGGTGCAGTTGGAGTGAGCAGCTCCATGAACAGAACTGGCCTGGCTGGGAGTGGGGTGACAGTGTCCCACAGCTGGTGGCGGGGTGGCAGTACCCCATGGCTGGCAGGACAGCAGCAGAGCCGTGGTGGGGCTGTGGAAGCACTGGCCTCACAGGGCTGCTGTCCATCTCACCTGATGCTGTTTTCCCCCCTGGGCTCAGAGCTGGGGGTCCCTGGAGCACGTGGGACCTGGCAGAGGTGGCCAGCACAGTGAGCTGGTGAGAAGCCATGCCCAGGGATGACCCTCAAACTGTGCCCCAAAAGAGGGCCAGGTCCTCTCATCCACTGCTGTGTCCCCTGTGTGTCACCAGGGTTTCAGCACCCGGTGCCTGGCCCTGCATGGCCCCCATGTCCCCCCAGATGAGTGCAGGCAGCTGCATGGCCAGCACTGCCTGGGACCGGGGACAGTGGGGTGGGGACTCTGGTCCCTTTGCTCCCTGCATTGGGTCATGTCCCCATCCTGTTCTGTGAAGGGATGACAGTCCCTGTCCCTTGTCCAGGCTCAGACAGGGCACTGGAACACCCCACTGTGGGTCTGTCCCTGGCTGGCAGTATGGAGGGGATTCTCTGCAGGACGGGGGCCCAGGGCTGGTCACTGTCACCTCTGCCAGCTTGGGGTGGGACAGGGCCCTAGAGTGGCTCTGGCATCCCTGGGCATGGACACAGCCGGGGTCCCCCCCCTCCCTGTGGGGCTGTTCCCCCGTGCTGCAGCGCCAGCCCCGGGGCCGTGGGCACCTGCCCTGTGCCACAGCCATGAGCCCACACCTGAGGGCTGCTCTCTCTGCTCTGCCCCAAGGGGCCCGCGGGGCCGACATGAGCCCGTCCCACCTGTCGCCGTCGCAGGGCGGATCCACAGCAGCACCTGCCGAGGAGATCTGGGTGCTGCGCAAACCCTTCGCAGGTACGGCGAGCCGGGACCGGCGGGGACGTGCCAGGGCGTGCCGGTGGCTCCGGCAGGGCATGGCCACCCCACGGTGTGCCCCAAGAGCGGGGCGCAGAGCCCTGACAGCCTCTCCTCTCTGTGCAGGTGGCGACCGCAGCAGCCTGGGCAGCACGGGCAGCGTGGCCTCGGCGCGCAGCTCCGGGAGCGGGCAGAGCGCGGGCAGCGGGGCGCACGCCCTGCACGCCGGCTCCGAAGGCGTCAAGGTAAGGCAAGCCCCGAGGCAGCTGTGCCAGCTGCTGTTGGCTGCAGCCCTGAAGTGTTTGCTGCCTGCCCTGACCTCAGCTGGCATTGGCGCTTGGCTGGGTGCTGTGCAGTCTCAGTGATGCCCTGTGTGCCACCAGCCACACTGTCACCGACAGTGGCCACCAGCGTGTCCCCTCCACCTGGGGACACGAGTGCTGCCCGTGCCTGGGCTCAGCCCCTGGCAAAACATTCCACAGGTCCATCTGGGGCTGCTGTGCTGTGTCTCTGCTGCCGCTGGCAGGGCCCTCTGCACTGCCCTGCCCTGCACACTCTGCTGCCACCAGCATGGCACACTGCCACCAATGCACTGCTGCTATCGGCACAGCACACTGCAACCAGCACCATGCACTGCTGCCACCGGCCTGGCACACTGCTATGAGCACAATGCACTGCTGCCACCGGCCCAGCACACTGCAGCCAGCATCATGCATTGCTGCCACTGGCACGGCACACTGCCACCAATGCACTGCTGCCACCGCACACTGCACTGCGCTGCACATGCTGCTCCATCAGCACAGCACTCTGCCACCAGTGCAGTGCACTGGTGCCACCAGCACCGCTCACTGCACTGCATGCTGCCCTGGCACCGCTGGCACAGCAGCCCCGCACCGCCCCTGGGCTGGCCCATTCCCTGGCAACGCCGACCCCAGCACCCGCCAGCCCGCCTGCCTTGGCACCCTGCCCGCCGTGCCAACGCCCCCCGGAGCCACCCCACGCTGCGAGCCAGGGGGGCTCCATCTGGTGGGCCCGGGGGACCCCACAGCCCGTGCCGGCAGCCGGGGCTGGGCATGTGCCAGGCTGGATTTGGGGTGCGGCGGTGCCGTGGGCTCCTGCTGCCGGCAAAGCACCATCTGCTGCTCCCGCGGCTGCCGCTCTCCCCGCTGCCGCCGAAATCTGCTGCAACCCTCCCTGCCCACCCTCGCCCGAGCTGGTGGCACCCGCAGCACCCGCAGCATCCACGGTACCTGGGACACCCGCGACACCCGCGACACCCGCGACACCCGCGACACCCGCGACACGCTCCCCCGGCCCCTCCGCCCGCCTCACTCCTGCCTGCTCTCCCCCCTTCCCGGGGTGTTTTTCAGCTGCTGGCAACGGTCCTTTCCCAGAAGGCTTCTGCGCAAGAGTCTGCCGTGGGCGATGGGCCGGCCAAGGCGCAGGACATCCCCGCAGGTGCGTGCTGCGGCCGCCCGGCTGCCGGAGCAGGAGGAGCCCTGGCCGTGCCGTGGATCCAGGGATTTGTCTTTTTTTTTATTGCCACGGCACCCGTCGCCAGAAGAAAAACGTGTGGGTAAAAAATGACTCTCTCGCCTTTCGGCTGCTGCCAGGCCTTCTCCTGCCTCGGTTAGTGGGGGCCCGTGGGGGGCGGGGGGCGGCGTGGGGCGGGCAGGGGGGGCACCGCTGCTCCCCGGCCCCTTCCCTTCCCTGGCCCCCCGCCAGCCCTGCTGGAGCCCGAGCGGGGGTCCCCCCCCGCCACCGCCGCCTGGGGGGCTGCGGGAGCACGGCCACGCCACGGGGGTGCCCACGCCGCGGGAGTGGCACCTGCCCGGGCATCGGGGGGACAGACGGGAGAGGCACGCGAGGGGGTGGGCGCGGGGGGACGCCCAGAGCTGCCCGGGCTGCGGGGAGGGAGGAGGCTGCGGGCAGAGCGAGCTGGGCAGGGGGATGCGCTCAGGGGAGGGGGCGCGCACATACGGGGGGGTGGGCAGGAGGGGAGGGGGCTGCAGACGTTGCCAGGGAGAGGGGGAAACATGCCGGAGCCATGCAGACGCAAGTGGGATGCAGACGTGAGGGAGATGCACACGGCAGAGGGATGCACATGTGAGGAGGATGCCCACGCGAGGGGGATGCAGATGCCCGAAGGATGCACACACAAGGAGGATGCACACGCACACACACACACATACACACACGCACACGGAAGATGCAGTTGCTGGTGGGGCACAAGGGGCTTTTCTTGTTCATCCTGATCAGAAACATGAGGCAAAAATTTCAGGGCAGCCCTCCTTACCTGGAGGGTGGGCACCAAGGGATGCCTGTTTGGGGGGCACCAAGGGATAAATAGCTCGTGTGAGCCCGCCTGGCTGGTGGCAAGGCCAGAGGAGTGGAGCCAGAGGGTTTTGGGCAGAGGGACCCCTCTGGCTGGTGCCGAAACTCGCTCTGGAAGAGAGATCTGGCTGAGCCCCACTGCTCGGGGCCGTGCTGGGTGCAGCAGCTCGCCTGCCCCTTCCCGAGGAGCAGCGCCCTGCCCAGGGCACCGCGGGGTGCTCCGGGGTGCTGTGCTGGGGTTGTGTCGCTCTCCCGTGCCTGCCTCGGCCCTGCCAGCCCGGGGCTGTGGCTGTGGCATCCCGCCAGGGCAGGGTTCGGCTCTCCGCTCCACCTGGCCGGAGCCCCGGGCCGGGCAGCCCCGGCCCCGCTGACCGCCGCCCCTCCGGCAGGTTCGTCGCGGTCGCAGAGCGTGGCCAGCTCCCCGTACGCCCCCCAGGCCCCCGCCGAGCCCCAGCTGAAGAAAATGGAGCCGCCGTCAGAGGGGAAGGTGAGCGGGGTGCTGTGGGGACAGCTTGGGGGACAGGAGTGGCGGGTCCCCATCCCAGAGCTGCCCCGATCCGTCTGTCCCTCTCGCCCCAGAGCTCGGAGGCCGTGTACCAGTGGCTCTGCAAGTTCCAGCTGCAGCTCTACGCGCCCAACTTCATCAACGCCGGCTACGACATCACCACCATCAGCCGGATGACGCCGGAGGTGGGGCCGGGGGCGGAGGGAGGGAGGCACGGCAGGAGCAGGGCGGCACTGACCCCCCTCTTTGCCCTCTTTGCCCCAGGACCTCACGGCCATCGGGGTCACCAAGCCGGGGCACAGGAAGAAGATCGCCTCCGAGATCAACAACCTCAACATCCCCGAGTGGCTGCCCGAGTACAAACCGGTGAGGACTGTGCAGGGCTAGGGGGACAGAAGCCACATCCACGGTGGCAACGAGTCCCCTCCTCCCTTCCAGGTGAGGGTGGGAGCTGCCTCCATGGTCCCAGAGCTGCCCGTGTACCCTCCTGACAGCTCCCTAGGGACCACCAGGCTGGTGCCAGCTGTCATCCATGTGGATGTGGCACCGTGTCCCCTGACATCCCTCCTGCCCCAGCGTCTGGGAACAGTGAGAGGCTTCCCATGGGAATAGGGCTGGGAATAGCCCAGGATGCTTGTGGGGCACAGGGACAGCATAGGGACAAGGGGAGTCCCCTGGGGCTGTGATCCCCCAGCAAGATGGGATCTCCTGTGTGCCGTGGGTGCTGGGGTGGCAGGGCCAGGTCCTGCTGCCACCTGGTGCTGAGCCGTGCCACCCCACCCCAGGCCAACCTGGCGCTGTGGCTCTCCATGATCGGCCTGTCCCAGTACTACAAGGTGCTGGTGGAGAACGGCTACGAGAACATCGACTTCATCACCGACATCACCTGGGAGGACCTGCAGGAGATCGGCATCACCAAGCTGGGTAAGGCCCTGCGCGCGGCACTGCCTGCGGTGGCCTTGGCGGTGACACTGATGGCATGTGCTGCCCCCAGGCCACCAGAAGAAGCTGATGCTGGCGGTGAAGAAGCTGGCGGAGCTGCAGCGCGCCGAGCTGGGCAAGTACGAGCCGGGCACGCTGAAGAGGAAGGCGTCGGGGCCGTGCCCAGAGGTGCTGGCCATCGAGTCCCCCCCGCCGGAACCACCCGAGTGCCAGTCGCCCAAGATGAGCACGTTCCAGGACAGCGAGCTCAGCAGCGAGCTGCAGGTGGCTATGACGGGAGAGGGCCCCGAAGAGCCCCCCGAGAAGGCAGCAAACCCCCCTGCCCCCGGTTACCGCTCGCCGCCGGGGCTGGGCGGCCGCGCCCGCCTGATGAGCAGCTCGCAGGAGCTGCTGGGGGACGGCCCGCGGGGCGCCCCCGCTGCCGCCATCTCCAAGAGCCAGGAGTACCTGGCGGAGGGGGCCGGGGAGAGCCCCCCGGCGCCGCCCAAGGAGAGCCGCCCGCCCCGGCACGGCCACCCCGTGAAGCGCGCCAGCGTGCCCCCGGTGCCCGGCAAGCCCCGGCAGCCCTTCCCGGCCTCCGCCGGGCAGCTGACGCCGCCGCAGACCCCCGGCAAGGCACGACCCTCGTCCCCACAAGGCCCGGCGGCCCCTCACGCCACCGCCAAGGTGAAGCCCACCCCGCAGCTGCTGCCGCCCGGCGAGCGCCCGGCGTCGCCCCGCTCCCTGCCCCAGTCGCCCACGCACCGCGGCTTCGCCTACGTCCTGCCGCAGCCCGCCGAGGGCGAGGTGGCCCCGCCGGGGGTGCCCGTCCTGCCCGTGTCGGTGCCCGTGCTGTGCCTGCCGCCCGCGGGCGAGGGCGAGGAGGAGCCGGGCAGGCCCAAGAAGCGGGCGCACAGCCTGAACCGCTACGCCGCCTCCGACAGCGAGCAGGAGCGGGACGAGCTGCTGGTGCCGGACGCGGGGCCCTATGCCACCGTGCAGCGCCGCGTGGGCCGCAGCCACTCGGTGCGGGCTCCCGCCGGCGGCGACAAGAACGTCAACCGCAGCCAGTCCTTCGCCGTGCGCCCCAAGAAGAAGGGACCCCCGCCGCCCCCTCCCAAGCGCTCCAGCTCTGCCATCTCCAGCGCCGGCATGGCCGAGGACTTCCCCAAGGAGGGTGAGGGCGAGGCGGCCGTGGGAGCCCCGAGCGCCGAGGGCGAGGGCCGCCGGGAGCAGCGGCGGGCCAGCGACCTGGGCGGCAGCGTGGACACGGGCAGCGCAGGCAGCGTGCGCAGCATCGCGGCCATGCTGGAGATGTCCTCCATCGGCGGCGGGGCCCGAGCGCTGGCGCTGCAGAAGCCACACGTGGCAGCGGGACCGGGGCCCGCGCCCGCCAAGGCGCCCGAGGGCTACTACCTACAGCCCGGCCCGCCCCCGGGCAGCCCGGACCGCGCCCGCGTGGCCACCGTGCTGGCCACCGTCAAGCACAAGGAGGCCATCGGGCTGGACGGGGAGGTGGTGAACCGGCGCCGGACCATCAGCGGCCCCGTCACCGGGCTGGTGGCGGCCGCCCGCCGCGAGCGCGCCGACAGCGTGCGGTCGGAGGCGGCCGCCGACGGCCCCGGCGAGCGGCTGCGGGTGGAACGCGGCGGCTCCCCCGACGGCCTCCCCTTCGCCGAGGACGGCACCCTCACCATCAAGCAGCGGCCGCGGCCCCTGGGGCCGGCCCGGGCGGAGACGGGCGAGGGGCTGTCCCCCGCCCACCGCCACGGGGACCTGGCCAAGGTGGAGGCCAGCGCCACGCTCAAGCGGCGGATCCGGGCCAGGCAGAGCCAGCAGGACGGCGTCCGCTTCGTCCTCACCGAGTCCGACACCGTCAAGCGCCGGCCCAAAGCCAAGGACAAGGAGCCGGCGCTGGAGCCGGCCACGCTGGCCGTGTACCAGAACGGCACCGGCACCGTGAAGCGGCGGCCGGCCTCGGAGCTGAGCGGGGCTGAGCCGCCGCCCACCCCGCCGCCCGCCGCCCGCCCCGACGGCCCCGAGTTCGTCCCGCCGCCCGCCGAGCCCAAGAAGCCTTACAAGCCGCCGGTGTCCCCCAAGCCTGTGCTGACGCAGCCGCCTCAGAAGATGCCTGGGCCGCCCATGCCCGTCCCCAAAAAGGTGCCCATCCCAAGCCCCGGCAGCCCAGGTAGGTGCCCCGCCGGCCCCCGGGGACGGGCTCTCCGCGGGGCGGACGCTGCGGGTCCCAGCCGGCCCCGCCGCCCTCCTGCCCCTCTCCCTTCTCTCCGCAGAGGTGAAGCGGGTGCACGGCACGCCGCCCCCGGTGTCCCCCAAGCCCACGCCGCCCCCCACGGCGCCCAAGCCCCCCAAGCCCCACGCCGCCATCCAGTCGGTGAGCGCCAGCTCCACGCCGGCGCCGTCGCCAGCCCGGCAGCTGAGCCCCGCGGCCAAGCCCTCCAGCACCCCGCCCTCGCTCTGCTCCAGCCCCGCCAAGCCCCTGTCGCCCGGCGCGCAGCCCCAGCAGGTGCCGGTGAAGCCGCCGCGTTCCACCATCGCCAGCCCGTCCGTGGACAGCGCCGGCCCCGAGCTGGCGCAGCAGAAGCTGGAGGAGACGAGCGCGTCCCTGGCCGCCGCGCTGCAGGCTGTGGAGGAGAAGATCAAGCAGGAGGACAGTCAGGCGGCAGAGTAAGGGGGTGGGCCCTGGGCAGGGTGTGAGGCCACTCTGTGCACAGGAGGCCACAAGGACCATGCACAGGGGTCAGGCTGTGTCACCACGGGGAGAGCGGGATGGTGCTGGGGGACACTGGTGGGGCATCAGGACTGGAACTGCGCTGGGGAGGTGACACTGAAGGACATCTTGCTGGAGCAGCATGGGCGGGGGGACCTGGGCATGTGGCTGCCCTGGGGCCTGTCTTGGAGAGGGGACACTGGGGACATGGAGCCAGAACACTGTGCCGTGGCACTGGGGACACAGGGCTGGGCACCAGAGTGTGAAGGGGCAGGAGGGCCGTGCCGTGGGGCGGAGGGGGCTGTGCCGTGTCCCCCTCCCGTGCGCTGCCCTGACCCATCTCTGTCACTCCCCAGCTCGGCCGTGGAGTCGAAGAGCACCGTGAGCATCCTGGACGACATTGGCAGCATGTTCGACGACCTGGCGGACCAGCTGGATGCCATGCTGGAGTGAGGGGCGCCAAGGCCCCGAGAACCTCAGGGCTTACGTGGGCACAAGGGCACAACGATCCACGACCCCCCGGCCCCGCCGCCCTCCCCCCGTCCCCTTTGTACAGCCGTCCCCTCCCGGACATCCCGTCCCTCGGGGTTTGCACAAAGAAGAAGATACCTCAGGATTGTGCTCACGGACTCGGCGCCGGCTCCGGCAGGACTCCCTTTTGCAGAAGCAAAAAAAACAAAAACCACAGAAATAAAACCCAACAGAAGAAACAAAGCAACACGCTCCGGCCCGAGCGGCGGCCGGGGCTCCGGGGGCTCCCGGTGGCCCGCCTGGTGGCCACCCGTGCCCTGCCGGCCCCGGGGGTCACCGCCACCCGAATGTAGCACAAGCCCTGCCCGGCGCGGTGGCTCCGCCGGCCGCGTGTCACCCGTGGCGTTTGCTGGTGGCGGGGCCGGGCGGGCAAACGCACTTGGGTTTCTTTGCTCCGTTTTTAATTTTGATTTTTAAACTTTGTTTTCTTTCTCGGTCGGCGTTGGCGGGGGCGGGCAAGGCTGGCGGTGGCCCTGGGGGCAGCGGGACGTGCCCCTGCCCAGCCCCTCCCCGCCTGGGGACAGGACGGTGATAAGCTATTAAAAAAAAAAGTATTAATTTATTGGAGGGGAAAAAAAAAAGATATAAAGCAGATTTCCCCCAACCCCAAAATAATAAAAAGAAATAAACTTTAACAAATATATATTTAAAAGATTTAAAAATATTAGCAATTATATATAAAGCAGTTTAAAAGAAATCAAGAGAAAACTGGATTTTAGCTTGAGAAAAACTATTAGATTATACTAAGCTGTGTGTCTTGTGGCAAACTCATTCTAAGAGTAGCACAATATTTACCTTTTCTCTGGGTGGAAGGTACGTGCGAGCGGTTCTGGTCGGGTTTTCCGTTGGGATTCAGTGTCGCGTCTTTCTGTTTCCACCGTTACAAACTCAAAGGATGTGCCTTGTTTTATGGAGGTTTTTGTTAATTCTTACACTGGAGGTGTTTCATTTCTTTTGGAGTGTCTTCAGGGTTTGGTTTCGTTTCTTTTTCTTGCTTTAGTTGTGGGTCTCTGTCTGGGTGTGTGTGGGTGTGCGTGGGTGTGCACGCGGGGTGCGTGTCCTGGTGTGTCCTGCGGGATGCTCCGCTGTATATTCCTGTACAAACTGGAGTTGGAGTCTGGTTCAGTCGCTTGAGTCCTGATGAATGCATTTTTTGCTTGTGGTTTCCAAACAAAAGTGTTGCTGTTCCTTTCTTTTCTCGAGACGTGGAGTGGTCTCTCCCTCTTTCCCTCTCCCTCCCTTGCCCTGTCTCCCCCGTCTCTCCCGTTGTGGTCGCTGATCCAGATGTGTTTGGCACAACTTTGAAATTTCTTTTGAAAAAAAAAAACCCAACAAAACACAAAAAAAAAAGACTTTAAAAATAATTTAAAAAATAAATAAATCACCCGCCTGAAAATATCTGTTGAAAAGAAAAAAAAATATGTATCTAAAAAAAAAATCCATAAAGTTCTACATGATGGATATATACATATATATATTTTTTATGATTAAGTTATGGACTCTGTATTGTATCCCATCTGTCCAGCTCTGCATCTTGGTGCTGCTCCCTGCTCTTCTGTGCTTAGATTTCACCTCTACTCGTCTTTATTCTTCCTATTCTGAATTGTAGATGGCTCGTGGTGCTGTGAAGACGTTTGCTCCTATACCAAGTCTGGCAACAAATATTTAAACAAAAATAAAAAAAATAAAACCCCTGCCAGGCTGCCACCACTGTTTGTGTCCCCAAGCCCTCCTGAGTCCTCGTGGGGTGCCGGGTATTGGGTGGTGTGCCAGGTGTTTGTGCTGCACGGTCTGAGGGCACCCCTGGGTGCCTCTGTGGGGTGCTGGGGCCTGGCTGGGACCGGTCCCCAGTGAGGTGCCTGGGTCCTGCACCCCAATTTTCACCCCACGAGGCCAGTGCTGGCTGCTGGCTCCCTGCAATAACTCACACCGGGCAGGAACAACGCTTTCTGCTTTTATTGTCAATGAAGAAATAATCAAATCTATATTACAATCTTAAAAACAGTAGAAAATGTGAGTAAAAATGCAACAGAGGCTTTTTGTCTTTAATGTGGAGACCATTATTACAGGGTGGTGAACAATGGGCTTGTGGAACTTGATTTGAGAACTAGCTGTGGCATAAAAATCGTACCTGGCTACTCAAGGAAACACCTCTTCCCAGACGGATCGGCCCGGTGCCTTGGCAGTAAAATTAAATATTAGAGAGAGAAAGGGGTCAGGAGCCCACCCAAGGTACAGCCTAAAGCTCAGTCCTGCCACGGACAGGGGCCCGGCCCAGGTGTCCCCACCAGGACAGGCAGATCTGTCCAGCCCTGGTGCTGGCCATGGGCTGCGCTCCCCAGGCCCCAGAATTACCCCAGCCCCAGCCTGGGGGTGTCCCCAGCTGGGGGGACACAGGCAGAGGAGGACACTGGCACTGGCACAGCTTCCTCTTTTCCAATGATCTGGGCAGATCTGAGGGAACACGTGGAGCGTCCGTGGGGCAGAGCTGTCCGGAGCCGCCAGCCGGGGTCCCGGGGGAGCCGGCCCGGGGCAGCAGCAGCAGGCAGTGGTTGGTGCAGGAGGAGCTGCAGCAGTCGTTTCAGTGGCGTGGTCACCCACAGGCCGATGGAGGGGAGAGTTTTTGGTCTTTCAGTGTGCAGGACTCGTGTGACGCTCTCGTTAGCACGTCCAGACCTGCGGACAGACAACGGCGGCGCAGGCAGTGACTCCTGGGCAGCCCCGTGGGCTTCTCCTCAGCCCCCATGGAGCTTCCCTCTGGGCTGCCAGCATCCCCAACACTGTCAGGAGGGAAACCTCCCACCCGTGGAGAGCCATATCCTTGTTTCAAAGAATCCCAGAATCGTTAAGGTTGGAAATTATCTCTAACATCATCGAACCCAGCCTGTGACTGATCCCTCCCTACCTTCTCACCCAGCCCAGAGCACTGAGTGTCACATCAAGTCACTTACTGGACACCTCCAGAGATGAGGACGCCACCACCTCCCTGGACAGCCTTTTCCTTAGCAACCCCTCCATGCAGAAATTCTTCCTGATGTCCAACCTGAACCTACCCTGGCCCAGCTGGAGGTTATGTCCTCTTGCCTGGTCACTTGTTCCCTGGGAGCAGAGCTCAACCCTCACCTGTCACTTTGACCAGGGCTCCTAACTCATTTCCTGCCATAATTCCAGCACTGGACGAACCCAGACCACGCAGGAGGAGCCTGAGCAAACCCACCTTTACAGTGCTGTCCACGGCGCCGGAGAAGAGGCGGCCGCGGGACACGGCCAGGGCGGTGACGCTGCCCTGGTGGCGCAGCAGGGTCTGGGTGCAGATCATGTTGTCCATGCTCCACACCTGCGGGGACACAGGGACCGTGAGCACAGCCCGGGGCACCGGGAGGGATGGGGATGCTGCGCGTCCCGGGTGACACACAGAGGTGACACACGGAGGTGACACACGGAGGTGACACGCAGGGCTGGGACTGTCCCGGAGGCTGGCCCAGCCCTGCAGCCGTACCCTGAGCGAGCGGTCGTAGGAGGCGCTGAAGACTTTGGTTTGATCGGGCGTGGAGATGACGGCCAGGGCGTAGACTGTCCCCACGTGCCCGGTCAGCGTGCGCACCTGCTCCTTGGTCTCGATGTCCCACACCTGCAGGGGAGGGGACGGCACTGGGCTGAGCCACCGAGCTCCCCTCGGAGAGGTGTTTCCACCTCCACACACGCCCTGCAGGGTGGGTGCTGTGCCCGAGGGATGGGCAGAGGGAGGTGCTGTGCCCGAGGGATGGGCAGAGGGAGGTGCTGTGCCCGAGGGATGGGCAGAGGGAGGTGCTGTGCCCGAGGGACGGGCAGAGGGAGGTGCTGTGCCCGAGGGATGGGCAGAGGGAGGTGCTGTGCCCAAGGGACAGACAGAGCCAGGTGCTGTGCCCAAGGGACAGGCAGAGGGAGGTGCCATCCCCACACCCTGCCCCACTCCCAAGCCACGCAGCCCGTGGCACTGAGCCGTACATGGATGAGGTTCTCGTAGGTGCCGCACACGATGTGGTGGTTGGTCACGGCGATGGAGTACACGCTGCCTCCCGACGTCTGCAGCACGTGCACACACTCCAGGTTCCGGATGTCCCAGATCTGAGGGAGAGCGTGCACAGGCAGGATGAGACCCTTCTCCAGAGGGGAGGTCCCCTGCAGCCATTCTGCCATGCACAGAGTCAGCCTGGCTCGTTATGTGCCCAGATCACACCTCTACAGACAAACCTATCCAGCTGGGAATGTTCAGCACTGAAGAACAAATCCCTGTTATCTTATTTAGCTGCCCAACTTTAAATATCCACACTGGAAACGTTGTGTGGAGACTTCACACCCTTTGTGTGGCTGCACACATGTGCAGACAGAGCCCAGTCCTTGATAGCACTAAAACCCAACGAGACAAATTAGCAGAGATTCATTAACACTGAGAAGGGCAACTTCCAATTCTCCTGTGTCCCCCAGATGCTCAGAGGTGAACTATTCATCAAAACCTGAGGCAGCACAGAGGAGGGAGGGCACTGGGAACCCTCACACGGATTTCTGGTGGCTCTGCAGCCAGACAGTGACCTTCCCCCGTTATCAGCAGCAGTGTCAGTGCAGATAAGGCTGTGGCAGCCGCGAGGCGCCACGGCTGAGGCCCCAGTTTATCCCAGTGAGCGTCCCCAGCAGCCCCCAAGGCCCAGCCTGCGGAGATTGAATCAGCACAGGAAAGTCCCGTGTGTCAGCAGTGCTCTCACATCCCAGCAGCTGCCTCTGGTGCTGCAGAGCACAGAGGGGAACAGGGAGAGGTGGCTCAGGGTGCCACCAGTGCCAGGGCCCCACCTTGATGGTCTGGTAAGATCCACTGTAGAGATAATTCTGGGAAGCCACCAGCGCTCGAACCCAGTGGTTGAGACCTGTCAGCTCCTTCTTCAGCTTGAGCTCAGTACCCACAATATCCCACACCTGTGGAAAGCAGGGACACACACACAGAGGAATCTCAGTGGGGCTGGGCAGGACACGGACAGCAGTGCCCACCCTCCCTGCTCTCCCTGCCCAAGGCCCTCACAGCTCCTGGGGGGATCCTTGTGCCAGCTCTCCTGCCTGACAGGAATTGCCTGATCCCACTGACTCGCCAATAAAATGCAGTAACTGCTGAGGAAGCACATTCCCTGAGGGAGCCAGCCTGGAGCCTGCATTATTGCTGGCAGAGACCCTTCCCTAGCAGAGCCACGGGCTGCAAAACCTCAACCACAGCTGCAGCAAGGAACTGCCCTGCGCTTCCACTCCCACAAAGTTCCTCTCCCACCCCTGGCACACAGGGACTGGCAGATCTCACTGCCCCCATTCTGAGCCTGCTTGGCTCATGGGCAGGAAGTGGCCAGGGATGACAAACCCAAAAGGCCCCAAATTCTCCTTGTGCTGTGTGGCTGCTCCAGCCTTGAGCCCTCTCCAGAGCTGAACCACTCCAGGCCCCAGATAAAGAAAAGAGCAGAGTCCTCTTACAGATGGACGGGCCCATAAGCTGCCTCACCAGGAGCTGGAAGCAGAACCATGGGAATCTAGCCAAGGCTTTAAAGGGCAGCCTGAAAAGCTGTTCCTGATTTCTGCATGTTTTAGGTAGGGAATGCAGACTCAAGATCCTTTGGAGGCAGTTTCAAAACAGGCAGCCTGAATCTCCAGCCATTTCTGGAGCCCAGACACAATTCCCAATGGTCTGGCCAGCTCTGTTGGGGGCCTGAGGACACACACGCTCAGGAACTGCCAGGATCCTCCAGCTGCAGCCTCAGGTTTACAGAGCTGGAAGAAATACAGTGTTTTTGCAGCCAGAGAACAGCTTTCCCCTGGGCACAGAGCATGGGCTAAACCTCTGCAGTGCTGGCTGCTCTGTGGCTCAGATGACCTTAGCAACAAGGTCAAAATGCCACTTCCTTCCTCTTTGGACACTTCTGCCTAAGAGTTTGTACCCCTGGTCCCCAAGCAGCCCCAGAGCAGCCCTGGAGCTGCACCTTGATGGCTTTGAGGGAGCCACTGAAGAGCATGTTGTGTGAGGAGACCAAAGTGCAAACAGGATTGTCGTGCGCTCGGATCGTGTTCACCTTCTGCAGGGTTTGAATATCCCAGACCTGCAAATGAGAATCATGGAATGGTTTGGGTGGGAAAAGATCAAGTCCAGCACTGTCAAGCCCACCAAAGCAGAGCACCCATGAGGGGCCAGGCAGGCCACCCTGCCCCAGCTCAGAGCACCAGCCCAGGCAGGAGCAGGGAGAGGGAAATCCAGCCCACAGGAAAGCCCCAAGCCCAAGCCTGAGTGGATGCAGCACTGGAGGGTTACCAGTCCCCCAGCCCTGGCAGAGCAGGCTGGGGGTGCCCCGTACTCACAATGATGGTGCAGTCAGCAGAGCCACTGTACAGCTTGTTCCTGCAATGACACCGGGACACAAAGTGGGGTCACCGAGGGACACTGCCACCTGCAGGGCCCCCCCAGTTCGTCCCCAGGCACTGGGGGGACAAGAGCTGCAGCCCCATGGCCTCGCTGGGCCCAGGCTGTGCACACCCACCCCAGAGCAGGCCAGTTCCTGTGGGAGGCCAGGCTGCCCTTGGAGCAGGCAGCCAAACACCCCGCTGGTGACCAGGGCAGGAAACCAGGACACGGGGAGACCAGAGACACGCTCTTTGTCCATTTTTCCAGAGCACAGAGGAAAGATGTGCCTCTCATGCCTAATTTGGCACGTGCAGGACAAGGATGGGAAATGCTCAGGGGCCCCAGGGCTGTCCCCACTCGCCCCAGGGACAGGTGCCCCTCCTTACTCACCCCTGGATGCAGAGAGCCAGCACAATTCCATCGTGACCCTCCAGGGTCTTTTGGCACTTGTACGTGGTACAGGTATCCCACACCTAACAGAAAACACAAGGCAGAGGCTGGAGCCCGGGCAGGATGTCAGCAGCCAGAGGAGGAAACAGGCTGGCACCTGGGCACTGCCTGGCACCTGGGCACTGCCTGGCACCTGGGCACTGCCTGGCACCTGGGCACTGCCTGCTGGCCCCCAGCCTGGACACTTGGCTAGCAAGGGAATGAATGGACTGCAGAGGGTGAAGCTAATGAGACACAGGCCAGCAGCAGGAATCAGCTGCTCCAGCTCTGCCTCCCTTAGCCCAGGACAACACAACACACAGAGACAAAGGAGCAGTTCTCAGGCTCCTGCTTTAGCACTTCTCACCCTAAACCAGGGCTCCAGTGGCACAGCACAGCCTCCTCTGCCACTGCAAAGGCTTTTCCCCTGAGCACACGCTGCTCTCTCAAGAGGAACGTGGGAATGCAGTGCCCAGAGCAGCCAGGACAGGGGAGAAATCTGCTTTATTTCCCTAAAATACAGCAATATCCATTTCCTTCCACGTGGCTCTAAAACCAAGGAAACTAAACCAAAGCTCTGCTCCTGGCAGGGTTAGTCGTGGCAGCCCATGGGGTCCCCAGCCTGGCCAGCAGCCACCAGCAGCCACCAGTAGCCACTAGCAGCCCCCAGCAGCCACCAGCAGCCCCCAGCAGCCACCATGGTGACACTGGGAGGGGCTGCTGAGGCTGCACCGGGGCAGTGCTGTCAGTTTGAGTTACTGAAAACAGGACAAAGGAAAACAAACATGCCATAAAACAGGGAAAGGACACACTGGATCAGGGACAAATGTTTTGTTCTAAGATGACTTTTTAACACAAAGGAACAGAATCAGAAGCTGAAATAGTCCTAAATACCCTAAGTGCCATATAAAGCAAAACCAGCAGCTGCAGGAATGAGATTCTAATCAGGGCTTTGCAAAGATCTCTGTTTGCCTCTCAATTTCACTAGCACATAATGTTTCCTTGCAGAGAATTTTGTCCAGCTATAACCACAATGAATCATTCGATTCTTTGGAGGAAACTTTAGGAAGTGACTTCCATCCCACAAATGAACTCAGCTTCTGTTCCATGTGCAAATGCTGAAGGTGCATGGAAGAGGAAGCTCTTACCTTAATGGTTTTGTCTGAGGAGCCACTGAAGAGCAAGTCTCCTATGGAGTACACACACAAGCACCACACGGGGCCCTGGTGGCCCACAAAGGTCCCCTTGCACTTGAAGATCTGCTGAGGATCATAGGCTGCAGAAAGGAGAGCCAGGTGAGGGAGGGAGAGCAGTGCTGCTGCTCTGCACAGCTGTGAGAGCACCCAGGGGGGCTCCCTGGGCATCCCCCACAGCCAGCCCGAGGCAATGGGGACCACGGGGACACTCACATCCAAGGATGCCCATGTTGAGCCGAGCATTGATGTGGGAGAGCTCATCCTGAAAAACACAACAAGCTGTGTGAGCTGTGGAGCCACCCAGGCCAGCCTGCCCTGGATGTGGCTTTAGGACTGTCCCCTCCACTGCTACAACCCCTCTTGTCTTCTTGACCCCACAGGGCCCTTCCTCAGCACCAGACTCATCCTCTGAGCAGAGGTCTCTGCTCTACTCTGTGACTGTCACATCCCTCTGGCACCTCCCTCCAGAGCCCACAGGGCTCTGACAGCACCTCAGACCTGCACTGAACTCTTCAGTATTCAGAGAGGCCCAGAAATACCTCTCAGAATACACTGTCCTCCCTCTGCAATTCACCAGACTGCTCGGATCTGCTTGTGTCCCTGCTTTCTGCAGGCAGGGAGGAGGGGACAATGCCCCTGTAAAAAGAGCAGAAGGCTCTCCCCAAAGCCTCCCCCCACTGCAGGAGAAGCCCAGCCAGGAGCAGAGCCAGGTAACTCCACCCAGGGCAGACTCACGTTCAGCATGGAGGCGTCCCTGCGGAATTCCATCAGGTCCTCGCTCAGCTTGCTCTGGTTCTCGTCCAGCACATCTGCGAGAGAGGGACAGGCCCACAGTCACTGCAGAGCCACTGCTGGCATCCCAGGGAGAGGCAGAGGGCCCCAGTGCCACCCAACACTGCTGCAGTCAGCAGGGAAAGCAACCCTGTAATGCACCTCCCAAAGAGCTGCCCTGCCCTGGTCTGGAGCACACTCACCGAACTTCAGCTCCAGGTTCTTCTCCAGCTGGTCGATTTTCTCGGAGAGTTTGCCCAGCATGGAGCGCAGGAAGGCGATCTCCTGGTCCTTCTGGGCCATGGCCACCTGCATCTCGTGGAAGCGATCGTCCGTCTGCTGCAGGAACTCCTTCAGACCCTCGAACTTGCACGTCTCCAGGTGGGTCTCGTAGGTGTCCTGGTTCCCTATGAACGTGCACCTGAAGGGAAGGCAGGTGCTGGCTGCAGCAGGGCTCACATGGAGATTCCTTGCTCAGCTGGGAGCCCCAAGGCCCGTGTGGGTCCCCAGCTGTCCTGCTCCTTCTCGCCAGGCACCAGGACCTGCCTGTCCCCACCCAGAGGCTCTGGGGCTGCCTCCTGCAGTCCCTGTAACCCCAGCTCAGCCTCAGGCCAGCACACAGCACTGGGGAGAGCTGCTCAGAGGCCTCGGGGCCACTCCAGGGCTGCAGCAGCCAAAAAGCAGCTCAGTAATGAGCTCAGTGCAGCTCCCATGCCCAAAAGCATCAGCTCCTTACCCGTATTTGGAGTGGGGACACTTGATGTGCTCACACTCCTTCAGGTGAGCCTCCAGGTTCATTTTGAGGAGGGGAGGGCAGCTGGGGTTGTTGGGGCAGCGCACGGGTCTGTAATCACAGCTGCTCTCATGATCCCTGTGCACAGAGAGAGGCAAAAAAAGCAGGGAAAATCAGCAACAAGCAAAAATTAATGGGAACAACACAGATCATCAGCAGAGGAGCAAACCAGAGGCTGCCAGATGATCCAAAGCCTCCTGCTCTGAGACTGCAACTCCAGCTTTAAATTCTCATTTGGACAGAAAATTGAGAGTAATAATAGACCACATTTTCACAGGGCACATCTACTTCTGCAGCTGAGCCTTCAGGCAGCCATCAACAACAGGCAATGGACAGGGAAAACAGAGAGGGAGATAAACTTCAAATTCACAGGATATAACCAAGATAATTCCCCTTACAAAAAGAATCCCAAGTTCTCTACTTGACCACAGCCATGGAGTTTCATCCCAGATGTGAGTATGGGATGAGATGTGAGGTGGCTGCTCCCACAATGCACCCCCTGTCCCAGTGCTGGCACTCAGGGAGCAGAAAACAGCGTCCTCCCCCTGCCACCAGCCCCTCTGCCTCCAGCTGCACTGTCCCCTGAAGCCACCCTGCCCACGGCCCTGGCACGGCCAAACACAGCAGCGCTGGCAGGAGCCGCAGGGCAGCCCAGGCTGGCACTGCCCCGTCCCTGGAGGGGCTGCAGGCTGGGACAAGCACTCACTTCCTGGCACTCAGCTTGATGGTGAAGGGGCAGCCGCGGGGGTCCACCTCGAAGGCGGTGGGCTTGCTGCTGGCGGCGGGCCGGCAGCCGTACTTGCAGTGGATGAAGAGCTCCCCGATCTGCTCGGCCACCGCGATGTTGTTCACCACCACCGTCAGCTTGGCGTTGTCCACGGGGCACTTCTCTGCCAAGGGAGGGGAGGACGGCACGGTCACTGAGGGCTGAGACAGGGCATGAGCATTTCCAAGAGCCCCTGTGTGGAAATTGTGTTTTTCTGCCTTCCCTGGGCAAGTCAGCCAACTCCCGGGTGAGTGGCCATGGGAAGAGCCAGGAATATTCACCCAAGATCTGCAGGACATTACCTTTGGCTTGTCCTGGGGCTTGGCAAAGTTACAGTTTATGTTAATCCATAATGGTTTGAGGGAGCTGCTGATGAATAAAGCCCACACTGATCCAGGCTACCTTGTGCTGGCTGAAGGGTGAATGTTCACAGGCAGTGAGCACAATCCACCACACGCCCCAGCCATAACCTGCTCCTCACCCAGGCCTGGGCTCTGCCAGCAACCACTAAAACCCAGAATCCTTTAGGTTGGAAAAAACCTCCAAAATCACTGAGTCCAAGCCTTGCACCGATCACCACCTTATCAACTGAGCTCTGCCACATCCAGTTGTTTATGGAGCACTCCAGGCATGGGAAATGCAACTGCAAAGCTTTTTGCTACAGATCTGTGGGTTGGGGTTGATACAGCAGAGCACAGTAAGGGGATTAACATGCAAAGCAGAGGGACCTCTTGCATATGGAACATAAAAATCTTAAAGCAGAAAGAGCTGCTGCTTTGCAGGACTCCCCAGGGAGCCTCCTCAGGGCTCGCTGCTCTGGTAATGCCAATGGCTTGGCTCTGTGCTGAACAACAGCTTGCCAAGAGGGACACGGGCTCGTGCCAAAAAAAGTCTTTTTTTGCAGCCAGAGTCCAGCCTAAGCAGGAGCCGGTTAGCCCAGGCCAGCAGCCAGGGGCCTGGGCTCTCCCAGGGTTCTGGAAGAGCTGGGTGAGCTAAAGCAGCTCAGTGGGGCTCAGTCAGGGGCCAGAGCCCTGGCACTGAGGGGATGGGGGAGAAGGGGTTGATGCCAAACGTGGCCCCTGGTTCTTTATCCAGGCAGCCACAGAAAGCTTTCAGTTTGAATTCAGTGGGTCAACTCTGGGCGAGACATGTATTATCCTGGGATTATCCACTGCATTTTCCAGGATCTGAGAACATCCTGTGCCCAGGACCAGGGCCCAGCCCTCCCTGCAGTGCCCATGCTCCAGACTGTACCATCAGCCCCCAGCCCCTCACTGCTGCAGTGGCACATCTGACTGACAGCTTGTTTTAAGCCCCTTGGACATTTTTCTGCAGGTTTCTTTTTAGGTGAAAGCAAGTAAACCAGAAAATCACAGTGTTTTGGCTGCATCACACAAGAACAGTTTTGTACTCACCAGATGTTAAGGCACATCTCCTGCAAAACGTGTGCTGTGGAGACAGAGAGGAACAGCAGCGTCAGCGTAAAACGAGAGCAGGCAAATTATTCCCTGTGGCTACTGATGGGAAAGGTGGGAGATACCAAAGACGTGGCTCAGGAGCTGTTCTGCCTGTTTTAGCTCAGCACCACAGGGCAAAGCCCAGCTGCTTGCTCAGGCAGCTCAGGGTGAAGCACAGGTCCTGCTCCCAAGAGCACTGAGCAGTTTGGAGCTTTGATGCTCTCCCCATTCAGGATCAGGCCATGATCGTGGTGAAGCCAAAGCCAGGGGCATGTTCTGATATTCGCAGGATCACAATCCTGGAGTGGTTTGGGTTGGAAGGGATCTTAGAGACCATCGATTTCCAACTCCCTGCCATGGGCAGGGACACCTCCCACCAGACCAGGGCTCAGAGCTGCATCCAGCCTGCTCCTGCACACATCCAAGTCTTTTCTAGCCTCCACATCCACTGTAGCCCATGTCATGCCTCTCATTCCCCTGAAGCCCTGGAGGGAGGGGGAATCCTGGCCTCTCCCTGTCCTTGCCCATCACACCCAGCCCTCTGGAGCGCTCCTAAGGCAGCAGAAGCTGCCCCGTCCTGCTACCAGGCAGATGGAACAGCTGGTTTGTAAGCCCATTAAATGCTCTGTAAATTTGAGCACTTTAAATAGCTCCCCTCTCCATTCTGACACTTTAACTTGACAAAGTAGCAAACACAATCTAACACACTAATGAACATAAAGGCTGCAGCATTTCACTGGTCCTGATCGTGCCCTGTGCATTCCCTGGAGCCTCCTCAGCCACATTCCCCAGCCACGGAGGCAGCTCTTGGCAGGGCTGTGAGCCCCCTCTGGAGCTGTTATCTGCTGCCCTGCTCCTGTGGCCTTTTCCTGCCCAGCACAGCTGCACCGAGCTCCCTCCAGGGCTGCCAGAGCAGGACTGCAGATGAAGCCAGCCTGCTTCCTGCACTGGGGGTTTTTCCACATTAACCAGTAAATCCCAGTGTCTCTGTGCAGAGCTGCTTACTGGAATGGTGCAGCCAAACTGCACCAGCTTCCAGCACTTTTGGGGAACAGCACCCTCACTGCAATAAACAATCCTGAGCTCTGCTGCTGCTGCTACAGCCCCATCCTGGAGATCAGAAGCACGTCAGAAGCATTAGGGCCATCTCAAAGCCATCTTTCTTCACAAGCAGCACAGAAGCAGGAATAATATACAGCTTCTATTAAATCCCAGTAAAATGGAATACAGAAGAATATTCATAATACCCCGTGCCCTTCATTTGAGGAGCTCAAATCCCTTTGCAAGCATTAACTAAATGAAGCTTCAAGCCATTCTTGTTTTATAAGCAACACTTCCTCACAACTGAAGCAGAGCCATTCCTGGGGTGCCAGGAGCTCCTGCAGAGCCCTCCAAGAGGAGTTTTCAACCCCATGGAAGCCACAACAAGGAGTCTGAAGATGGCCAGGACAGGGTTGCTGACAGCACAGCTCTCCTGGGAAAACCCACCCCATTTTAAGCAAGCCCTAGTTTTGCTTGACAGTCCCCAGGGAGAGACAGAGGGGACAGCCCAGGCTTGGCTCTGGCTCACACAGGATTTTTGGGAGAGCCCTGCCTTACCCCGCAGGTTGTGATGACGGGATCCTTAAACACACTGCAGCACAGCTGGCAGCACAGCTTCACGGACGGCTGCTCTGCAAACACCAGGGGCTCCTGCAGGGCACACACAGGGACACAGACAGCGTGGGTTAGTCCAAACCAAGAGCCTGCAGCTCTGCAGAAGGAGAAACACAATCCCCCAGTGGTGAGCCTCAGGGAGCCTGGGGCACAGCGAGGGTTTCATCATCTCAACATAAAATTCTGTCTGGATCTGCTGAGTTCCAATAGGGGAAAAATGAACTTGGGAATGGTTGGAGACCCTCAGCTCATCACAAACTGGGGGCACCAGCATCTGACAGGATCAGCACCTGACAGCAAAGTGCACAGACCAGCTTCTGTGCCAATGATTCCAGTCACCAGAACTGCATGAGCTGCACTGGCTGGAACTTTGTCCTTGGTTGGCATAGATTTGTCAAAATTGTACTAAGCCTGAGCTTAACAGCAATTTTAAAGGAGCCTGCACTCTTGTGCTTTTGAAGCATTCTGAGAGAAGGGCTCCTTCACTCCTTAGGAAGCAGAAATGACATTGTTTCTGCTGCAACGGGCCCATCTCTCCAGTTTTGTTTACCAACTAGGACAGCCAGCACAGGGCTCCAAGCACATCCTCCCAGAGCACCACGACCCTCCAGGGCTCCAAGCACGTCCTCCAGGAGCACCATTGCTCTCCATGCTCACATTTCAGAGCATTTCCAATCAATCTCTACAGTTCACTCTGTCTTTTCATCCTGTGCTGCTCTCAGAAATGCAAATACAGCCCCCTGGATTCCTAAACATGAAACACACTCTTATCCCAGATCAGTGGCAGAACTCAGCCTGACCTTTAATTCATCCAGCTTGGGGTTGGTAACTGTGCCACAAGCTAAACTCAGTTAAAAGTACCCTCCCCCAGCATGCAGATAATTCCTTGCACCCTCCCAGGGCTTACAATCAAGTCTGTGGGGTGCCACGCAGCTCTGAATGGGGATGGGGCTTCAAATCCATGGGGAATTGAATTTCTCTCACTGCCTGGGGCCAGACTGCCAGCCTGAGCCTTGCAACCCGCCCTGCTCTGCTGCAGGGCCAGGACTTTGCAAAGACTTACAGTTTTTCTGGGAAGCAGAAAAGCCTCACCATTGTCCTCACTTTCCAGGCAGGGAAAAGGTACATGAGGAAGCAAAGTCAGTGGTGGAAACAAAGTTAAAAGTTTGACTTTGAAGCTTGGAGTCTGAGCCAGGCACCCACAAAATCTGCCCCTGAGAGCTCTTTGTACTCACAACAGTCCACTAAGTAACTCTTTGGACACTGAGCTTCCTAACCCTGCTCCTTCAGACAATCCCAAATACCTACTGGCTCCTCCTCTTCCTCATGGAGTGAGAACGTGGAGCGCAAGGACATGTTGGACTCGGAGTGCAGGGAGCGGACGGAGATGGCGGAGTCGGAGCGCCGCGGGGTGCTGATCGGAGGCTGCGGGCACAGAGCAGCTCTGTCAGCGCAAACAAGCCCCAAACCCAGGAAAAGCCTTCAGGTTCAGTTTTCCCCCTCCACAACACTGAGCTGCTCCACTCCCAGCTGCACTGAGCGGCCCTGCTGCTGTGTGCCCTTCCCTGCACCGTGCCCAGAGACAGGAATCACTCGGGTTTAACTCCCTAAGCCAGGCTGACATCGAAATTCCAAGCACTGCAATTTCTCCAAGGTGCATTCCCTGCACACTTACCGTGCACACCCGCAAAGCAACGGTCTGGAAGAATTAATCCTTCATGGAAAGCTCTGTAAATCTCCCCCAGAGACTGCTCCAGCTCCTGCAATGTCTCTAATCTCTGCAGCAGCACTTGTTGTTGCACTCACTATCTAACTTCTGCCAAATTTCTGTGCGTAAGTGTGGAGACTTCCTTCTATTGAATTCTGTGTGAGCCCGGCTCTGCCACTTCCTGCTCGGGAGGGGAGAGCGCAGCGGACACCGCTCGCACCAATCCAGAGATCCTCTGCCCAGGGTGGCCTGGGATTGGCTTTGAGGGGGGCTGCTGCAGGAATATTAACCAGCAGCACGTCTCCCGGGTGGAACACCAGCCACCAGCACGTAGCCAAGGTGCCACTCGGTGTCAAAGTGCCACTGGAGACTGCAGGCCATGGGAGACTGGATCTCAGGATTCAGTGCAAGTGGGAGTGCAGCCACTGTGGGGTTACTCTGCAAGAGATGCTGCTGGTGGGCTGGAGAAGGTGCAGAGAGGACGAATAAAGGTCTTCAATGAGCAGAATGGATGCTTTGACAAATGGAAGAATGAAGCCAGAGGCTTCAGACACTTCAGCCAAGGCATGATGCATGTGCCACACTCTCCAAGGCCTGGCTGCAGCCTCTGTCAGTCTCTGGTGCTGAGGAGTGTTGGCTGCAAGGAGCTCTGGAGATCCCTGGCTGCCCACTGGAAAAGGGACTCTCCCTGGCCCTGGCCCAGGCCCAGCACTGCCCAGGGAACAGGGAAAGCTGCACGAGTTCCTGTCCTGCAGCTCATGAGAAAAACACCTTTCCTCGTGTTCCATCTGAGCTTTGGGAGCTGCATTCTGTGCCTGCCCTGGGTGAAAGTGGGTGACATCACACCCAAGCACAAAGGCAATGCAGGAGGGCAGTGGGGCTGGCAGGAAATTCAGCAATGAAAGCTGCAAGATGAGGTTCAGAGGCTGCTGCCCTCCCCAGAGACAAAGCATGCTGCAGTCCCAGTGCAGCCTGGCTGGGCTGCAGGAGAGCAGCACACCAGGATCCTGCTGCTTCCTCACACTGCTCTGCTGCTTCATTTTTATGATCCTGGGCTCCAAGGAACTCAGAAATGCTGCATCTGCTTAGAAGCCAAAGCATAAATGTCTTTCCCTTAAAGACAGCATATTTATTGACTAAATACATAAACCTTAAGGAGGAATGGTTATAATGAGGTAAATCCATTTTATGTGTATCCATTCATTTTATTATTTTCCTCCACAAGTAGCAGAAATTTCTAAAATAACCAGAATGACTGTGCATAGTTCCCACTCTGGAGGTGAAAGGGGGTGAGAGCAGCACAGGCAGGCTCTGCAGGGAGGCAGATTTGTCACCAGCAACACCCAGTGAGCATCACCAACAGCGAAGGGGGACTGCAGCACTCCCAGGAGCAGGGCTGTGAGACACTGAAGGTTTGTGTAAGCCTGTGGGCTCAGCCCCCTGTGTCCTGCTTTGGATAACGCTGGTGTTAACTGCACAGCAGAGAATGGGATGTGCTGAGAAGGATCCCTCACTCCCCCTGGGCTGTGGGAACAACACAGAATGGCAGAGGGTGTGCAGAGGGCAGTTCCAGACCCTCTGGGTATCTGCAGCCTTGGCTTTGCCAAGAAAACAAGGATAAAACTCAAGAGACCTCATTTCTGCACTAAACATCAGGCACACCTTCAAACAGCCCAAGGATGGAGCACTCAAACATCTGATGGAAGATGGAGAGTTTTTTGCTGGCAATTCAATCTGGCTCAGAGGTGAAGCTCCCTGTAAAGACTTTGGACAGCCAGGCAGCCTCCATCCATAGCATCCAATTGTTCCAATATTCACCTGCAACCTTTAGCTGCAGTTCCCATCACCTCAGGAACAGGAGCAGCTCCAGGTGGAGGCTCCAGCTCCAGGCAGGCACAGCAAGGTGGGAACTTGAGGCACTGTGTCACTGAGAGCAGCTGCTCAGTAATCCCTGCCCTGCACACAGAACTCACTGCTCTGCCTCTGTTTCATTAACAGCAGCTTCACAGGGAAAGAAAAGGGGTGGTGGAGGTCACAGGAGGGCTCTGACTCATCTCCAACTGTCTCTCTGATGGCTGAGAAGCCCTTGGCAGCTTCTGGAGGAGAGAAAACTTGGTGATGAGGAAGGGAAATCCCAGATTATTTCTTGACAAAGCAAATGAAGCTTCCTAAGAGGGTTAGTGAGTCTGCCTGGAGCAGCAGGCAGAGCTGGACCGAGGAGGTTCTGGTTTGTCAGCACCTTACACTGCTTCCTGAACCACTCATTAATCCTCTCACTATTTTTGCTAAAGAATATTTAGCACTCCAGGGAAAGTGGGCTGAGACTGTCCAAGAGGATTGAAGCTGGCTCCCAGCAGAGATCTCCCCCACTCTTGGCTGCACACCCCAGTTCGTGCCAGTGGGGTTTTCAAAGGAGTCAGGGATTTTCTTTATCAGACCTGGCTAAGTGAAATATTCACAGCATCCCCTCCTCTGGAAAATCCTCCCCCCTGCCCTGTGAGAGCTGCCCAGCTCATAAAAAGGGCACTGTGAGCCCAGCACTCAGCCCACAGTGCTGACAGCCAGGGGTGGCCTGAACACTGCCCAGCTCTGGGGTCAGTGGTGGGCTGGAGAGCTGCACTTGCCAAGGACACCAGGCACATTTTCAAAGGACTTGTTAGAAAAAAGCCCAACAACAAACAAAACCCCCACGGGCTCACATAAAACACAGCAAGATCTCTGAGCAACAGAAGGAACTTTATAGGATGCTGACAATAAAATTCTTTGCAATCTGGTGTCAAATTTATTTTCAGAAGTGCTGCAGCTCCACACTGTTGCTGACCCCAGCCACCAACTCCAGCAGCAATGATCCATTTACGCCTGGCTTGGAAATTGGGTCTTGTAACCTGACTAAGTCTACAAGTACTTAATTTGAAGTTTGCTACTAACGTGTTTAGATCTGAACAGAGCTTGTGATTGTGAGAAGTGGCTGGAGCACCAGGGACAAGAGGAGATCCAGCCTTGGAGCTGTCCATCCTTTCATCAAGGTTTGCTTTGCTGTTGGTGCTCTTGATTTAATTGATTTAGCTGATTTAATTTCTCTCCAAGCAGCTAACCCTGGAGCCTGTTGAATCACTAAATTCCCCAAAAGGAACTTACTCAGAAGTGAGTGAGAAAACTGGATACAAAATTGGGAATTGCTTTACCACCAAGATACTGGGAGACACGGGAAGGGTTTGTGTGGGAAGCCCAGCACAGCCTGTAGTGTCCAGCACGCCACTCTGCAGGTTCCAGACCTGCTCCCTGTGGTCAGAGGCCCCATCTGGAGGTGGGAATAGGAATGGATTCTACGGCCATAGCTGCAGAGCCAGCTGGGATCCATCCAACACGGAGAGTGCCTGGCCCCAGGCACAGCCCAGCCGTCCCTGGCAGGAGCTGTTTCCTCCCCAGCTCCCTGCTGTCCCAGGGCCAGCTAAACCCTCACAAGGAGGCTCTGGGATTTGTAGTCCCCAGGCTTTACACCCACATAACAATTTCAGGCAGTGTGAAAAGCAGCAGCAGCTCCAGCCCAAAGCCCCAGGTGAGAAGGAGCTGCTTCCCCACAGCACCAACCTCAGGAACAGCCAGGAATGCTGAGCCTGCTGCTGCCTCTGGGGCTCATATAACACAGAGAATGATGAGGGAGACACAGGAGTCCAGAGGGGCTCCAGACACCTCCCATTTCACTTCTGATCAGCTAAGCCAGCCAGGAGGGTCCTGACAACACCTACCATGCCATCGTCCTCGTCCCGAGGGGAGTAGGTGAGGGTGCTGGAGGAGGACGGGGTCCGACGGTGCTGCTTGAAAGTGTTGGTCCCGTCAGCTTTAAAGGGAGTTAAAAAAGAAAAACAAGCATTTAGGCTCCTCAGAAACACTTCCAAGCTATGGGACAGCCTCTGTAAGTGTTCCTTAGAAAAGGAAAAGACCAGGGATTCTCCAATGCTGGATGTATCAGCACAGGTAGAACAACCCTGATCTCTGAGAGCCTGCCCAGAAAAGAGCACAGAAAATATTCTGTCAGTCCACAGGTTAAGAATACTATTAAAAGGAAACTTTATACTCCCATATATCTCAGTCACAAATAAAAATTGCCTGAATCCAGGGAGGTCTGGATATCCCTGAGGCACAGGGGAGCTATGCTAAATTAAATATGAAATATTTGTATAGAGATCATGTAACTGACTCTTATATGTATAAAAGTCTGAATGTAAATATTCTGGAGTCCAAAACCATCCAGAGTCCAGGACAAATGTAATCCAAACATTTTTTTCAGGCAGATGTTCATTTCCTTATCAAAATCAGTGTCAAGTCCTTTTGTTTCTATTAAAGGAACAATACTTGTATTCCAAAATGAAACCAGGCCTTTTCCTAAATTCACCCACATGCCAGGGTTCAGGCTCCCCTCACCTGCTGAGGTCTGAGGAGCGAGGCACGGGACTGTAAATGAGCAGGGACATTTGCATCCCCTCCTGCCTGAGCTAAAAATGGCCACGGGGTTTTTACCAAAGCTCCAGAGTGACTCACAGTCAGGCACAGAAAGAAGATGGAAATTTTCAGCATTGGTGATGACTGTAACAGGGATCAATAAGATTTGGTGCTGAGCTCAGGATGAAACCCTGTTGTACTACTCTGTTTTCAGCAAGGGCTTCCCAGTGGTACTGCTCAGTCTGCCTGAGGAGAGGAAACTCCTGTGCCTGCTTGTTTCCATCATGCCAGGACACTTGGGCTGCACAACACCAAACCCAGTCCCTCAACACCCGGTTTATGACCAGAGAGATTCTCCAGACATCTTTATGATCTGTAAAACAACAACAACCACCCTGGGATCACACACAGGACACGTGAAATACTCACCCTTTGTGATGGTGGTCACAGCAGAGAAGGCTGGTCCAAAAGTTGTTTCCATTCTTGTCTGAAATATTGAAAAAATGAATATCAGGGCATTGAAAACCTTCAGACTTTGCCTGAGCTGGTGAAATACTGCATACACAGCTTTTATCTGTGAATAGTGAGATTTTAAGTGGCAAGAGAACACCCTATTTCCAAAGAAAGGATGAGCACACAGGAGGCAGCCCTGTCCCCTGCCTGTGGCACCAGCAGTGGCCTTACCCCGTTAGTGTTTTCAGAAGTAGTGATGTTCGTTGTGCCACTGGAGAAACGATTGTAGCGAGCGTTCTTGTTTGAGCTCATAATCTAGGCCAGCATCTGTTAGTCATGGGAAGCTTGCTCTGTGGAAGAGGAAGGACACAAAGGGAGTTAGGCTCGTTGTGGGTATTTCCCTGGGCTCAGAGAACGCTCTCCTGCAGCACAAAGCACAAGTGTTTACCTAAACCTGGATTTTCAGAAGCAAGAGGTGAAGACAAAGTCAGATTCCTTCAAATTGTTCCTGGGTAAGTGTTCAGCATTTTTTAAATATATGATTATCTTTTAATAAGAGCCTCATTTCTCTCCCTCCACTGTTTCATTAGGCTCAAGTTCGCAAAGTCAAGAATTCCACAACAATAATCTGCAGAAACACATGGACTTTGCTTTCTTTAACCTCTGCTGAAACCTGATACTGCCTCAGGGCACAATTCTGCTGCTGTCCCAGCAAATCTGACAAGATGCTCTCAGTCTCCTTCAGAGGCAGGACACCCTCAGGAAGGAGCTGCAGCTCCTCTGCCATCACACAGAGGTACCCGTGGCTCAGGCAGGAGTTTCCCTCAGAGAGTACAAAGCTCAGCCTGGCACTGGGCAGAGGAAGTGTCTCAGGTGTTTCTAGCAATTGGTTTTCCCTTATCTGGGAGTGACAAGTCCTAAATGTCCGAGCTCTTTATAAAAACACCGCTGTGATTTCCACACTTTACAGAAAGGGAAACTGAGGCTGAGAGAGACACAGGCTCCCAGCAGGCAGCTGTGACCTGGGATTTGTGCAGGGATTCCCACCTCCCTGGAGAGCCCTGGCACACGGGGCTGGCCACATCCTGCACACGCTTTTTGAACACTGCAAAGGCCCTGCCCAGGCCTGACACAGCATCCCTGCAGCTCTGGGTCCAGCAGCTGTCAGGCAGCCAGGGACAGAGCAGCAGAACCCTGAGCAGAACCCTGAGCAGAACCCTGAGCAGAACCCTGAGCAGAAGAACCCTGAGCAGGGGGTTGCTGCTCAGCTCTAAACCCTCACAAACAACTGAAACGGTCAAAAATCATAAAAAAACCCAAAATTCTGAAGAAAAAACAAACAAACAGAAACCCTGAAACCAAACCCGAAACCATCTGAAAAGCAGGGATCTGGATAATGTTTTCCACACACGTGACAGCGCTGTCCTGGCTGCTTGCAAATGCCAGATCCCTGAGGAGATGCTGAGCACAGAGTCTGGAGCTGTCTCAGAAGCAGCAGGAATGAAGCAGAGATGTGCTGCAGCATCAGGGAGACCTGCAGAGTTTAAAGCTGGGCTCCAGCAAGCCAGAAGTCTGGCTTTGGCCATTGGATCCTTTTATTCCTGTTCCTGAGGGCAGAGAGAGCAGAGGGAACCGGAGGGTGGGAGGTGGGAGAGGGCAGACAAAGGGTTTGGGCCACTGGCACAGGAGATCTGAACCCCACTGACTCAGCCTCTCTCCCTCTGCAGCCTTGGAGGAGCCACTGGAGCTCTCGGCTTCCTCCCAGCAAAAATCTCCCCCTTCTGCACGAGCCTGAAGATTCCCCTCTTCAACTACAAAGCCTGAAGATGAGAGGTCTCCAGCTGGGGTCTCCAGATGATGCAGTGCTCATAAATTAAGCAAAGCAAGCACTTCCACGAGTGATGGCACGAACTGCTGCATTCCCTGGGATTTCCCATCTCAAGGCTGCATTATCTCACGTCCAATAACATGTGTATCCCTAAAATTCCCCTCTCCACAGGTTCCCTACTTCTAGCAGTACAGCTGGGCTCACCATTCTCCTCTGGAAAAGGGATTCAGCACTCTGCTCCTCCCATTATTGGGTAGAAACAGAGAAATATTCAAATTTCCAGGAATACAAATCCATGCAACACCTACTCACACACCCTTGATCCTGCACTACTCAAAGGCAGGAGCAGAGATTTGCTCCCACTCCATCAGCCATGTCAGTTAAGGTTAAGGGAACCTTGCATATCAAATATTCCTCTTGGGGTTTAGGGAAAACAGTCCTTGCCATCTGGAAAGAGAAAACCCACCCTGATGTAGGATGGTGGGCTGTCTAGAGACTCAGGCAGAGCTTCATTCCCTCTCATTTTCAGACTCAGGCAGAGCTTCATTCCCTCTCATTTTCAGGGTATGTATCACCTTCAGATGGAACAGATGGAGACTCAAGCAATGGGAAACACTCAGAGACAGGGAAAACAAAAATGGGGATAAACTGACAATGTGAGGAGTTCTGTGATACCATTAAAGGCTGGATCAGATGTGCCACAAGCAGTAACTGCAGCCACTGGAGCCACTGCAGTGACCCTTCAATCCCAGCCTGGGAACCTCCAATAAACCCAAAGTGGAGAAGGGAATGTGAAATACAGGGATTTTCCACTCACTGTTTATAAGCTTGACCTGTGCCTGCAGCTTGGCTGAGCAAGGTACCTGCAGCAGCAGCAGGGAGCAGAGACCAGAGGAATGTGAGCAATGGAAAAAATGTGGAGCGGAATTTCAGCCAGGCTGCACAACACCAGCTGCCACAGCAACATCTGATTCCAGCCCAAACCTCTGCAGCCACCACAGACAGGACCATTTCAGGAGAGCAGATGCCTCTCCAGAGCACTGTCTGTCTGACAAGCTCCTCACACCTTCCTCTCCATCTGAGAACCTTTTCCAACTGATATCAAAGAATTTAAAAGGAGGCAGAAAAGAGCTGATGGTGTCAACACTGATACCAGATTTCTACAGCACTTGCAAAAATCTCTGCCAGATCTCTGCACCTTTTCTTGGCCTCTGAACCCTGCCAGCTGCACTGTCCTGTGCTCCCAGGCCTGGAGGATGAGTGTCCCTCTTGGGAGCCCAGCCTGTGAGTCACATTCTCCTTGCCTGGACTAATTTTTTTACATTTTTTGAACATGCAACATCAGTGGTTTTTACAGTAAACAAAGAGGGGGCAAAACCTCCCCTGGAAAAAGGAGTCTGTAGGGACCCAATATTCAGTAAATCCCACAGCTGATCATAACCAGATGTGAGGGGGGGCAGGGATAGGTTTCAGCATTTGCACATCACAGGGATCAACTTGAGGCTTTTGAGACTCAGTGAGAAGAAAAGCCTTGAAATCCTACTGTAGTAATCCAGGCAAGAGAAAACCCAACCACCAGTAGCTGCAGAGGCAGCTGCAGGGGGAAGCAGTGCTCCTTCTCCCACTGCTGAGGGGAGATCCAAGAGATCAGCCACACATCGCCCCGGGACTGCACCTCAGAGCTGGCAGGACAATCAGGACCAGTGGCCTGGCTAATCCCCCTCTCTGCCCACTGAGGCTCTCCCCGAGGTTGTTCACCCCCAAGGAAACTGCTGGGCTGGCAAATTGTCCCACAGCAGGAGTGCTGCCAGTGGCAAAGGCAGGCAGGGGTGATCCTGCCCTGCCTGGAGCAGCCTCTGGCTGACGTGAACTTCCTTATCTCACAGCTTGGTGAACTTCCTTATCTCACAGCTTGGGTATTTATGGCGTAAGACACGAGCTTCTGTTCCTCTTACCACACTGCCACGCTCACAACAAGAAGGGTTACACATCCTTGAGAGCATTGGCACATCCCCAGGGAAACACTCTGACAAAAGCACTGACAGCTCAGTGGGACAAGGGCAAGACACGAGGTGCCAAGGGCACAGGGTGTTTACGGGCTAATTAACTATTCTGTGCCCATCAGCACCTCAGTGCACCTCGTCAGGGTGACAAGGACTGTCAGCATCTGGTCTGACCTGTACAGAACAGGCTGTAAGAATGCAGAGCTGCAGCAGATCCCTGAGACGGGGATCTCGATGGGCACCTCTCGATGGGCACCTCTCGATGGGCACCTCTCGATGGGCACCAGATGAGAAGCACACAGAGGAACCCTCTGGTCACCCCCCAGCTCAGGGGACACCAGGGCTCCCAGGCACCACTGCTGACTCAGCTTGTCCAGCCCCTGGCTGAGATGGTGAATAAAAGCCAGCAGTGAAATCACCACATTGCAGGTGACACTCAGCTCTTCCCAGCAGTCAATACCAGCTGGTGGGGAAGAACTTACAGAAAAACCCACAAAACTAAGGAGACAAAGAGCTTGTAGACGAGCTAAAATCTAAAAGACCTGAGCCAGCAGGACATTTCTTACACTCTTTAGATGTCAGTCAGTGCAGGAAGGACATAAAACATGAACAGAAGCTCAGCCTTACTGACAGGACATGGCACCTCCACCCGATGAATCTGTGGAACAGTCTTTTTACTGTTTATAAGTTTTTCTTGTAAGTCACACCAGCTCTTCTGAGAGTCTTACAGTGAGACCATAACTGTACTGAGCTGCCATCAATAAAAATAAAAGGGATATTTTTAATTGCTGCTGTTTTTACCAGTGCTTGCGCTGACTGCAGGACTGAGAGAGGACATTCAACAGCTGTTAGAACACTGCCATGCCTTTGAACAAATGGAGTTCAGAAAGGAAAAGCATTTCATATGATGCTTTTCCTAAAGGATAATGAAGCCTTGAGAGAGAAGAACATTTGCAATACTTCATGTTAAAACCTGAAGCTGGAGTGTTCAAATGTTCCCACAGCTGGATCAAAAGTAGTTGCTCTGGTGAAATGAAGCACCTCAATTTTCCCAGAAAAATAAAATTAAATTAGAAGTTAGAACAGAGGCCAACATTCAGTGCTGTTCCACGACATAAAAGCTACATTTGAAGCTTTACTTCCATTTCAGGTAACCTGGGAGGATCCACCTACAACACCATTTTTGTTATGCAGCCCAGGTCTTAACAGTTCTGACCCTGCAACCAAAATTGTCCTGTGTGGGCTCAGCACCTCCTCAGCCACTGCTGGGCAGGAACGGGCACATTCACAGCTCTGCCACACAAGGACCTCAATCAAAAGGTGCTTTAAAAGTTGGCCCTGCCACTGCAGAGCTGTGTGCTGTGCCTCTCACAGCTGTGCTCTTCCACATCCTCCCTCAAAGAACAGACCCCTTCTGAGACCATCCCATTGTCAAATGGTGGATTTGGTGAAAGAAAAAGAATAAAACCCCAGCCAAGCCCTGAAACCAACAATGTCCTCCTCCTCCATGGCAGAAATCTCAGTCCTGCTGCAGTTCCTCAGGAGGGAATGGCCAACTCTGTGCAAGGCAGATCCTGATGAAAAATATCACACTGGGAACAGTCACCCTCACCACTCACAGCACGACTGGTGCTCCTCAGACGTGTCTGACAGAGAGAACAAATGGCCCCACGGGTCCTGTGGGCTGGCTCAGCTCGGCTCTTGGTCTCCCTGCTGCAAATCTGACAGATAGAGGGGCTTGCAACTCAAGTGAAAACCCCTGCAGACATGGCAGGGCAGCAGCAAAGACTGGGGGATGGAGAAACTTGGCCTCTGTTCCTCTAAGGAAGCCAGAGGAATGTTTGTCTCACCTGGATTCTGCTCTCCTGGAGTCCTGCTAGACCCAAAGCAATCAAAGCTCCTCTCTCTCTCCTTTATTCCCTGATTCCTGTGCCATGGCTGAGGCCTTTTCCAACTGCTTTGCCTCATGGTTGGCTGCACTGCATCCTTGGGAAAGCTGTAACCACCCCATCACGCCATGGGATTCTTCCAGATGAAAGTCATAGGAAACCTGAGCCCATAGCCATGACTCAAAAAGCACAAAGTATCACTTCCACCCCCTGTTCCCCCCAGCATCCCCCAAAGCTTTGACACCTCATGACACACTCTCTTCTCTGCCCTTTGGATGCAACTAGAACACTTCAAGGATCCAGCTGAAATGCATCATCTTCAGAAAAAGCAAAAACCATCCAGCAAATTCCAGTCACCCGCTCTTCTTTTGTACAGTGTCCTTGGGCTTGGCCACTGAGAACAAGCGGGAGGCACCCACAGACACCAACACTCATCGATGAAATTAGTGATCTCGGGAGAAACAGCACCAAATCCCTGATTCCAAAAGGAATCAGGGGATGTGGACACTTCCACCATGGCAAATCTACTGACAGCTTTGAGCCAGAAGCAGCACTCAGTGTCCCACAACCCCCAAACATCACGGATGAAACGCTCCTGAGGGTGACTCAGAATTCCAGGGCCGGCAGCGGGACACTGCCTCTCACAAACTTCTGTGCTCACAACTCTGCCTAAGGAATACCGAGGATTTCCCACTTCTGAAACACCAGAACAACCTCAGGACACACTTGCTGGGTTGCTGCAGTCAAGCTTTCCACGCCCTTGCAAAGGTCACTCTGAAGGATCATGAAATCAGCCTAACAGAGCTCCAGCTGCTGGGCAGGCCGCAGGTACCCCCTTCCAAACTGGTGCCGGATCCAGGTACCTCCTGCTCTCCACCGAGGGATGGAAACAGTTCCTCCCTCACTGCTGGAGGGGAGCAGCTTCCCCGGGAATGCTGCCGACAGCCTGACACCCGGCACCCGGAGCAAACACCTCTCCTTTCCAGGGGAGGACACTCACCCCTGGCCATCCTGGAGCGGCAGAGCCCGGCAAGATGCCACCACCATGCCCAGCTCCTGAGCTGTGGACAGGCTCTTCCCCGGCCAAAGCGCCTCTTCCGCTACGTGTGTGCGTGTGTGGATCGCTCCCGGTGATGTAAACACAAAGGCATGCGGAGCAGTGGGCGATATGTAAATCCAGCTGGAAAATCCCACAGCTCAGCCAATCTCCACGCTGCCTCCCAGCTTTGCCCCGGCTGCTCCGGGTTCAGTTTAGTGCAGGAAAAACAACCCCTCTCCCAGTACACATGCATTTATTCCCCTGATCGGAGAAAGCTCCAGAGACAGAAAAGTCCTTCGCCTGCTTTAAGGGGAGTTTAAGTCTCTCACTCTCTTTTACAGTTCCCAAACTATTCAGAATTCTGAATAACAAACAGCAACACGCTCTTTGCCTGGAGAGACAAACAGAGAAATCCAGCTAACTAAGAACAGCCACAAAAAGGCAGAGCTGGGGAGCAGAACTCACCCAAAACACAGACACTGATGGTGCTGGGGGACTCCTGCTGCCAGGACATCCCTCCCACAGCTGAGGCTCTCCCAAACACAGGCACTGCCCTGCCCAGCCCCAGGACACCTCGTTAAAAGCAGGAAGGTGACTCTGAAGCTCCAAGCTTGGGCTGTGCTCAAGGTAAAGCAGGAGCAGCCTGGATGGGTGATTTGGGTGCTGCTGCCTTAGCTTTGCTGCTCCCAAAGAAGGGTGACAAGTACCCCTGTGCACAACCAGCTGCCTCTTTCCTTGTCCAGCTGTCCCTACAGCCCCTGATCCAACCCACGGGCACAGGGACGTGCTGGTGTGTGCCTCACCATGCCCGTGGCAAAGGGGCACAGGCAGGGAAGGGACAGCAAAGGGAATAGAAACAGGGAGGGAAGAGTTCCACCAGACTGAACACGGCCACGTAATCCGAGTACTGAAACCCAGGAAGGATTTTCCCTCTAATGCACTGCTCCTGGCACACCTGGGCTTGGCTGAGATAACCCAGGAGACAGGTACAGTCACGCTCCAGGAAATCCCATGCTCAGGGCCAGCAGCGCTTGGAAGGTCCCTGGGAATGCTCAGCCCTCGAGGTGACCGATGGCTGAACCCCACTGAGGCTGCAAAGTGTTCAGCAGTGCCCAGGAGCACCCACGGGTGCAGGGCAGAGCTGGCACCAGCTCCCTGCTCTGCAGCCATCCAGAGCCTGCAGGGCTCCCCGGGGCTCCAGCTCACCCCGGGATTGTGGAGCCCCGGGGAAGGGAAGGGCTGACTTCAGGCAGGGGACACAAACTTCATGTGATGTTCACACATGGCTCTAGGCCATCAGAGGCTGTGCTGCCACAGGAGGGCTCACCCTGGCATCCCTCAGGTCAGAGAACCAAACCACCCGAAAACTACGGACTAGGTGTTTTTTCCTTCCTTGAGTTCAACCAATATGAAGACCCCTGTTTGGGTGTTAGCAGGGAAGGCACCAGCATCTCCTGACTGGAAACACCACTGTGGCTCAGGCTTCCCACTCCCACAGGGTACAATGTCCCCTCCCTCAGGCAGTGTCACCTGCACACAAACCAAACCCCAGCGCTGGAGCTTTCTGCCTGATCCTTTCCCTGCTCCAGACAGGGGACCCCAGGACCTGGAGGGAATCCAGCAGACTGCAGACAATACCTGCTCCTGCAGCTTCCTGCATGATTTTAAGAATTTTCCTCATCAGGGGAGGTGCAGGCTGGACATCAGGAGGAATTTCTTCATGGAAGGGGTTGTCAGGAATTGGAAGGGGCTGCCCAGGGAAGGTTAGAGTGCCCACCCCTGGAGGTGTCCAAGGAATGCCTGGACATGGCACTCAGGGCTCTGGGCTGGGATCAGGCACAGGGTGGACTCAGTGGTCTTGGAGATCTTTTCCAATCTAAACAATTCTGGGATTCTGTGATCTCACACTACTTTCACTATCAAGGGCTTTCCGGAACCATCCTTCATCCCCAAGCCCTCTCCTGCATCCTCACTGTGGCTGGAAGCTCAAACCACTGGCAGACAAAACCCTCGAGGCCAAAACGCAGCAGCAGTTCAGGAGGAACCCAACTGCTCCTGCAGGCTGAAAACACATCCCCGGGGGGGAAACGCACCGGGAGGCAAAATTAGAGTGCTGCGATGGAAACAAAGGCAGAGCAACGCTGCCAAAGTGGAAAAAACAACTGCTAGGGCACAGCTCTTAGCACAGCTACACGCTGGCAGGGACAGCAGCCCGGACCTGGTTATGGACACACCAAACGCAGCTCTTGCAGCGCTCACCAGCCCCGGCAGCACAGGGCCGCTGTCTCTGACCCCAGCAGAGCTCAAAAGGAAGCTGAACCCAAGGGATCCGACAGGAGCAAAAGCTTTGAGACTGTCACCGGGACAGAGCCCAGGAGCTCGCTTGAAACGAGGAGAGAACGGCACAATCCGCAATCCACAGCCTGATCCACACCTGCAAATGTTCTGGGGCAGCTATGGAGAGGTACCCCCAGATATCCCACATTTTATATACTGTGAACCCAAGGCCCAGGGAAATGAGGTTACTGGGAGGGCAGGAAAGAACCGGCAGCAACACGTGCTGCGGTCAGACAAGGAATGGGGCAGAAAACCACAAAACTCGGCAGAAAAAGCCAAAGCTAAGCAGAGTCTGCGACGAGACTCAGCGAACACACCGGGAGGGCAGCGGGGGCGGTGAGCGAGACCTGGGCGGAATTCACCGGGGACGGACCAGCGCAGACAATGGTCGAGCTCCTCCGAGCGCCCCAACAGAGCCGCTGGCACCCCCGGACACAGCGGGCGGTGGGCACGGGGCAGCCCCGGAGCCTCCGCCGGCACCTCCCCGGCCCGCGGCCCAGCGCCCCCGGCCCGGCCCGGTCCCTTCCCTCACGGAGCCGCCCGGCGCGACCCGCCCGGCTCCCCCCGGCCCGCCCGTACCTCCCAGCGGCGGCGGCGGCCGCAGCGCCGGTGCCCGGTCCCGGCACATCGCGCCCGGGCCTGCTCCCCGCTGCCGTCCGGCCCGGAAGAGCTCCGCCCAACACTCCTCGGGACTTGTAGTCCCGTGCGCCGCTTCCTGCCCGCGCCCTCGAGCCGCCTGGACTACAACTCCCAACAGCCCCCGCGGATAGTCACTCCATGCTACATCCACTGTCGCCACTGGTTCGGCCCGGCCTCCCGCAGTGACCAATCAGAAGGCGGCAACCGCAGCCTCGGGCCACGCTGCGCTGCGCGTCGCCATTGGCACGGAGGAGAGCGGCGGCCAATCAGCGCTGGGAGAGGCGGGGTGGCGGTCACGCCAACCGCTGGCGATTGGCTGTACCCACAGCAGCTTGACCAATAGCGGGGTCACAGAGGCCATAAAAGACACAGCGTGGCGCACGTGCGGTCTTTCCAGCCAGAGGTGCGGGCCGGGCCGGGGTGGAGCGGGGCTGGTAGCGGGGATACTACCGAGGGCGGGCCGGTGATGATCCACATTTACCTTTCTGACACCTCGTCTGAGGGCGGCGGGCGGCCGCAGCCCCTGCTGAGCAGCTACGGCTGAGGTCCGCGGTGCCCGCGGCCCGGCTGGGCCGTCGGTCGGGCTCCTCTCCTCATGCGCTGCCTTCTCCCCTCAGGGCTCGGCGGGAACCGGCCGCGACGGGGGACCCGGCGGAGGCGGCGTCCCGGAGCCTCCGTGCCCGATCCGCAGCTGTCCCCGGCGTTCTGGCCCGGTAAAACGCGGTGTCCCTTGTTCTGGTAAGTGGGGCTGAGCCCCGTGCGGAAATGCTCCTACTCTACAACGAGGCGGCTCTTGAAGCACAAAGAAGCAACTGCAGAATGGACTGGAGGAAAGAATCCACCGCCTTTGACTCTCGCTCGTGGGTTAGTTCAAGGTGAATATCCTGGCAAGGTTCTGGGTGCAGTAGTGGGAGTAAGCGAAGGGATTTACACTCTTAACTCAAATGCTACAGTGTTTAGATGGAGAATTTAAATTTTTTTTCGAAGGTAACAAGTTACTCCTTTAACGTTTTCTAAGTCTGAAGACCAGCCTTATTTTTAAATGCCTTACTGCTGTATTTCTGTTTTAGCTTCTATATAAAGTAAATTTTGTAGCTTACAGCAGAATAAAGTTTTGAAAAGTCTGGGTTTTGCTTGTGTTTATCACAGTTTCCATGGGTGACCCGTAACTCCACAGGCTGACTGGAAATGCTGTGTGGGTGCCCAGTGGAACTGGAGTGTGTTAAAATCTGCTGCCCTTTGTTCAGCCCCGCTCCCTTCATTGGAATGTTGGAGTCACTCAGGTTGGAAAAACCTTGGAGACTCTTGTGCCACATCCACGTGGCTGCTCCAATCCTTCGGGGATGGGGTCTCCCAACACTGCCTTGGGCAGCTGTGCCAGGGCTGCACAACCTTTTTGGGGAAAATTTCTCCCAATATTCAGTTTAAACTCTCTCATACCCTGGTTCTGCCATGTGGATTCAGATGGGTTTAAGGCTGAGCTGAAATATTTAAATGACTGACAGTGCTGTGTGTTAGGACAATCAAAACACCGCTGCAGCCGTGGAGATTATTAAAAAAATTTATTAACAGGAATGAACCAAAAGCTGTAAACAAGAGCCAGCAGAAATGGGATGCTGCAGGTGAGGCAGAGTCCTCGTACATGGCTGGGTGCACTGAGCAATTAACTCGAATAATTAATTAATGCGGTGCTGAGCAATTCCGCGTGGTGGCAGCAAAAGCCCATGGAAAAATCCCAAGTGAGCGTGAGGAGGAGCTTTGGGGCCAGGCCACTGTGCAGGCACTGGGGAACCAGTCCCACACTGGGAACTGGTGACTGGGGCAGAGCCTGCTCCGGGTTTAGTTCTAAACCACAGCCATGGCTGTGAGGCCTCTGCTGCAGCAGAGTCTGCTCCCCACAGGCAGGCTGGAAGTGCTCCAAAGGGAAATGTTTACCTCTTCCTCATTCAAAGGAGTTTTTATTTGTTTTAGACCCACTCTGAGCAAGAATTGAGCAGTTGTCAGCTTTGTAACCCAGACAGACGCCAGCCTGAGGGAGAGGGAAGGCAGCAGCCTGACATTAGGAATCCTAATCCATTAGGAATCCTAAATTTTGCCTTTAGGGAGAATCCTTGTCACCTCGGGATGGGGCTGCTGCTGCTCCAAGGGCAGGATGAGGAAACGGTTGTGGAGCTTCTTGGCAGTTCCCTGCCTCTGCCAGGCTGGCCCTGCCTCACACAAAACATTTTAAGACTCGTCTCTCCCCTAAAATACTATTTGGGGGAAAGAACAAGTTCATTTTAAGATCCCTTTTCACCCTGTGAAGCTGTAGCTGCTCGTGTGCTGTAGCTCCCTGAGGAGTGAAGCTGGGAGCACGTGGGAGCTGCGGAGGCTCCTTGTGCCCATAGGGAAGGCAGGGCTGGAGCCAAAATCCCAGGAAAAATGAGGGGCAGGGGCATCTGAGTCAGCAGCTGGGGGGCTGTGCTGGCTGGAGGGCAAAGGATGGGTTACTCTGTTTCATTTGGAGAGGCCACCGAGGCTCGTCACAGCGGGCACCTGCTGATGTGTGCGTGGAGTTTTCAAAGGGAAAAATTGCCAAAGGCCAAACACTTCATCCAGATTCAAATCTGTACTGAGAAGTGCAGCTTGACAAAAAACCAGCCAAAAGCCTGACACAGACCAAAGGGGTGAGGAGGCCCTTGAAGAGAGCTGGCAGGAGTCTGCAGCCTGTAAAATCACTGCCTGCAGCTTCCCCCCAGCTCTCCGCAGTGAAAAGAAAGAGCTGCCCAAGAGAACTTTGAAGATATCAAAGCGTTGTTGCAGTCTGAAAACACCATCACACTTACAGGAAGGTATTTAGAATAAGCTGCAATACATTAGGTTTCTTCTCAAAGTACTAGAAAGGGTGGAAGGAGGACAAGCAGAGCCTTTCCCGAAGGGATGAACATTCAGAGATCTGTACACAGCCAGGTGTGCAGGAGCTCACTCGGACAGGCAAGCTGGGCCTTTGCAGGGAACGGGAGAATCCCTCACTGTGGAAGCGTGTCCCACCTCACAGGGATGGACAGACAGGAGAAAGCAACTACAGAAATGGCTGCCTTCAAACACACCCTTCCTGCACGCCCCAGGCCAGGGCTCTCAGCTGAATTCCAGGTACACAGGGGAAGAAAAGGGAATTCAGGACTTATTCCTACCCAGAAAAAAGTCAGGACTTTCTTTCCTTGTAGGTAGGGAGGTGTTGGTTCCCCTGTGTCACACGCTGGCTCTCACAAAGGGTACAGCAGCCTCACAGAGCAGGCACAGGAGGAGAGCCCAGCCCTTCCCAAACACCCACTCCCACCTGCGAGCTGGGCAGGAACGCTGGCGAGGGCAGCCGGGGCCGATGGATGCGATGGGGCTGTGGAACTGCAGAGCCTTTCCTGCTGCTCCTGTGTCCTGGCCTCAGCTGGCCTTTGGGGCAGACACAGACACACAGACAGACATGCACACACTGCCCACGGGCCCCAGTCTCTGTACAAACACGCGTTAGGACCTGCAGCAGCCCGAGCCTCGCACTTCCTTCTTCACGTAGTCGTGGAGCTTGAATTTGGGCTCGTTGGGCAGCTTCATGGACCTGTGCTTCAGCTCCCTGGGAAAGGGCAAAGATGTTACTCTTATGCTGCTGCTTCTGGCAGGGAAAGGATTTTGTCTGGAAGGAGCCAGAGAGGGAGTTTGGACAAGGGCATGGAAGAGGGGAATGGCTTTCCACTGCCAGGGCAGGGATAGATGGGATGTTTGGAAGGAATTCTTCCCTGTGAGGATAGTGAGGCCCTGGCACAGGGTGCCCAGAGAAGCTGTGGCTGCCCCTGGATCTCTGGAAGTGTCCAAAGCCAGACTGCTCAGGGCTTGGAGCAAGCTGGGATGGTGGAAGGTGTCCCTGCCCATGAGAGGGGATGGAACTGGATGGGCTTTAAGGTCCCTTCCAACCCAAACCATCCCAAGATTCCGTGATTCCAAGCTGCCTTGCCCAGCTCAGTTGATCTCAGCGTGGCCTGGACACTGCTAAAGCTCCTCATGATGACAAGGCCACAGCTCTGGTCACTTACTTTGCGATGGCTGTGAACGCTAATTCCACGTTGAGGCCGCTCTTGGCACTGGTCTCCATGAAGGGCACTCCGTACTCCTGTGGGGTGAGACACAGCGGTGTCAGAATGGCACCAACCATGCTCCCAGGGCTCTCGGGAGTAATTTTTGAGGACAAAGAAACAAGAGGTGTTAGTAGAAACCTAAAGGAAGAAGAGCAGATGAGGAGAAAGGGGAGAGCATGACAAGGGAAAAAAGCCAAGTGTTCCCAGGTGTATTTTGGGGCAGACTGGTCTCCAGGTAAACTTTTCTTGTGCACATCCTCAGGTACCTCACCTACCTTGGCAAGTTTCTCTCCATCCTCCCTTTTCACCACTCTGTCCTGAGCTGAATCCACCTGCAGCAGGAATGGCAAAGAGCAATTTGTGGTGATTTGGAAGGTCACCAGCTTGTACCTCCCTGTCCCCTTGTGCCCTGCCAGGCTCCCCTGCCCGTGGCTCCAGCGTGGGAGGAAGAGGAGGCTCTGGCAGAGCCCTGGGGCCAGGCTCACCTTGTTTCCCAGTAACATGAGGACCACATCCTGCTGTGCGTATTCATGGATCTCTGTCAGCCAAGCCTGGAGGGACACAGCCAAAGAGAGGGGTTGGCAACGGCCCCAGGAGGAGGAGGGGAACGGGAATGATGGGGAGCTGCCCCAGTCCTGGCATGGACACCCTCGGCAGGCAATGCTGCCATCCCAAGATGGGGATGTCCCATGGATGATCCCTGTCAACAAGGGGGTACCCTGGGGTGCCCCCGAGCCCTGGGGGACCCACTCTGCCAAGCAAGCCCAGCACCCCACTTTGGCTGCTACCAGATCCCCATTTCCCAGGGTACCAGCAGCCTTCTGACACTCCCTGCCCACTCCATCTGCCCAGGGGTGCTTGAAGGGCTTTGACCCCAGTTCCCCCCAGTTGGGATGTTCAGACTGAACCTCCTTTCAGAGGACAAGGCTGAGGGTTGGCTCTGGGCTGTGCCCTGTGCCTGTGTCCTGCACGTGCTGCCCCCGTGCCCAGCACACTGCTCGCAGCAGGCACCTGAACCTGCCTCCCCCAGCCGTGGGGTGACTTCCGTGCCCTCTAATCCAGCCTAATCCAATCAAACCTGCTCTAATTCCCTGTAATCCCTGACCCTGTGGTGTGAGCAGCTGCCTGCTGTCTCCAGTGCTGTTGCTGGGCTCACAGCGATCCCTGGTGATCCCCGGTGGTCCCCAGTGGTGCCTGCTCCAAACCCAGCAGGAGCCCAAAGCGTGGCTGCAGCCCCAGGACCGCACTGCACCCAGGCTGGGCTCAGGGTGCTCAGTTCCATCATGGGCTGGAGTCACTCTGGACTCCCCTTGGCTGCCTTCTGACTCCACTCTGGCTCCATCCCTCTTTCCAAAGCCTGGCAATTCCCCTGGGTGCTCGTTCCTTCCCACTGGGGCTGTGTGACGTGCAGGGACATCCCCCCTGTGTCCCCAGGGTTGCTGATGCTGCAGACACAGCCGTGTTATCCAGCAACATGAAACCTCCAAAGGATTTTCTTTCACAGGGTCACCAGCCCCGAGCAGACTCAGAGCGTGTGTAACACCCAGCACTCCCCCTCCTTGAGCCATCCAGCTCCTCAGGATGGAATTGCCACCGCTGCCAGGCCCAGCTGGTGGGAGGCATTCCCAGCACTGGTGACAAGGGAGCAGGGTGGCAGGGCCTGCCCTGTCCCTGCCATGGCACTGCAGGCACAGAGGGTGGCAGGTGTGCTGCTGCCCAGGGAAGGATGCTCTGGAGCAGGGAGAGCTCCAGGCCCCCAGGGGATCAGGGGCTGTGGGACCCCAGGAGCCAGTGTGACACATCACAGCCCCAAGGTGTTGATGCCACCAGGGCACGGGGTGTTTGTACAGGCACAGCTGCTCCCCGTGGATGCACACGGTGTTCTCATGCCCAGGACACGAGCAGTTACATCCAGTTCAGTCAGGGATAATTGCTCCCCGGCTCGGGACATGCTCTGGCAGCGCTGGCACAGGTGGCCTCAGCAGCCACATGGGACCAGTGGGGTGAAGGGAGGGGACACTGAGGTGTCCCTGCTTGCCCCACTGAAATGTGGGCAGAGTCTGCTCTCCCCTCTGCCAGGTTTGAGAGCCCAGCACCGCTGCCCAGCTGCCCTGAAGGACCCAGGGCAGGGGACAAACTTGGGAACAGCACCAGGAAGCCCCCGAAGCTGGCAGGAGGGGCAGGTGGGCTGGGGAGGTGCCACATGGTGGGACCCTCTCCCTGCCAGGTTTGGACTAAGCTGGGGGGACAATGAGGTGCCCAACCCCGACCCACTGTGACCTGAAGGAGCAGAGGGGGCAGAGGGAGCAGCTCGGTGAGGAAAGCTCCCATGCTCGGCTACTGCAGCAAGTTCTCTGCCAGTGTGGTAATTACACAGCATTAATTGGCTGGAGCAGTGAATCCATCACCCTTTATTTGCTGTGAAAGGGAAAACCTCTGCCTGTCCCCTGCCTGTCCTTGCAGGTGCTCAGCAGTAACCACAGCCCTTCTGCAAGGGACCACAGCTCCCACCTGAACCAACCCACAACCACAACCCACAGACACACAGGAGGGACAGCAGGAGGGGCCAGGGTGCTGCTGTACCTGGATGTTGTCAAAGGACGCTTTGTTGGTGACATCGTAGAGCAGGAGCAGGGCTGTGGAGAGAGGGACAGGCTGTCAGTGCCTGTGCCCATGGCTCAGAGCACACTGCACAGCCCCTGTGAGATACAGAACACGCTAAAACCCAGCACAGCAACACCTCACACTGCCGGTGTTTGCAGAGCCTCCTCCCTCCACACAGCTGCTTCCCATGGAAAACCACTCCAGCGATTCCTGGCTCCCCTGGCCTGGAGTGGCAGCTCAGGGCCCCCAGAGCCGGAGGGAGGGGCTCCCCAAGAGCAGAGGAGCAGAGGTGGCCGTGCTTACCGTGGGCATCCCGGTAGTAGGCGTGGGTGACGCTGCGGAAGCGCTCCTGTCCGGCTGTGTCCCAGATCTGGAAGGCAGACACAGGAGCAGAGGGATCACACCTGACAGAACCCACCCAAACCAGCCCAAACAGCACGGTGCAACCCCAGGAAGCTTCTCCAGGTTTTGCACCCAGGGACATCGAGAGGAAAAATGAACAGAACAATAAATGTGGAAGCAGCCTCTTTCCGCTCCTCAGCGTGGGGACACGACGTGGCCAGGGGCTCCCAACACGGCCATTAATCAGAAAATCCATGGAGCAGATGGATGCAAGGGGACCTGCTAATGTGATTTATCAGTCCTTAATGCAGCAGGAGATTTGCAGAGTGCACGCTGCTGCCTGGGGGATCTGTGTTACCGAGCTCCGGGCAAAGGGCTCAGAGAAATGAGGTCTGAGGGGGCTGGAGCAGCTCTGGCTGCAGAGGCACACGGGCTGGGATGGGAATCACTGTGGCCAGAACAGCCCCCAGCCCCGAGCAGGCTCCTGCCAAGGGCTCAGAGCAGCCAGAAGGGTCCATAAGGATAGAGGTGGGGCCCTGTTTCGGGGGTGCTCCTCTGCTTTGTCCTCTGAGGGGCTGTGTCCATCTCTGAACACCCAGGGCAGCAAGCAAGATGCTTCCAGGAACCTGGGGACATACCTGCAGCTTCACCTTCACCCCATCCACCGTCAGCACCTTGTTCTGAAAGAGAATGCACAGGGTGGTGAGGGGTGAGCACAGCTGCAGAATGCCAAGGGAGACACAGCCAGGCCCCATCTCCATCAGTGTTTCCCCCAAACACTGATCCCCTCTCCTGCTCCTTAAACTCCCATCCATGAGTCCCAGCACCTGCAGAGCCGTTTTCACCATGACCCAGCCAGAGGATCTCTCCCTGTATCAGCACAAGTTGCATCTATTTGGGTACCTAAACCCTGGCAATGCCTCACCCAGCTCAGGCTGGAGACCTCTGGCCATAAATTAATGAGCACCAGCATCCCACTTAGAGGCCTTCAAAAGACAGAGCCAACCACTCCACATCCAGCCAGCAAATTAAAAATAACTCCTGCTCCTGCCCGTTTTTCTCCTGGTTTCTCTCTTAAGATGTTTTCCCCCCTGTTTTGCTTGGTTTTAGGAAAGGTGGAACTGAGGAGGAGAGGGGGCAGTGTCCCTCCACACTGGGTTTTCCCCAAAGCCAACAGGATATTTTGTGTGGAAGGATCCCCTGGCAGAGCAGGGAGCTGTGTGAGCCCCTCAGGGGGAGGGCAGAGATGGATCCTGACCGTGTCCCAGAGCAACCACCATCCCAGCAATCTGCACCAGCCTCTCCAAACATGAAAGGAATGCAAGCCTGCAGAGCAGCGGTCCCAGGGGAAGGAGCAGAGGAGAGATTAATTTGCTCACCAGATCCATAGAAATTAGCACAGTAATCAGTGGGACGTGCTGGAAACACGGCCAGGGAACAGCACACCAGTGGGATGAGGCAGCTGGTGCCTCTGGTGATAATTTAAATCCCATTTCCTCCATTTGCCCTGGAGCTGGTTTGGGATGCTCCCATCTCCCACATCACATGGCCACGGGATGGCCAAGGCTGCCAGGACCCCAGCTGGGCTCAGCCCTGGCTCATCCACCCCTGGCACTGGGCACGCCACCAGCCACTCCAGTGCCACCAAACCCCCCTGGGATCCATGCCAAGATCCATCCCTGCACTTCCCACACTGCTCAGCACCTTCAGGTGCTGGTGAGGCTCTTCATTGATAGTTTCAGTGAGGGCAGAGGGAGAACCTCATCTCCTGCACATCTACCCAAGGATCCGGCGAGGAGAGAGGGCAGGAGAGAGCCGGAGCGCCGGATCCTCCGTCTGCTCAGGCAGGCGCAGGGAGACGGCCGAGGTTTATAAATACCTTCAAAGGCAGCGACTGAGACGGGGGAGAGAAGTGATTCACAGCCCGGGAGCTGTAAAAATAGGCAGCAGGGACTGCGGTGGGGGAGCTGGGAAGCACTCGGGGAAAAGCCGGGGCTCGGGGAGCCGGCCGGGGGCTTAGGGCTCCCTGCATGTGGAGCTGAGCCTTGCCCAGGCTGTGACACCAGGGCCCCTGAAGGCTTGAAGTGCCTGAAACCCAGGGAACCCCCTGCCACGGAGCTTTGTGTCTCTGCCTGGGGCTCCCAGGTGAGCAGGGACAGAGCCATCCCAGGGCAGAACCACAGCCACGGCTAACGGGGCTGAGCTGCATCTCCCAGAGGATGGGAACAGCCCTGCCCTGACCTGTGCCACAGGTGAGGCAGGGCCAGAGGATGGGAACAGCCCTGCCCTGACCTGTGCCACAGGTGAGGCAGGGCAGGTTGATGCTCTGCAGGAGATCCACTCTCCGAGCTCACCTGGCTCTCCAGACCCCTGGCTCCTCCATGCAGGCACATCCCACAGGCTCTGCACTGGCACAATGCCACTCCAAACACCATGCCCAGGTGCCAATACCACCTGCCAGGGACCGTGCCAGGGACCGTGCCAGGGACCGTGCCAGGGACTGTGCCAGGGACTGTGCCAGGGACTGCAGAGGAAGGCAAAGCGCAGTGTTTCACACACAGCCCCAGCTCCTGGCACGAGGGCATGAGGACACTTGGTGTGATGGATGGTGACAAGGGACAATGACACGACGAGCGTCACGTTAAAACCAGCACCAAACAGGTGCCCTTCCCCATGGCCACGTGAGCAGCTCCAGCTCAGAGCAGAGCGTGTGGCTGTGCCCAGGGCCGTGCCCATGTCCCCAAGGCTGACAGAGCACCGTGGGTGGGAGGGAGGGAGAACACGGCCCCAGCCCTGAGCAGGGATCATCCAGGCCAAAGCCACCTTGAAGCATCTGATGAGCAGCCAAAAAAGCTGAAGCTCCAAAGGTGCCCCACATGCGCTGGCCTCCCCTCCAGGAGTTAATTAACACGGAGCCGGCAGCAACAGGAGTCACGCTAATTACGACTGACCTATATTTTAGCGAGGTAAATGCCTGGACCTAATTAAAGTCTGCACAGGGATCCAGGTGCTGCTGGACCAGCCTGGGGAAAAAATTGATTTTCTGAGGATTGGGTATGGAACAGAGCAGGGTTCCAGGGTGAGAAGCTGGAGAAGTGCTCCTGCAGGCAGGACACAGCCAGAGCATCACTCCTGCCTGCATCCCTGCCTGCATCCCTGCCTGCATCCCAAAGAGGTTTGCCCAGAGAAGCTGTGGCTGCCCCATCCCTGGAAGTGTCCAAGGCCAGGCTGGACAGGGCTTGGAGTGATGTGGTTTAGTGGGAGGTGTCCCTGCCCAGGGCAGGGTGTGGATTAAGGTCCCTTCCAACCCAAACCATTCCAGGATTCTGTGATCCCTGCCTGCCCCCAAGCACAGGGTGGCTGCAGGACACGGTGAAGAAGCCAAGAAGAAGGTGGGAGGAGCAGGGAAGAAGAAGGCAGGAGCTGGGCTGGGAAAGGGCAGGGGCTGCTGCCAGCAGCACACACCAGCGTGGTTCAGATGAAACTGGTGCCCAGTTCCTCCCCACACCACAGCTAAGTGACTTCCCAGCTCCCAGTTTTATTTTTTTTAAGGAGACGCCTCAATCCTCTCCTGTCAGCCCTTCCAAGGCACAGCTGGGGGCTGTTCCTAATAAGCATCCAAAGACAAAAGATGCTGTGTGTCAATGCACTGAGACGTGAAATGTGCTGCCAGCCCTGCCTGCGAGGGGAGGGGCTGTGCTCGCAGGCTCCTTCCTCTTCTCACCTCGTTTGTCAGAACACAGGTAACGCTCCCAGCAGCCTCCTGCCACAATTCGGGCAGGGAAACCATCCCTGCACCTCAGCTCTGCTGCTGCCCTTACCAATTTCAGGTTTTGTGTCCTTTTTCCTGGGGCGGCGCAAACGTTATTGAAATCTCGTCTAGCAGGGGCTGCAGCGGAATGCCCGCAGTGCCTGGGGTGGACAAACACGATGCTCCGAAGTGAAATAATCTTCAGGACATCAGATAAACAAACTTGGAACCTCGCAGATGCAGGGAAAAATCAAATTACGGAGTGCAGATGGTCCTCAATTAAGAGCAGCATTATCACACACCGAGGCCCCGCTGGCTGCAGCCCTGGCAGGGTCCCAGGACTGCCCGGGGGCAGCAGAAGGGAGGGAGGGGACGGTGGCAGAGCAAAACCGCTCCTGGGACGTGCAGGGACGATGCTCCCACACAGACCCAGCCCTGCCACCCCGCTCTGCCCTCACAGCAGCACAAGATGGGCAAAGCCACACCCCGGACCACAGGGTCCCCACAGGTCCCCTGGATGCCACCAGCAGCAACTGGCACAGCCCCAGGGGCCTGAGCCCAGGGCACTGGAGCTGCAGCATGACCCAGGATCAGCATCATCGACAACCCGGCCTCTGCCAGCCCTAACACGCATGAACTCATTAATTAAACCTTTAAAGTTAAATTGGATACATGGATCAATTTGCTTCGCAATTAACTGGACAAATGGGAGGCTGCTCACTGGCACCACTCAGGCTGCAGCCAGGGGACCCCACCCTGCCTCCCTGGAGCCTGGGACTGGTGTTGGCTCCAGTGGTGCTGCCCAGGAGTGCCCACCCAAACACCCCCCTGCTCTTTTACCATGGAAAAAAAGCTCCTCAGATGTCATTACTGAGCCTTGGAGGCATCTCCTGCAGCTGAGGGTGGGCAAATTCCTGTCAAAATGGGGATAAATGGCATTAGCGACTACAGATCAAAGAGAGCGCAGGCGCTGGGGCAGCACAGAGTTAATTAGTGCCAGTAATGAGCTGTGGGACTGACAGTGCAGCCACCCAGAAATGTCATTAGGTTGTGGTGTCAGCGGGCCAGGCCACCTGGGAGTGAGGATAGGTCGGGTTCTCCTTTATTCCAGGAGGGCAGGAGACACCCAGCAGTGGAGGGCTGGCTGAAGGGAGGCTGGGGCACCCCAGCCCTTGCCAAGGCCACAGCAGGAGCCAAATTCCCACCTGGCACAGCCCAGGGAGCCCCTGCGAGCACAAACACTGCCAGGAGGAAATGGGATGAGTTGTGATACAGCAGACACACAAATAACCACCACCTCCAACGGCGGCTGCAAAAATAGATCAAGGATCGATATGGAAATCTGCCCAAAACAGCAGGACACTGCATTGAATGTGCTCGTTAGAGCCCGGAGGTTTTCCCAGACATGTGCAGCCAGGGAGCTGCTCCTGGTGGCTCAGCACCTCTCAGACACAGCCCCTGCCTCAGGGACATCCTTGCCAAGGCCAGGGTCCAGGAGCAGACCCACTTTGCCCCCTCAGTGCTCCAAAAACCTGCTCCCTCTAAATCCAAGCAGTGCCTGACCCAGCCCAGCCATCAGCACCTCCGTGGAGAGCACAGCCAGCCCACAGCCTGGGAAAGCCCTTCCAGGAGCACATTCCCTGCAGGAGAGGGCAGGGCACAGCCCGGGGCTGTGCTGGGACCTGCAGAAAGCCCCTGGGAATGGGGAGAGCAGGGCAGGGGTGTGGGCTGGAGGCTGTGCCCTGGTGTGGCTGGACATGGTCCTGCTCCAGCCGTGCTGTGGGGGGCTGGAGGATGTCCCCGGCACCAGGAATTGCATTTAGTGATCCTCTCCCTCCTCCTCAGCTGTGCCACCACCACAAACACCCCTGAGCATCCTGGGGGAGACCCGGGTGGCAAAAACACCCCAGCACAGTTCCTTCTGCCTCTCCTATAGATCTTCCTTTCAGAGAAAAATCCCAACCATCCATCTCCCGGGGCAGGTGATGAATTCCTCAGCAGCTCTGTGCATTTGCACTGCGCAGCTAAAAATAGAAACTTCTGCCTTGGGATGTTTTCCTCCCCAGGCCTTGCACACTCCTGCCTGCAGCCGCTCCAGCGCCGGTGCCAAGATCCTTTCAGAGCCCACAGTGTGCTCTGGCTGCTCAGCTCCTGCTCAGCTCCTCAGCAGATCCCAGGAAATGCAGATTAACACCCCGGCCCCTCACAGCTCACTGTGCTTCCAACCTGCCCCGGTGCCAGAGCCACCCCACAGCCCCTGCAGGGGTCACCCCACCCTGTCCCCTCTGCCACCTCTGGCCTGGAGAAGCCACAAGCCCAGCCCTACATAAATGCCCCCTGTTCTCCAGCTGGGCACAGCCCCTGCCCCACAGCACCCAGCAAGTGCCCCAGGGATGTCAGCAGCACCAGCCTTTGTCCAGAGCCGTGTTCACTACATTAAATCCCAATTAACATCTCCCTGGCTGCCAGCCCTGCCGAGATAAGAGTCCAGGCTCTTGTTCGAGCAGGCACACTGAAGAATTAGTGACTTATCATCTCCTAGTCACATCAGTCTGCAAATAAAAGGGGTTTCTGGCAAGAAGAGAATCCTGTCTTAGGGACAGATTAGAGGTAAGAGGATCTGCTTAGGATCATACATTTCAAATTCAGCCCTGCTCTGCTTCTCGGCATCGCCCACAGCAGCCCCGGGTGGGGGTCGTGTTCCCTCCCAGCCTGGCTGCTCCATGGAACCAGCAGAGTCCTGGGATGATCCCTGGGAAGGTTCCTTGAGGGAGGCACAGGCAGATGAGTCTTGATGCTCCCAAGCCCAGTGGGGCTGCTGGGGCTCACCCCAGCAGGAGGGGACGGGGCCGTGCGAGGCTTTGAGATGTCCCTGCAGCCTGGGACTGAGCCTGAGCCCCAACCCCAGGGGCAGCCAGAGAAACACACCCCCAAAATTCCGCAGGGTGGGATCTGCCCCGGAGACCAGAGCCAGCAGAAAGCAGCAGGGAGGCTGCAGCCCATCCCTGCAGCTCCGACACACGGGATGGGATCCTCCCCACCAGGGATGGTCTGCACAGCTCCCCCACCACCCTGGGCTGCATCACTCACCCCTCCCATCTCTTTTTCCCCTCCTTTATAAAATAAGGGATATTTTTTAAAATATCCCTGCTTCCTTCTAAACCAGGAAGCCTTGGAAACAAAGGGGGCAGGGATGGCTCACACAGATCTGTGCCAATACTGGGAATCAGTAACGCTTGACATATTCATCTTAATTTTCCTCATCAAGGCCATGCCACGCTGCAGAGCTGAACAGGGATCTCCACAGAGCAGTTATTGCTCTATCATTTCTCATCTGCAGCAAACACGGCCCCGTCAGAGCCACAGAGATGAAAAATGGCTCATCAGGTCCTGTTAGACAGGGGATCGTTTATCTAGGGAGAAATAAAGCCTAGCAGCACTTTTCTGACCTCACAGGTCTTTTCCAACCTAAACGATTCTAGGATTTCTCTCAGTGACTGCAACCAGCCCTGGGCTGAAAACTTGCCTGAAGTTTCTGAGAAGACTTTACAATCCAATTTAAAAAAAATAATCAGGGCTGAATATCCAGCAGCAAACATTCTGTCAGCACCCAGCAGTAACACAGCAGCGTCTGCAGACAGCACTGCAAACAGCATTATTAAAGAGCACTTCTCATCCCTAAAGAAATGAAATCCCCAAAGGAATCTGACAAAGGAATCTGCAGCTTTTTATCCCAAACACTCCCATCCTTCACCCACAGCCAAGGCAGACAGCTCCCAAAAACTGCTGTGCAGCAAACCTGAGCCCAGATTCTTTGAAGGACTCAAGGAGAGAGTGACTGAACAGCTCTAATGAGATTTTCTGATGTCTGTGAGTCCAGTCACCCTCCAGGACTGGCATCCATCAGGTCCCAGAGCTCCCTGGTACCACAGCCCACATCTGCAGGGACAGCCAGGGCTGAGACACAGCAGGTCCTGTCCCCTCTGCAGGGCAGGACCCTCCCCAGCCCTGTGGCTGCTCCCCAAAGTCCAGCAGAGCTTCCTGAGGTTCCACTGTCTCCTCACCAACCACAGCAGTTCCACTTTGCCACGGGTGGCAACGCCACCACGGTCCTGCCTGGCCATCTGGCCCTTCCTTGTGCAAGAAACAATCCTGAAATCCCTCCTGGACAGAGCTGGGGATGCAGGGGCTGAGCAGGCAGAGCCCCTGCCCCAGCCCTGCCCTGCCAGTGCCGGGGTGGCCACTCGGGAGCACCCACAGGCAGCACAAGGCAGAAGCCACAGCGCAGGCACCGTGCACTCAAAGCTTTGATCTTTGCAAGGCTTTTCCTCCTCTCTGGCAGCAGTCCCAGCTCTCCCATTTTCTGCTCTACTAGAGCAGGCTCTTCCCAGGTTTGGGCACCACTGAAAGCCCTGGGAGATGCAGAGGTGCTGAGGAATTGCAGCACGCTCAGCCGCACCGGCGCTTCCACACCAAAACCACCCCGGCCAGCCAGACCAATCCAACTCCAACACTTGCCCTCCCCAAGTGGGGCTCTGGAGCAGAGCTGCAAGCCAGGAATGTGCTGGGAAATCACCCCAGGGAGATAAAACACCCCAAGTCCTTCACCGTGGGTGCTGGAGGTCTGGGCAGCAGTGCAGACCACGCTCCTGGGAAGCTGTTCCAAGCTTTTATAAACAAAACTGAACCAAAACTCGCACACAATCTCCTTGACTTTTTTTGTTGCACGTTTGGGAACCTCAGCCTCAGCCAAGAAATCCAGCTGGAGCAGCCAGGTGCTCAGGAGAGGATTTCTCCCTCTGCTCTGGGCTGTGGGGCTGATCCCTGGAGAATCAGCCCTCGCAGAGCTGCTCTGCTCCCGCTGCTCTCCCCCAGCCCCCCCGGCTGTCAGGAACAACCTGACCTCACGTGTGTGTGCTGTTCAGGAGGGAAAAACACATCACATCTGCCAGCCACTAACGCTTGCTTGGGAACAAAGTTATTTTGGGCATTATTGAGCACTTCTGCCATTAATTCATGCACTCTGATAAGTGCAGCTCGTGAATGGGTTGAAGGAAGTTTGGGCTGAGCCACAGAGCCACTCACTGAGCCCCAGCCTTGCCAGAGGCCACCTGGATGTGTCACCCCCATGCAGAGGGGTCTGGGGAGCAGCTCCACAGAGCAGGACCCCTCTCCAAGCTCAGCTCCTGGGCTCTGAGTGAACAGTGCCCTGGGCAGGGCGGGCACCAGCCTGGCACTGCTGCCATGGGACACAGGGCAGGGCTCACAGCCCCACAGCCTGGCACTGCTGCCATGGGACACAGGGCAGGGCTCACAGCCCTACAGCCTGGCACTGCTGCCATGGGACACAGGGCACGCAGGGCTCACAGCCCACAGCCTGGCACTGCTGCCATGGGACACACAGCAGGGCTCACAGCCCCACAGCCTGGCACTGCTGCCATGGGACACAGGGCAGGGCTCACAGCCCCACAGCCTGGCACTGCTGCCATGGGACACACGGCAGGGCTCACAGCCCCACAGCCTGGCACTGCTGCCATGGGACACAGGGCAGGGCTCACATCCCCACAGCCTGGCACTGCTGCCATGGGACACAGGGCAGGGCTCACAGCCCCACAGCCTGGCACTGCTGCCATGGGACACACAGCAGGGCTCACAGCCCCACTGCCTGGCACTGCTGCCAGCCCCTCACCAGGCCTGGGGCTGCCCAGCACTGCTGCCAAACCCGGGCTCAGCTCTAAAAATTGGCACCAGGAGTAGCAACAATCCCCCGGCTCTTCCCGTGAGGGCCATGCAGAGCCCAGGGGTCACAGCTCGGCTGCTTCCCCACAGCTCCCAGGGCTGAGAGTGCTCAACAGCAGGGAAAAAGATGAACCAGTGGAGCCTGGCCACCTGGAACATGAGCTGCAGGAAGGGCTCCCTGTGCCCCCCAGAAGGGCTCAGGACTGACCCTGCACTCCCTGGGCACTGTAGATGGATGCTCATGCAGGGACAGTTCTCCTCCAAGGGAGATCCCTGGACAGGGTCTGCACTTCGACCCCCAGCAGCGAGGCTGGGCTGAGTTCTGCATCCACACATGCAGCTGGGTTTTTCTTACTCATCAGCTCCAAGGAAGCAGCAGGGCATGGAGGCACCGGTGGGACCGGCTGCTGGTGAGTGCCATGAGAAGCAAATCCAGCAATTTCCACCAAATCCAGCACCCAGCACGGGGCAAGCTCTACAACTCCCAGATGCGCTGGGGCTGCCCAGGTGCCCTCAGCAGCCTCCTGCCCTTGGCTTTGGGGGGAAAGGATCCTTAACAGGGAGTTGTTCCAAGGTTGGGAACACAGGCCCCACAGGCAGCTGTCCCTGGGGGATGTGCCAGGCACTGGGGCCAGCCCAGGCTCGGTCCTGGCAGGGAGGAGCAGCAGCCCTGGCGTGGGGCAGGACCTGCAGCTCCTGCCCAGCCCAGCACACACCAGAGCGGGGCCAGGAGCAGTGGCTGTCCCCAGGAACAGCGCTGATGCCACCGAGCCTGCCCGGGATCGTTGCCGTGGTGATGCTGCGCAGGCAAAGCTGGAAAAGCCACAGCCTCCATTTCCCCGGTGTGTCACTGAGCCCGAGAACATCGAGGCTTGGCAGGCAGGAGGAAACGTCCCGAGATACAGGCAGATGGCACAAGGGCTGGCGAGGTGGGTGCCATGGCTTGGTGGCATCTGACCCTGGGCACGGTGCCCACCACGCCACTCCTGTCTGCAAATTAAATAGAAAAACCCCACACAACACGGAACAAAACCTGTCCGGGTGTTCACACCAGGAACAGTCACATCCTCAGAGACGTGCTAATGGTTTTATGTCCCCTGGAAGATGACTCCTCCTGCCTGCTGACCTCCTGCGGGTAGGACTGACTCAGCCCCGCCACACCAACGTCTTCCTCAGCTCAGAGGCATCACTGAGACCCCCAAAGCACCCATTAAACTCCTCCTCACCCTGGGACAACCACGGCCCAGGGCAGCGGACATCACTCTTTAAAGCTGAAGCACCACAAGCTCTCAGCTCACGTTAGTTATGATCAGGGAGAAACACTTTTTCCCAGTGGAGGCATAAAGATGAATTATTTGCTGTTGCTTCCGAGAGATTCACCAATGCCTCAGGGCAATGACTCGGTGCTGAGCCAGGACTGAATATGCTGAATGTCCCTGGTAGACAAACAAAGCTGTGTGAGCTCCAGGGCACTGCTGGGATCCTGAGCCAGGGCAGCTCCAGCACCCTGGGATGGAGCCAGGAGCACACGGGCAGTGCCCAGCTCTGCCCGTGGTGCCAACAACAAAATATTTCATTTCCAAAGGCTCTGCAGGTAAAGCCCTCAATCCCCCATTGCCACAGGGACAGTGTGTGCCCCATCACCATCCAAGGACAGAGGCACACCACACTGCAGCTCCCTCCACCCCAAACACAGCTCTGACCTGCTGGATGGGGGTGGTTTTTCCCAGTTTTTTCCCTTTTTCTTCCCAAGGAGGATGACCTGCTGGTGCTCCCTGTTGCAGGCTCTGGCACGTTCAGTTGCTGCCCTGCCTTTGGCCATGGTGGTGCTCAGTGCCACCCCCACAGGGACCAGCAGAGCCCCGTGGATGGGACCGACCCCGTGGTTCAGGTCTCAGGGAGTGGCTCTTTGGGAAAGGGAAGAGGTAAAGTTGTTTTTCAGGGAACAACAACACACAGCGAGCTGCTGGTGAGCTCAGCCAGAGTCAGCTCCTGCCACTGCAGCACTGCCAAACCCGGGATTGGCACCTCACCCTTCCCCACAGAGATCATCAACATCCACCCAAGAATAACCCAACGCCTGCTGGGAGCATTAATTAATTAACAAAACGAGGCAGTGGCTCAGCAGAGAGGCAGCAAGGGCGCAGGGGCCACAGGAGCTAAGCAAGGCAGAGCCACGGGGCAGGGATGCCCCAAATGCCCATCCTGGGGCCAGTGGGAGGGTTAGAGACATCCCAAAACCCTCCTCTCCCCCCTTTCCTGGGTGCCTTCCCCCTGCTTTCAAAGAACAATCCAGTTCTGCACAGCTGCGTTCAATATTTTATCACAAATAAAAGATGAAAGTGAAATTAAGCCAAATGTATTCCATTAAATATTGAAACCATTTAGACTTACTCTGGCCCCATTTAAATGTTTTACTGACTATAAAATGCTCCCTCCCAGGTCCTGGCACCGGGAGCAGATCCAGCCCGGCTCGGATCCATGGCAGTGGATGCTCCAGTGCCCAAATTGGCCTCTCCAGAGCCAAATTCCCACCTGGCAGCAGCCAGAGAGGAGCCAACACAGCTCAACCGTGTGCCCACAGCCCTCCCCAGCCCGAGCTCCTGCTCACCCTGCTCCTTCCCAGTGACCCTGCAGGGATGTGGGATCTGACCCGCACCCCTGCAGGCACTGTGGGTGGGTGGGAATTGCATTTCCCAGCTGAGTTCCCCATGGTTCCCATCCTCTGGAGGGGTTTTGGGCTCCCACACAGCTCAGACCAGGAGGATACAGAGGCAGGTTGTGCTGAGCACCTTTACAACCTCCCTGCTTTCACCAGCAGCTCCCAGGTTCGCGTTCTCCTTGCCTGTGTCCTGGCACTGCAGCTCCTGAGCAGCCCAGGCCTTCTGCCCTCCCCCTGAGCTAATTAAATCCATTATTCCATCCACTCCAGGCCAGGACAGACCCACAGGGACACCAGCTATCAACAGGCACCAGGAAGACACCAAGCACCAGCCTGGAGACTCTGGTGCCCTTCCAGAAGCATCTCGCAAACCTCACATCCCCAGCGCTGTCACGGCAGCTGAAATGGATGCAAAATTCCACATCCAAACTATTCTGGGTGGTATTTCTGACACCAAGGAGGTGGAGAAGGCACCTTCCCACCATCCTGCAAAGAGGATTAAGCTGGTTAAGAGTTTTTTTGCAGGCTCTGGGGCTGGCTGCCACTCCAGCTGCTCAAGCGCTTCTTTGCATTGAAGACATTCATCTTCTCTCTGTGCCTTCCCCGAGGCAGGAACAGAGTCCCTTGTCCACTGGGATCACTGCCTGCACACGGGGGTTTGCATCTTCCTGCTGTGCTGCACGACTGGGGGTTATTATTTTCCAAAAGCAGGAGGCAAAAGGAGGATGAATAAAAGCCCAGGAGCTGCGAGGAGCGGGCGCAGCCGCCACGGGCACCGCTCGCAGCATCTCTTGGCAACTGAGTCCCTGCATGCAAATGACAGCAGCGACTGCAAAGCTGTGAGTGTCCCTCTGCAAGGGAGGCAGAAAAGCAGGGCTTGGCTTGGTATGGGAAATGCACATTTACTGCCCCGAGAGCCCATCCTGAGAGCGGGGCACAGGCACCACCAGCAGCGCCCGCAGTCGCACACGGGCACCAGGGGTGCAATCCCAGCTGAGCAGTGCTGCCCTTCCTGGGCAAGACTGCCAGGATCTGCCTCCCCGTGCTGGGTTTGGGCACAGCTGGCCCCTGCAGCGTCGTGTCCATAGCCTGGAGCCAGGCAGGGGAGTGGGAGCATCGCAGGGATCATCAGAGGCCCCTGGGATGGTGTGGGTGGGAAAGGATCTCAAAGAGATCCAGGTCCAGCCCCCTGCCGAGGGCAGGGACACCTTCCACTAGACCAGGCTGCTCCAAATCCCATCCAGCTTGTCCTTGAACACTTGCAGGGATGGAAATCTACTCTGGGCAAATTGAGCCCAGCTCTTCATACAGTGAGAAATGCAAAAATATGAAATCAGCTACTGGCTGCTATTAAAATTCATTCAGCAATGGAAGCTGCAGAACAAACTGATTTTCAGACAAAGAGCTGCTGGAAACACACAGAAACATGGAATGGTTTGGGTTGGAAGGGACCTTAAAGGTCATCCAGTTCCAAGAATTTGCCATGGGCACACTCAGGGTGGAGCACAGGCACCCCCTGCCCGCTCCTGCACCACCCTCCCCATCCTGGTTGCACCTCTGCTGCCACTGGCATTGTCCCATGAAGGGGAATTTGGTCCAAGCAACTTGGGAGCTCCAAGATGTTTCTCCCAGGAAAAGGCCACTTCTCTCCAGAGCTCCAGCACTGGGGACCAACCCAAACCCACCCCCCTGCAGCAAACCCCCATCCTGACCCCACACAGCAAAGGAGAGACTAAACACTCTGCCCAGTGCCCGAGTTCCTTCCCTCCAACATTGAGGGCTAATTTTGCACAGAAAGACGCTGAAATTAATTTATTTCCGTTTCTTTCTTCTGGCCTAAGCAGCTCCCCTCCCACTTTTTCCAGATTGATCCATCAGAAAATGAGCCCTGCTAATGCTCTGTGCCAACCGCTGAGATAAAAGCCAGCCCTTGGCTTTCAGGAGGCTCCGGGTTCCTCCACCAGGCAAAGGCTGTGAGGGCAGGGATGTGGGCAGGGATGTGGGCAGGGATGTGGGCAGGGATGTGGGCAGGGATGTGGGTGCTCACTGGGAACCAGCCAATGCTCAGGGCATGCACAGCCCTGTCCTAGCACACGCACAGCCAGGACCAGTCTGGGTGAATCCAGCCCATGGTCAGTGTTCCTCTGCACACCCTGCAGGGCTGGAGCAAAGGTTCCCTTCCTCTGCACACCCTGCAGGGCTGGAGCAAAGGTTCCCTTCCTCTGCACACCCTGCAGGGCTGGAGCACAGGTTCCCATCCTCTGCACACCCTGCAGGGCTGGAGCACAGGTTCCCATCCTCTGCACACCCTGCAGGGCTGGAGCACAGGTTCCCATCCTCTGCACACCCTGCAGGGCTGGAGCACAGGTTCCCATCCTCCTGCACACCCTGCAGGGCTGGAGCACAGGTTCCCATCCTCCTGCACACCCTGCAGGGCTGGAGCACAGGTTCCCATCCTCCTGCACACCCTGCAGGGCTGGAGCACAGGTTCCCATCCTCCTGCACACCCTGCAGGGCTGGAGCACAGGTTCCCTTCCTCTGCACACCCTGCAGGGCTGGAGCACAGGTTCCCATCCTCTGCACACCCTGCAGGGCTGGAGCAAAGGTTCCCTTCCTCTGCACACCCTGCAGGGCTGGAGCACAGGTTCCCATCCTCCTGCACACCCTGCAGGGCTGGAGCACAGGTTCCCATCCTCCTGCAAAGCTCAGCTCGCTGCAGGAGCCGGGGGCAGCCCGTGGAAGGTGCACACACAAACACAACAAAAACCAAGCAGAGATGCAACAAATCTCCCACGTAAAAACCACCACATCACACAGGGCTGATTGCAGCCCTGAGCAGCGCAGGGCTGGTGTAATCAGGAGCCCTGAGAGCTCAGGGCCACCGGTGCCAGGTTTTATTTACAGCACGGGGCCGTCCCAGATTAAGCAGGCACAGCCAAGGCTGGGGCTGAGCACGGAGCCTCCCGAGGGGGCTGTGCAGGAGCAGCTGAACCCCTCACAGCGCTGCCAACCTGTGCACATCAAAGCTGAGCCTTCAAAGGAAATGTCCCCTGTGCCCACTGCCTGCCCTGGAAGCCTGGAGCTGTGCCCAGACACACCTGAGCTCGGTGCCAGGGCGATGCTGCTTTGCTCCCTGTCCTCGGGGCAGCAACAGAGCAGTGACACCACTGCACATCCACGAGAACATCAGGAGAAGCCACCCTGCTCTGAACTCCATCAGAAGGTTCCATCCCACTGACTGACACGGGAACCATCACCCCTGCTAATGCAAAGAAGCTCATTAGCACCTTTTCCCGGGGAAAAGAGACTCATCCCTAATTTTTTTTCTTTTATGTTCTTCTCCTTTCAGGTCCAATTAGTACAAAAATCTTCACTTGCCCAACCCTGTGAAGCTCAGGGCTGTGAGGACCGGGCTGGCAGCCCCACGGGGCCTGGGTGGGTTCCCGTGGCCCTCTGGCTGCTCTGCCTTGGTGAGACCCCCTCCCATCCCTCAGCTGTCACCACAGGACACAAGTCCCGCTGGCTGCGCAGTTTGAATTTCTCTCGAGGTTTCTGCAACGTTGCCAAAATTACAAGAAGAGGCAGCTCCTTCCATGGCACTGAGAAATCGGGATTCACACCCCTGGGCACTAAACCTGATCTTTTCCAGGAGCCCCTTCCCCCTGGAACCCGAAGGTGTGAAGCCAGGAAAGCACACACGGCCTGGCCAGGAGCAGCTCTGCCCTCACCACTGGGGATCTGTGAGGAGAGACCCCCCCCAAGCAGAGGCACCTGCCAGGACTCCCCAGAGAAGACCTCAAGCCCTGGCTCAGCACAGCTCACGGAGTGCAATAATTAAGCCCCTAATTATCTAGCAATGAAGCCTTGAAGGTGACACCTGGGCTCCAGACACTGAGGCAGGGAGGGGTTTGTCCCCCAGCCTGGGGGGAAGCAGCTCAGGAGCTCAGACAGAGGCTTCTGCTCAGCCAAAGCTCTGCCAGCAGCAGGACCCCTCTCCCAGGGCTCTGCCTCGATGGCACCCACAGTGAGGGCTCACCCAGCGCTGCACCCCCAGCTCAGGGACACCCTGGCCCTGTCCCAGCTGGACTGGGAAGGCTGGAATCATCCCCAGCAGCTAAAGATGCTCCCCCAGCAACCCAAATCTTCCAAATGGAACACTGAGGACTCAGCACCTCCAAAGCTCGAAGCCAACAGGTGCCATCTTGATGCCTTTTTTTAATATTACAATCGTCTTTATTTCCCCAGCATCAGTGGTTTGTTTTCCAAACACATTCAGATCAACATCCTTCTTTGTTTAAGAGATGATAATAAACAAACACGTCGCGGGAGGTTCTCCCTCACATGAAACAGTAGGAGGGAACAAACCTCAGGGGCCATTAGGAATAGTAATGCCAGATTAATTTTAAATGGATTTCTATTCATTTACATTCGCTGTGGCCTATGTAATCCATTAGCCATAGCTCCGGGTGCATCTAATGGTTTGACATCCTTGAAAAGGAGCAAGGGATGCTGGAGCCCACTGGGACCAGCGGATGGGGAGAGGAGGGAGCTGGGCTGGGCTGGGGCTGCCCCCAGCACGGCTCCACCCCATTCCAGAGCGCTTGCAGGCATCAGGAAGAGCGGGGATGGTCCCCAGGACAGTGTCAGGAGCTGGGCAGCTCCATCCCCGTGGTTTCCTGGCGGAAATGGGCCCCAGGGCCCCGCAGGTCCCAAACAAGGTCGTGCGTGCACAGGAGCGCAGCTGCCGCCCGCGCTGGCCTTGGGGAGCTCCCTGCAGCCTCCGCTGCCAGCGAGGCTCAGAGTCTGGCACAAACCCCGCCAAACCACCCCAGAACCCCAAAATAACCCCCCTGTGCTGGCTCAGCACCTCTCGCAGGGGGCCAAGAGAACACAGCAAACCCCAGCAGCACCTTCCCCTTGCAAACAGCTCCTCAGCAAAGCCCTGCCAGGCTCCGGGGCTGCGCAGAGAACGAGCTGTGATACGACAGTTCATGGTTAAAAAGACACAAATTAAAACCAGCAGAAGCCTCCAGTGTTGCCACCCCAGAGCGTCATCTGCACGGCGGCGCCCACGGCGAGAGGGACCATTACCAAACAGGATTATCCTGGTGGGAACGCAGAGGCACATCAAAAAACTATTTCCATGTCCCCCCAAAATTATGAATGCCTTACAAGGATGATGATAATGAGTTTTAGGGCATACACGTGATCTCCCCCACTGTATAATCTGCCCATTTCAGAGACATGTAGCTCTAGCAGCTCTATTAGAGAAGTAAATTAACCCTAATTTGATTGCTTCTCAGTAACAGTCATTGCGGCGCTCTGATCAATAAGTCACGGGGTTTTATGGCTGCCCTCTGTATCAATCACTGCAATCAGTAATAAAATGCTTTTATCTGAAGAACACCTGAAACACTGTGTAATTACCTTTGTATAAAATTACAGACCCCAATTTACCCATCTCACCTGCAGCAGCCCCCAGCCTCCCTCAGGGCTTTCTGAGCTGTCCTTCATCCCTTCCCAATGTCGCTGCACCAGCGGGTTATTACTCACACCCCAGCCAAGCAGCAGGTTACAAGAGACACTCATCTCCCAGAAATGCTCCAAGAAAAGTGAAGATCCGAGATCCTGCTGGGAAAAGGCGCTTGGGAAGACGCAGCACTGGTGTGTGGCATCACCAGCAGCTCTTCACAGCACCCAAACGGAGCCAAATCCATCCCACGGAGACACGGCACAGCCGGGAGCAGGGCAGGGGGAGCAGCACTGCCCAGACACCCTGGGAGGTGACAAACCCACCCTCTGGAGGGAGCAGATGGTGGGGACTGGCGAGGGACAGGGAGCAGCTGATGCTGGTGCCAGGGAGCCACGCCGGGCGTGCTGCCGGCTGCTGCCTCGGTGGCAGAGCTGCCCCGTGCCCTGCACAGCCGCTGCAAAGGCTCTGTGGTGCCACCTCTGTAAAGTCACCTTTCCTGTTGCTCTGCTGTCCCACCCCACGGGTGGGGATCCCCTTCTCCAGGGCCTGCTGAGCCACAGAGACCCCAGAGAGCCCACCCAGCAAGGGCTGACAGGGAAACATGGCCAAGGAGAGGTTACAAGGGCCCCGGCCGGTGCTTGGTGTTCCTGCCTGGCAAAGGCTGCTCTGGGCACACTGGGGCACTGCAGGGCATGACAAGATCCCCTTTCTTCCCCCAGAGCACCTGTTATTCCCTGGCCTCAGGTTCCCACTGTCCCCACTGGAGCTGCACAGCTCCGAGCGCTGCCCCCGTGACTCTCCTGGCATCGGGAGGCTCCGGCTGCTCCCGGCCAAACGAGACCTCCGAGATCCCTCAGCACAACACAACCCCACAGCCCCACACCAGCACCCCAAAGCTGTGCTCAGGAGGCTCCTCCAGGGCATCCTGGTTTGTATCAGTTTTGGTTTTGTTGTGTCAAGAGAAAAAAAATAAACTGCTCTTAAAAAACACCGAGACTGCCTCAGGGAAATATTTTCATGGGCAGATGTGTGGCCTCAGTTGTTGCAGGAATGATCCCCAGGATCCTGAGCAGAGGACACGCTCCCCAGCCCTGTGCAGAGCCAGGACCCTGAGCAGAGGACACGCTCCCCAGCCCTGTGCAAAGGCAGGACCCTGAGCAGAGGACACGCTCCCCAGCCCTGTGCAAAGGCAGGATCCTGAGCAGAGGACACACTCCCCATCCCTGTGCAGAGCCAGGACCCTGAGCAGAGGACACACTCCCCATCCCTGTGCAAAGGCAGGATCCTGAGCAGAGGACACGCTCCCCAGCCCTCTGCAAACCAGAACAAAGATGCTGCCGCTGCCGCTGTCACACCCCGAGCACCCTGAGGCTGGCGAGGTTTGGGTCTGGGAGCAGTGTGAGTTACTCCTTTGCAAAATCCATCACTCACCTGCCAGACCCCGGGAAGGGCCAAGGCCCAGGCACTCACCCTGAAGTCGATTCCCACCGTGGAAATGAAGCTGCCGGCGAGGAAGGCGCCGTCCTTGAAGCGCACCAGCAAGCAGGTCTTGCCCACCCCCGAGTCGCCCACCAGCATCACCTGCAGGGAGGGAGGGAGAGAGGGAGGGAGGGGAGTCAGCTCCAGGTTTTGGGAGGGCAGCCCCACTGCAGCCTTCACCCTGCTCCACTTCAGCAGATGCTTGAGGGGAAGAAGCACATCCAGGAGCGATGTCCTCGGGCTCAGGGGAGGGTGAGGAAGACCCACAATGGGATTATTCCCCACCCTGCACCGTGTCACCAAACTGCAGACACCTTCCCCTGACAGGCACTTGACAGGTCCTTCATGGGGGGCCCTGCAAACCAAGAGGTGCTGTCTGGGTGACACGAGCTGCCCGTGCTGTCCCCAGAGCACCCACAAAACACCCCACGGCGTGTGGGGAGGGTGACACTGCCCATGGGGACACTTCAGGGGGTCCCTAGCCATGAGTGCCAGCCCCAGGGGTGCACTCTACCCACACATGCCCACGGCTGCCCTCCAGTCCTCCATGGATGCCAAGGGAGCAGCTTCTGGTGCCACCTGCCTCAGTTTCCCCACACAGACAGGGCAGGCAGCTCCTTGCCACAAAGCAACCACGGCAGAGCTGAGGCTGCTCCCAAATGCAGCTCCACAAACCCTCTGCCCACACCACCAGCCCTGCTGCCCCCCAGGGCACTGACCCTGCTCCCCTCGGCAGGATGACACCGAGAAATCCGGGACCAGGGCTGTGCCAGCTCCTTCCATGCCTGCCATGGCAGGTTCCCTCTCCCCCAGGGCTCTGCCACCAGCCTTCCACGAGCCATTAACCTGTGACAGGACTTAAATGACTTCATGGCAGGGACTGCCCTGGGTCACACTGAACCCTCCCCGGAGCTGCCAGAAGTGGCAAATGCCACCACCCCTCTGCAGCTCAGCCCTGACAGGCAGGAGCAGCCCCGGCTGCAGGTACAGCTCATTTTGGCACTGCCAAAGAGGGCAGGAGCTGCCCATGGTGCCCCACACCCCCAGCAGAGCCCCACACTGGTGTCCCACAGGAGCACCAGGCACCGAGCCCTGGCACAGCAGGGTGAGGGCAGCCAGAGCCCAGTGTGAAGCCAGGGGAAGGGTGAATAGAAGTCATTTTAGTACAAAATATTGGGTTTTAAAATATTTTCCATACATCTTTTTGGAATAGGTGACCCTCAGCCGCAGTTTCTCTGCACTCAGCACCACCAGAGCCTCACCCAGGCATGCAGAGTGCCCAGAGCCAGGATCCAGCCCTGTGCCCAGGGCTTGGCCACTGCCTCAGGCAGAGATCAGGAACCTCAGGAGAGGAGAAGGGAAGGAGAAAGTTTAATGAACCAGGTTTTTACTGGATATAAAGCAATTTCTGTCTGCCACTGGTTCAAAATCAGCTAGACACTCGCAGGTATTTTGTCTACCTGGTGCATTTGGGTTTATCCAAGACCCATTTGGCTCATCCTTGTGCCACAGGGATGATCCCTAGGGAAAGCCCCAGGCTGGGCAGGCAGAGATGAGCTCCAGGAGCCAAGGACCAGCACAAACACAGATGTGGCTCCATTTTAGGGAAGCTGTTGAACCATGAATGCAGCTGTATCAGGACCAACCACCTACCAAAGCAACCAAACACATTTCTGGAACGTCCCTCTCCAACCCCACAGCCCAAACCCTGACACCTCCTACCCCACAGCCCAAACCTCAACACCACCACGGCTGCACCGACTGCCACGGGCACCAAGCTCTCAACACCACACACCGAGGTGGCACTTGCCACAGCAAACCCACAAAAAAACCACAAAAAACCTTCTCCAGGCTCAGTCCCCTGGGCTCGGCTACAGAGATCCGTGTTAGAAACACAGATGGGTTTCACTGGGTCGTGAAACAGCCAAAAATCACTAAACGAGCCCCAAAATCGCTAATGTGAGCCCTAAAATCATCAAATGAGCTCCAAGCTGGGCTTGCATCAGGTCGCATGATGAAGTGGGGAGGACGCAAATATATTTGCTCTGTGACTCGCTCGCCAGGATCTGAAGCAGCCAGGAGAAGCCATCCGAGCCCAAAACGCTGGGGAGATCTCAGCAGCAGCCGGAGCACGTCCGATGCCCCTCGAGGGCTGCCAGCACCCTGCTCACAGCCCGGTTTACTGTAGGCTAACGAGGATCCGGGAGCTTACAGCAACTCCCCGGAGCGGCCCTGGGCCGTCACTTGCACAAGTCCCGCAGCCGCGGCCCCGCTGCCGGGGGCTCTGCGGGGGCAGCCCCCGCCGGGCGAGACCCGACCGGGGCTGCGGAGGGGCGGTATGCCGGGGCTGGGAGAGAGGAGAGCAGGGATCCAGGCGAGCAGGGATCCAGGCGAGCAGGGATGAAGGATGCAGGGATGAAGGGATGCAGGGATGCCCGCCCGGTCCTGGTCCCCGGGAAGTTCGCGGACGCCACCCGCGACCCCGCAGCCGCCTGACCCCGCACCTGCCTGACCCCGCGCTCCCGCAGCCCTCCCCGCTGCCCTCTCCGGTCCCGCACCTTGAAGGCGAGATCGTAGAACTCCCCGCTGCTGCTCAGCGAGGGCCGCCCGGCCGCCGCCGCGCCGCCGTTGCGGGGCAGCTCGGGGGCGGCGGCGGCGCTGCCCCGGGGGGCGGCGGCGGCGCGGCCGGTGCCCTGTGCGGCGGGGGGCAGCGCGGCGGAGGGCGCGGCGCCGCCGCCCTTGCTGCGAGCCGCCTTCTTGCGCGACATCCCGGGGCCGGCGCCGCGGCCGCGCCGGGGCTGGGGGGGCGCGGGAGCCGCCGCCGCCGCCGCCCCGCGCGGCCCCGCCCCCGCCGCCTCTCCGCCAATGGCAGAGCTCGAAGGGCGGGAGGGGGCGTGGCCTCGACGATGGCTCCGCCCCTTCGCGCCCCGCAGCGCCGGCACCGGGAGCACCGGGGGGAACCGGGGAGCAACGGGGGGCACCGGGGGGAACAACTGGGGGATACTGGGAGCACCGGGAGCATCGAGAGCACGGGGGGAACCGGGTGGAACCAGGGGGCACTGCGATCACCGGGCAACATCGGGAGCACCGGGGAGCACCGGGAGCATTGAGAGCACGGGGGGCACTGGGAGCACAGGGACCACGGCGGGAACCTGGGAGCACCGGGATACACCGGGGGGCACCAGGATGAGCGGACACGGCGAGAACTGAGCTGCCCGGTGGTCTGTACCCGCCTGAAGGGGGTACACTCACGGCGGTACCCGCTCCCCTGCACGCCCCGGCCCCGAGGCGCGGGTACCGCGGGGGCACCGGCAGGCACCTCTGGTGGGTCTGCAGGAGCGAAGGGAACCGCGAACGGGGGTGGCCCCCGCGCCCCGGGGAGCAGCGCGGGGTTCCCCGGCCAAGGCCGCACACGCCAGCCCCGCAGCGGGGGGTGCCGCTCCACAGCCCGGTTCGGGTCCGTCCCGCAGCCCGTCCCTCCCTCTCGGGTTCGCCACCGGCCAGCGCGGTGTGGGGAGGCCACGCGAGGCAGGCACAGACCCTCACCCGCTGGCAGCATCCCTCGAGGGTGTGAGGATGGAACCGGCTCCGGACCGCGGCAGGATGGAGCGCGGGCTGCGGGACCGGCAGCGCGGGCTCCCCCAGCGTGTCTCAGCCGCTGGTTTCGGTGAGCAACACTTGGCATCTCCCTCTGCTCACGAATGTGGTCTGAGGCACTGGAGGTCTCTCAGCTGTGAATGTCTTCAGCTGTGTGACGTGATCCGGCAGCAGCCTGGCTGGGGATGAGGCCTGGACAGGCACAGCGAAGCAGGAGCGTGGAATAAATCACTGTCAGGAGAGGCCAGGCAGGCACATGGTGAAGATGGAGTAAGTGACAGCGCTGGCACTGGGAGTGACAGCTGACACGGCAGGGATCGGCATCCCTGAGAGCCCAGGGCCAGCGCCAGAGCTCGGGTGACAGCCGTGGTGATGCCGAGGGGTCATTCTCACCATGGCAGGGACGAGATTTTCCCTTTGGAAGCATTTAAATCTATGGTTAATCGCTGTTCAAGAGCCCTGAAGCACCCCGTGGGGAGGAGGAGGAGCAGGCAGCAGGGTTCTGATGGTTTTATCATGGACAAGGGAGACGGGCCAGGCTGGAATCTCCTGTGCACCGTTCCTGGGTGAGATACCCCTCCTGCCACCCTGGGTCTTGGGCACGGGCACGGCTGTGACAGGCTCCAGGGAATGCTGAGGAGCTCTGGATCTGCAGCGCTGCTCTAACACAGCTGAGGCTGGAGGAAAAGCTGTCACGGTGGAGGCTCACCATCCCACTCCCCTTGGTCCGACAATCCAGCCAGGAGATGGAAGAGCTGCCTCGACAGAGCAGACTGCATGCCAGGGTTTTGCACTGTAATCTGATTTTCCAGGACAGCTGCAGTCAATAGAGGCTGAGGCCTCGGAACAAAGTGCAGTGCTGGAACCGTCTGTGGGCTGCAGGTTTTTAACCAGTCCCTGGGCCACGGCCGTGCTGCGGCTTCCCCTGGTGGTACCCGCCGGGAGGAAGGGGGTGCACAGCCCTGGCACCCCGCACCTTCGGGCCACACCCGCCCTGCTGCGCAAGGACTTTGCCCCGCTCCCATCCCCGGTGGAAGATGATGGAGATCCCCATCAGCAGCCCCGCGCCCCGGAGCAAACAAAGCCAGCTGTTCATCGCCGCCGCATGGGCGCAGCGCCGGAGGGGATGGCTCCTGATCGCCGGCGGCAGCCGGGAAGCGCGCCCAGGGAACTCTGCCCGTACCAAAGGTCGTGTGCTCCGGGGGCTGCTGCCGCAGGGCTGGTCCCTGCTGCCCCCAAACCGAGCCTGGCAGAGCTCAGAGCAGGCGGCACTGGAGGAGCATCTCCAGCAAGTTTCTCTCCTGGAGGCAAGGCGTGTGCAGAGACACAGCCTGCTCAGAATCGCAGTCACGCCTGGAGATGTTGCTCCTCATATATTTACAGGAACTAATCAGATAACGGCAGCTGAACTAAGGGGGATATATTTGCTAAAAATAGCTTAATGGAACAACAGACGCCTGGAGATACGGCGTGCCTCGGGGAAGCGGGGCTGTGGCATCTGGCAGGGCTCTGAGCGGGGCTAGCCGGTGCTACATATATGTAAATTTGTTCTTAAAGGCAGAAAATCAGCTTGTCCCCATCAGGGTGGCCAGCCCAAGAGGGCCGTGGTGCTGCTGTATAAATGTGAGCACGGAGAGGCAGATGGTGCCACCAGTGCCACCAGTGCCAGCAGCCATGGGATGGCACCTGCCTTTTGCTCAGCCACCTCCACCAGGGAACAGAGCTCTGCACAGGGCTGGAGACACCAGGAGCCCACCCGGGGCCGAGCGCCGTGCTCTGCCCAGCTGCTCTGCACAAACACCGCGCCTCAGGGCTTTAGATCTGGCTGTTTTCTTTGGCATGGAACTTTGCAGGGTTCTGTGTGCCAGAAGTTCCGTGCCGTGCTCTGAGCCAAGCAAGATATTCCAGTGCGAGGCCATCCCTCCCTCCCTCCTCCCGTTGCTCCAGGTTGTTCCAAAGCTGGCTCGTGCCACGGCTGCCCCCGTGCCCCCTGGCCTTGGCTGTGCCAAGCCCTGGGCCTGGCCAGGCTCTGTCCATCCCTTTGTCCATCCCTGCCTCTCCCAGCAGCCTGGGGGTCTGCCCAGCCTGTTCTCCTCCTGTCCCAGCTCCTGGCACCAGCTCGGGGGGAGCAGAGCTGTCTCTCCAGCAGGCAGCCTGCAAGGACGAGCTATTCCCATCAGGCACGATGTCAGCTGTGCCAGCTTGGAAGATATTCATCTTCCTTGCATGGTGACTGCAGGAAGAATGGTGCAGGCTCTTTCCGTGTGCTGCTTGTGCTGTCACCTGCTGCAGTGCCACCAGCCAAGGGTTGGGGCTTCTCTGTCTGTGCTGGGCACTGGTGAAGCTTTGCCTCAAATCCTGGGGTCAGTTTTGGGCCCTCCATGACATGGAGGGGCTGGAGCATCTCCAGAGAAGGGAATGGGGCTGGGGAAGGGGCTGGAGAATTCCTGAGGGAGCTGGGGAAGGGGCTCAGCCTGGAGAAAAGGAGGTTCAGAGGGTTGGGCTCTGCTCCAGGGAACAGGGATAGAAGGAGAGGGAACGGCCTCAGGTTGGGCCAAGGGAGGCTCAGGTTGGACACGGGACATGGCTGGAGTTGGATCGCAGCTCCCTGCCAGGGTGGGTGAGGGCTCTGCTGCCTTGGGAAGGGCCCAGCCCACACAGCACTGAGCAGGCACTGTTCCCTCCCTCACCAGTTATTGTTCTTCCCTCCCCATCGCTCACTTACCTCTGAACACTTCAATCTCATCGCCTTTGTCAGTGTCGCTGGCTTTTAATTGAAATTCCTCAGACATCTCCTCATCAGCACAGCCCATCAGTGAGTTTTGTGTGGGAAGTCATTGTTTTCCTTCTGCAGCTGTGAAAGTTAAATTCCAGCGTTTTGCTCAGAGACTGCTTTTGTCTCTTCCCTTTCTTACACTGCCAAGCCCAATCTTACAATCGTAACCTGTCTCCTTTGTCTGGATATTTCACTTTCCATCTCTCCTCCGCAGAGTCCCTCTGGTTCCATCTCTGGCTCCTCCACTTCTCTGGCCCGTCCTGAGGGGCAGCTCCCACCTGTGGCTCCCTCCAGCCATTGCCAATGTTTTCCTTGCAAAGCACTCGGGAGGTTTGGAAAGCCCAGCCTGTTACTAACTCTTTATTTCTTGGTGTTCAAATCCATAAGAACAACATCCAGCTCCCCAGGAGGGTTTGGACACCCTGGAGCTGGGCAGACATGGAGGTATCAGAGCCTGAACCCTCCTTCCCCCACCAAACTGCCCCATTAGCCCCTTCTCCCTCTCCCAAAGGCAAAGGCAGGCAATGAAAATGTCTTTCCCACAGGACTCACACCGGCAGCAAAACCATGGGCAGCAGGAGGATGGGATGGGGTCTCTGCTGAGGCCAGGAAATTAATTTTCCTTGTGCCAAGACCGACACAAGCCAAGGTTTCAGGAGCAGAGGGCTGAGTGCAGGGAAGTCCCCAGCTCAGCAGTCACCCACGAGGACTTTGAGACAGGATGAAGAGTTGGATGTTCAAAAGGCCTTTGAAATAGAGGGAGGGCAGAGCAAATGCCCAGCCTCCCTAATATGAGACATTTCCAGGCTATTTTGTATATTTTAGATGCTTTTCAGACATGCCTCAGTGGCATCAAATATTTTAGGGATATAACCTCTCAGTTTGGAAATATCTGAGGTATTTTGTAGCTGTACACAAATGCATCCTGAGACAGGAAAGGGTTAGACCAGGGTTGTGGGTTCAAAAGAAGGGTGTAAATGTCCCAGGTGCCTCTGTTATCTGTGCACACGTGGCCATTTCCATCCCAAAATGATTCACAGCAGCCAGACCATGGCTGGAGACAAGCCCTGGCACTGCCTGGAGCCACCACAGCAGAGCCCAAGGAGCTGGAACAAACAAATCCCCAAAAACCCTCATCTTTGGCAATTAGTTTGGCACTGCAGAGCTCGAGAGCTCCCACGGGCCAGCCCCGGGATGTGAGCAGCGCTCTGGGCCCTTGTAAAACAATAAACACTGGTAATGAGCAGCATGGAAATGCGCAGAGGCTCGTAAAGGCGCTGCTCTGGAGAATAAGTCACCCGCCAGGAGAAGGAGCTCCCGATGGGTGAAGGGGATGTGTGGCTGCTGCTGAGGATCTGTCCCTGGGCACATCCAGGGCGAGGAAAAGCAAATCCCCCTCACCAGGGGACATGCAAATGAGTGCCCGCAGTGTGCCCAGACGTTCATCACGCTAATTGGTGGCAGATGGCTGATGAGACACTGGTGGGATCCATCAGCCTCAGGATCAACAGCTTTTGTCGCTCTGCTCTGACACACCTGAGGTGACATTCCCAGTCTGAGTGAGGCAGTGGCGCCGCTCCAGGTAATTAACAATCCAGGTGATGATGTAGCTCCAAGTTTTAAGGCTGTTTGTTACTGTTTTCCGAGGAAGGCTGGACATTTCATCTTAGCAAAATTCTAGCGAGCTTGGGTAATTAGTTTTTATTTCAAAATGACAATGTGTGAGCAGCACGGCCAGCCCGGAGCCAGGCACTTCCAGGCACTCAGAGCTCTGAATGGCAACCAGCTGCCGAATTCCCGATCCAGCCCTGCTCTCCGCCAGCGGGAAGCCGTTTCCCCTGGTCCTTTGAAAGCCGTGCGGATGTGGCACTTGGGGACACGGGTTAGAGGTGGCATTGGCTCTGCTGGGGGAGCAGCCGGGCTGGGTGGTCTTAGAGGGCTCTGCGGTTCCGTGAGTCCCGGGCTCGTTCCGGGTCTGCTCCCGGTCTCTATCCCGGAGGCGGTGCTAGAGGGCGCCCGGGGCCCGTGAACCGGCACCGGGAGCGGGCTGAGCCCGGGTCCGGCGGCTCGGGGCTCGGAGCTCCTGGATCCGCCTGCTCCATCGGGGGTGACCGGAGCGGCGGGACGGGAGCACCGGGGGAAGCAGGAGCCAGGACCGCGTGATGGAGATGGTCCCGTGGGGGTCACCGCAGTGTCATTGTCCCATCCCCGGGGGGGTGGCACTTGGGGACATGGGTCAGAGGTGGGGTTGGCAGCGCTGGGGGAATGGTTGGGCTCGGTGGTCTTGGAGCTCTTTTCCAACCTGAATAATTCCATGGTTCTGTGATCACACGAGAAAGGGGGGCACAGAATGCAGCACACAGAGCAGCAACCCGCAGGGATGGATACAGCCACTTCCAGGACAAACAGGGATCCTCAGCTCCTCTGGGAGCCCTGTGTCCCCTCCCCACTGGGCAGTTCTTTCCCCCAGACACTTACTGAGCACAAGACGTGCTACATCCACCAGGTGAGAGTTATTTCTAAAGCGGGGAAATAACAGCAAATGGAGCTGTTTCTAAGGCCACACATAAATACAGCTGCTCTCCAAGGGCCCACAGTTCTTGGCAGGGGAGCAGAGAGGTCAAGAGGGGCCTTTTCCCTGCCTTTTGCAAGCCCCACACAAGGTACAGTGGATGGATGCTCCTGGCTCCAATCCAATTTCCAGCTGCAGTTTCCCGTCCATGGGCCACAAACACACCTGGACAAAAAGGTGCCAGCACTGAGTGCTCCTGGACCTGCACCTGGTGCTGTGGGAGCCAAACCGTGTTTCATGTGCAGAAATGGGTGCTGGAGCTGGGGTGCCACAGGGTTCCAGGGCTGTCCAAAGCCATCTGCAGTGGTTTTGGGATCTGGAGGCAGCAGGGACGTTCCTGGCCAGCCACAGCTCAGTCACGTTTTGCTGAGCATGGTGTGTCTGGGATGTGCTGGGTGCCTGCATGCAGGACTGGGGGGACGGGGAGAATTAGCAGCCTCTTCACTGGGGTTTCAATTCTGCTTCAAGTAAACAGTGTTGAGAAACTCTGCTGTTCCCGCCAGTGGGAGGAACCAGCAGAATCCCTTCCCCACAACAAGCCATTCCCAGCCTTGCAGTGAGCAGCAGCCTCCAAACCCCAGAGTGCATTTTCCATTTCAATCATTTTCCCCAGCTGCTGTTTTAAAACCTATCCCAGCTCAGCAACAAGACTTTCCTCCAAGATGAAAAATCGTGATTTGATGTGAACAAATTATTTTCTCGCTGCTGTGTCAAGGTTTGCTCTCTCTTTGCACACTCACTCAAGTATTTCCTTGCTCGTTGCCCTCGTTATATCTTGGCAGCCCTGGCTTTTGGGGGAGAGCCCTTAACTTCATTCCATCAGCTGGATTCCATTAACCAGCTAATCTACTGATTACAATCCACACACAGGATATTTTCTCCTTGTTGTTATCTGAAAAAGTATGGGCATCAGTACAAAAGAATGGGATAAAAACCCCTGCAAATAGCAACTTACAATTGAGGGAGCAGAAATAAATATATTGTGGTCACATGAGGAAGTAGTAAGCAAGGAGCTATTTTGGGCACAATACATCATGCAAAAGATTATGTGTCTTTCAAGCACACTTCAAGCCCAAAATTCAAGGCACAAAATGTTTTTGGAAAGTAAATTCTCACATACATTAAGCACCATGCCAAGGAGTAGGGTTGGATGCTGTCAGGCTTTGCATTTCAGGTTTGTTCAGAGTTTGCATACAGGAAGCCAGAGCCAGAACAGGACGGTCCCATAGCTAAAACCACACAGGTGCTGATGGATCCTGTGGGATCAGGGCCACCCTCGATCAATCCCACTGGGCAGAAACTGAGGTGGGGTCTTTTCCAACTTAAATGATTCTGGGATTCATTCCCCACAGCGGATGCACACCCAGTGCTGAAGGGTCAGTCCCTTGTTCCCCAGAGAATCCCACATACCCAAAATCACAAGTGCCTTCAAAAACCCCAAACCATCACTGTGGCAAATTAGGGTGCAATAATCAGCTGTCACAGCTGTTCCACCCTTTCCAAGTGGAGCTGGGGCTGGTTTGGGGAGATGCCCTTTGTAATGATGCTTCCTTTGGTTGCATAGAGATTTTATTTTAGTTATATTTCTCAGTCACTTTCAATCAGAAATAATTCAGCTCCCCGAGGAGCTGTTGTGGGATGATGGATTGATCTCACCAGGTGTGAGCCACAGCCGGTGCCCCGGGGCCAGCGCAGGGCGAAAGTGCCATTGAAACCTGATAGATTTGCTGTGTTTGATGGCACAAATAAACGCACCGGAAAGTGCCTGCCTTGTCCTTGCTGTGTCTCCACGGTACCCGAGTTACCTGCCGTGCTGCAGGCGTGTCACACCCCGCACCCTGCAGCTCCCACTGCATCCCACAGCCTCGGGAATGAGCAGCAGGAGTGGGAATGGGGCGCAGAGAGCTCAGGTGGGCACCCTGCCCTGTGTGCCCGGGCACTGGGACAATGTCACTGTCTGCCCTGCCCGCTGTCTGGGCTGCTCCCCCGGGGATAATCCTTGTTTCCCGGTATTCTCCTGTCCCGGGGATGTTCATGTTCCCCGGGATGCTTCTGTCCTCAGGATACCATAAGCTCCGGGATGGCCCCTGTGTCCCGGGATCCCCGTTCTCCCGGGATGCTCCTGCCCCCAGGGACAGCCCTGTCCCCCCGGGACCTCCGTGTCCCACGGGATCCCCGTTCTCCCGGGATGCTCCTGCCCCCAGGGACAGCCCTGTCCCCCCGGGACACTCCTTTCCCACGGGATCCCCTCGCTCCTAGCACACCCCATCCCCACTGGATCCCGCAGTTCCCAGGACACCCCTGTCCCCCGAGATCCCGCCTGCCCCCGGGACACCCCTTTCCCACGGGATCCTCCCGTGCTCCGGGCCCCGTGTGCATTCCCCGGGCTCCAGCACAGCCCGCGCCCCGCTCGCCCATCCCGAGCCGGGGCCGTGCGCCGCCGGGCCGTAGCGGGGGCGGCCCGGGCTGGAGCGGCGCCGTGTTTCCGCCGGGCGGGAGGCGGAGCGGGGGCGGCCGCGGCCGGGCGGAGCGGCAGAGCCGAGCGGCGCCGGGCCGGGCCGGGGCTGTCAGCGCGGCGAGCGGGGCCCCAGCGGGCCGGGCCATGGCGGGCGGGCGCTGAGGCGGCGGAGCGCGGCGGGGCGGGCGGCCGGGGCGGCGGCGGCGGCGCGCCGGGGCCATGCCATGCCCGTAGGGAGAGATGCCTTTGGGAAATGGAGACACTGGAGCACAGCGCAAACATGGCGCCCCGCGGCTGCCGCTGCCCGGCTGGTGCCTGCTCTGCTCGCTGCTGTGCGGGGGGCTCGCCTCGGGCCCGGCCCCCGCCTGCCGGCCCTGCGCCCCGGGCTGTGCCTGCGCCGCGCCCGCCTGCGCCGTCAACTGCTCGGCCCGCGGCGTGGAGCGCCCGGGGGCCGCCGTGCCCCCCGCCGCCACCGCGCTGTGAGTACCGGGCACGCTGGGCACGGCCGGAGCCAGGGGCTGAACCGGGAGCTGCAGAACCCGAGTGTCCCGGGGGGGATGGAGCGGGGGTCCCGCGCGGGGAGTTTGCATCGGGAGGGTCTGTGCGGGGACTTTGGTTTGGGAGGTTCCGTACCGGGAGTTTGGTTTGGGAGGTTTCATGCTGGGAGTCTGGTTTGGGAGGTTCTGTGCAGGGAGTTGGGTTCGGGTGGTTCTGTGCGGGGAGTTTGGTTCGGGTGGTTCTGTGCGGGGAGTTTGGTTCGGGTGGTTCTGTGCAGGGAGTTTGGTTCGGGTGGTTCTGTGCAGGGAGTTTGGTTCGGGTGGTTCTGTGCGGGGAGTTTGGTTCGGGTGGTTCTGTGCAGGGAGTTTGGTTCGGGTGGTTCTGTGCAGGGAGTTTGGTTCGGGTGGTTCTGTGCAGGGAGTTTGGTTCGGGTGGTTCTGTGCGGGGAGTTTGGTTCGGGACGTTCTTGGGGAATAACGAAGGAGGGTGTGCAGGAACGAGGCGTTGTTAAACACTCTTTAAATAAATCCGAAAGAGCAGATAACAGGGCGCTGGGATGACAGATGTGTTTGTGTCTAGGTGCTGCTGTTGTTTTGGGTAGGTCGGTCAGGCGTGTTCCTGGAGGGGCACTGGAGCGGTCCGTGTGCTCTGTCACTGAAATAAACTCACTGCATGACGCAAAAAACAGACGCAGGGGAAAAGTTTGGTTTTCCATAGGGAGCAACTTTTCAGTTCTTGACGAGACAAAAGCATGGAGTGATTCATGTAAGAGAGATGACGTGGGGCCCGGCGCGGTAGGTGGATCTCACATGAACTAATTTGTGGGATTTCACTGCATTAAGGGTCTGCTTTTTGATTTGGATATTCTTAACCAAGCTTCCACTTTTTAGTGTCAATACAGAGAGACTGCAGAAGCTGTGGAGTACCACAGTAAACATGCATTGTAGGTTTTGCAGGCTGTGCCTGGACTAACTTCAGGAAAATGTGCACATCTCTAAATCCAGCAGCCAAGGTGTTTTCCAGCTCTTTTCTTGCTAGATATATTTAGACTTTTGCAAACAAACCAGGCATTGTTTGTTGCAGAAAGTCCCTGACTGGAAAAGACTGGTTTTTATTAAGGAGGTTCTGGATTTCTGTTATCTGTTGATGGTTTGAGATGGGGATTTGTATTCCTGAGGCTGCTTGCTGAAGATAGAGCAGGCTGTGATGATCAGCCCTTCATTTGGCTTTTTGAGGATTTGGGGGCTATTACAATGTTTTCTGTGGTTATTAATTTTGGTAGTAAGTGTTTGAGACTATGTTATTGTTGTTCAGAGGCGCTGAGTTGTAAAAGCTCCCAGAATGTTTTGGATTAGATGTTGTGCAGTGACAGATGGAAGTGGGACACAAAGCTCTTGCAGGTGAACAAAACCTTGGGAAGGGGAAATCTGCCAGAGCGATGGAGATGGTGTTAGTGGCACTGTGTCCTGATTCCAGAGGTGTTTTTGTAGGGCACAGAGCTTGTGTTTGGAATTCAGGCTGCAGAGTCACCTTTGTCAGGCAGCTCATTGCTGTGTGTGCCCCAGCTGGAAATGTGTGCTGGTCCTGTTCTGAGGGCTGGGTAAGACCTGCTGAAGTGGGTTTATTTCACGTTTACTGCCCTGTTTGGCCTCCTGATGATGGCAGAGAGGGCAGGTGCACCCATTCTTGTTATAACCGTGAAGAGTTTACAGATCTATTTCTGTTGGGATGGAGGGGATGCTGGCTCATGGCTCAGTGAGGTTATGCCAGTGGTTTTGCCTAATAATTTCAAATTCCCTTTGTTGAACACGGACAGATAAATAATGTTTATATATTCCCTCATTAGAGGAAAAAATCTTTTTTAATATCTCAACAACCCCTCTTAAAAAAAGTTAATTATTCCGAAATGAAAGCAAGCCTTTAGGAAGGCCGAGTTCTGAAAACTCCTGATGCCGAAATTCCCCGACGTGTGCTCACAGCTGCACTCAGCAATTCCGTATTTCTGGCTGTAGAAGCGAGGCCTAGGAAATGAATTCCTCTTGTATCTGACGTTTTAGATGGAGCAACTTTGAGGAAATAAATGCCAACTGCGGCCGCGCTGTTACCAGGAGCACAGGGAAGTGTCCCATCCAAAGAATCACTAAGGAAATGGGCTCTGCTGCTCGCAGACACCACAGACCTCGCTGGAAGCGGTCTCCAGGCACACCGAATGGGAATATTGGCCCCTTCCCATTGCCAGAGCCAGGTTCTTGAAGTGTAACTTTGCAAAGTCTGGCTGGAACCAGGAGCAAAGGCTGTTTTTCCAAATAATCCGCAGTGCGCCACTGAACTGGAGGAGCAGCGCTCTTCAAGTGGCAGCATTTGCACTTCTGAGCCCTCCATGCCAGGAGTGCTCTGATCCATCTCTTTTCAAGTGCTTTGCTCTCAGTGCTCTACAGGATTTTGTTTGCGTTTATTTGAGCCTGATCTGTTTCTTGAGCTTTCATCGCTTATTTCATTCCTTAACTGGAAATAAACCTCAAGGCTTTCCGACTTTCCCCTGCAAATGCTGATTCTTTCTGACACCTCTTGCGGTGTCGTGGCAGGTTTGAAGTGGAAATTAGAATCTTGATGTAAAGGGATGAGAGTTGAAACTTCCTTTATTTTCCCCTCATTAGCATGGAATAGTATTTGTGGATGGGTGAGAAGGAGAAGGGATCAGAGGAGCTCTGCTATCGCCAGGCTGCTGCAGAAGCAGATTTGGGGGTCAGAACTTGCATCCAAAACCCAGTGGGGTTTTTTGTGGATTTGGCAGTGAGCCTGGGGTTGCACTGCCCAGCCAGTGACTTCACCTAAATAAACTTAAAATAAACAGATCCTATGATTCAGAAACCTGCTATTTTAAATTTCAAGAGTCAGCAACGATTGGTAGATTTTGATATTATTACATGATGCAGGAAAAACCTTTTCAAGGCTTGAGGTGTCTTCAAAAGCAATCAGAGGGGAAAAAAATCCAGTTTAAATTAAAATCTAATTCAGGTAAACCCACAGGCAGCGGTGTGTCTGTGCAGTAGTGTCCAGGCCACAAAAGCAAAATAGCTCTACTACCGTTCCTACAAAAAATTGAGACAGCCTGGAATGTCATTCTTATAGGAAGCCATATCCCAGCGAAAACAAGGCTGCGTTTCTCTTTTGTAAGAAATTTTGGAGGGGGGAAAAGGCCCAAATGAGGTGCTAGATAAATATTTTGCCAGTGAGATTCTTTCAGCCTGTGGAAGGGACCATAAGCGACTCACAGCTATAGTTTGAGTGTGAACAAGGAGGCGATTCTGTGCTGTTGTGTCAGGGCTGAACGGGCTCCGGTGCTAGACAGGGCTGGGTTGTTTATTGTGCTCTTTCCTAAAGCTTCAGAGAAGTCTCAGTGCTGTTCCCATGACTGAGAAACTTTTTAAAAATTAAAACTTTCTTTTAGTGGTGTTTCAAAGTGTATTTAAGAAAAATGTCCAGCTCAGGAAGAACAGGCATCCGCCGGAGAGGCGGATTTGAAGGTGCTCCTGCTCTGGGGCAAAAGCTGCAATTGAATAATCCCGAGCATCATTAACATGTCTCACTTCTGTGATCTGTAGTTTAGTGCAGCCAAACCTACAAACCCTGGCAGTGACAAAACCCCACACGTTAAAGAACTCTAATTAAACATCTTGGACCCCACAAGGCAGGACGAGCTGCTGGTGGAACCCTCTGGGGTTCCTCTGACACCTGGTGTGTTTTTTCCTGTGCACTGTTTGCACTGATTTTTCCCTGTCTTTCCTTAATTTTTTAAGTTTCCTGGTGGTCTCTTTCTGTGTGTTGCTTTTTCCTTGAAAATGAGGTGAAAGTGAGGGCTGATGCTGCTCCTCTGCTGCTGGCAAGCCCCCGGCAGGTCTCCTGCATTTCACTCAGCTGCTTTCATTCTGCTCTCACAAAGGGTGGATTTAAAAGAAAACCACTCACTCAGAAGGTAGAACTCATATGGTTTGTTAATGCTCCTCTGCCTTTTATCCCATTTAATGGGATTCCTTGTTTTATCTCTTGTCATGCCACGTTTTCCACGCTGTGGTTTCCATAACGCGTCTTGGCGTCATCCTTTCTCCATTTCCCCAAGCTTTGTTGTCCTTTGATGGATTGTTGCAGTTCAGCTTGATTTTGTATTTTATTTACTCCATATGTCCCCAAACATTTATCTGAGTTGTAATAAGTGAGTAACAAAGTGAGCAGGGGAAGAAGGACAGCTCGGGAGCAGAGCCGTGCGTTCCAGCGCTAGGGTGGAGCGGGCTGGGAGCTGCTTGGATCTCGCTCTTATTGTGAGGAGAGTGCAGGGAGCAGTGTGGGGAATAGGGTGGGTTTGGGGGCACACAGCACTCGTGAGTTAGTCCCTCCATGGCAAACAGCACGATTTTAGGCAGTCGGTGTCAGGCTCAAAGAGAAAATTTCCCATCTCTTCCCCAGTGGAAAGTTGGCAGCTCCGCTCCCGGGCTGTGCTTACGGTGCTGGTGCTGCTCAGAGGAATGGCTGCTGCTGCTCACCAGCCCACCCTGTTCTCCCCCCACATCAAACCACCCTCCTCTCCCTCCCCACCATCCCTCCCTTCTCTCCAGCCCTCGCTGAAATGTGGCTCTGAGGCTGGAAAGCCACAGTGGCTGCGGAGCTGCCGGCCACGCTCCCTTCAGCTGCATGGACAAGCTCTGCTGAAGGTCACTTGCCTGTCCCAGAGGAGGGTGACAGGAGGGTGACAGTGTCCCACCCGACCTCTCCAGCCCTTATTTCTCAGCCTTCTTTGCAGTCAAGAATGAGCCTGTTTTTCATATCAAATCACTGTTCTTTACTTAGACGTTGAAGCGAAGTTGGCATCTCTGTTCGCCAAAACTAAAAATGTCAATTGAAACATAATGTTAGTTTTTTGCTTTGCAAAGGGCACAAAAAGCAAAACTCATGTGATTGCTGCCATTCACATTTATTTAAAGGATAGCTGTCATCAGGAAGAGCATCAACAACTGTGCAAGCTGTAGCATTTGCAATGTATTTATAGGAACTGTGACCAGCAAGAGATTCTGTCATAGAATCACAGAATCCTGAAATAGTTTGGGTGGGAAAGGACCTTAAAGAGCATCTCACTTCACTCCTCTGCTGTGGGCAGGGACCTTCCTTTATACCAGGATGCTCCAGGCCCTGTCCAACCTGGCCTTGGACACTGTCAGGGATCCAGGGGCAGCCACGGCTTCTCTGAGCACACTGTGCCAGGGCTTCCCCACCCTCACAGGGAGGAATTTTCTTCATATATCAAACCTCAGGTTTTCTTCTTGCAGTGTGAACCCATTTCTACACCTCCTGTCACTCACTACAGGTCCTGATGAACAGTCCCTCTGGCTTCCCTGTGGATCTGTCAGAGACTGGAAGGTGCTGTGAGCTCTCCATGCAACCTTCTCCTCTGCAGGCTGAACTTCCTCAGCTTTCCAGCTCTTCTCTTAAAAGATCACATCCTTTTTGATAATGTGCAGATAAGCAAAACACAGCTAATTACAACAATCCCTCAGCCAGCTGTTTCTACTGCATTAACAAAAATAGTTGCCCTCGGGTTAGGAACAGGTAAATCTCTTTGGCTTCCTGGCATCAGGCCTTGGAAGAACCTCATGGAGCTGAGCTCGGCAGTGAAGTTTCAGACGTGGCATATGGTCCTGTGTGATTGTGTTGAACCTGCTGTCATGTTGAATTCAATTAGCAGCCCGTGCTCAGGCAGTGTGATAGGCTGGGTTGGTGACAGGACTCGCTGTTCATTCACTCTGTGCTAACACATCTCCTGCCCGCGGCGTTTTGGGTGTTGGAGCGTGGCCCTGCTGTCCCTGCAGGCTGGGGTGGTGGTGCCCTCGGGCAGTGCAGGTTTGGGAGCCCTGGGATCCCCTTTTCTCATGGCAGCTGTGCTGGCAGATGCTCTGCAGGGCCATGGGGACAGGGCTGTGCTCGCAGCCTGCAGCAGCTCCTGTCTGACCAGCCTGCGGGGCAGCCTGGAGTGACACGGGGTCTGGATCCCAGCCACCACTCCTGTTCCCATTCATCCCAAAGTGTCCCTGGCCACCACACCATGGCCTTGTTTCTGCTGGTGACAGCTGGGCAGCTCATTTTCTGCCAGCCAGTGCAGGCTCCTGGTGTGGAGAGGCGTGTTGGGCTCGGTGTAGTGCAGTTTGTGTGTCCGTGCTGCGGTCACAGGGTCTAATCACAGCTTTGGAAGGGACATTTCCATAGTGGGGTTCGTTTGTTGCAGCCTTCCCAGAGCCTGTGCCCACCTCCTTGGACAGACCTCCTGCTCCTTCAGAGAGCTCCAGGAGAGCTGGAGAGGGCCTTGTGACAAGGGATGGAGTGCCAGGACAAGGGGGAATGCCTGAGGGCAGGGATGGATGGGATACGGGGAGGAAATTGTTGCCTGGGGAAGCTGGAAGTGTCCCAGGCCAGGCTGGACAGGGCTTGGAGCGACCTGGGAGGGTGGAAGGTGTCCCTGCCCAGGGCAGGGGGTGGCACTGGATGGGATTTCAGGTCCCTTCCACCGCAGGCCCTTGGGCGATTCCCTGGTTCCGTGGTACTTGCAGATCCCCAGCAATGGCCTCTGCACGGCTCCATTGCAACATCCCTGGCAGCACCTCAGCCCTGGCCCCGCAGGATCCGCGCTGCCGCTGCGGGCTGCGCTGGCAGGGGCGGCCCCTGCGCACACCCAGAGCTCTGCCAAGGGCAGATTTCCCTGCAGGGACGGGCGGCGGCGCCGCTCCTGCCTCCCGCTGGCCTCGGGCTGCCGTGGCATCCTGCGGGCCCTCCCGCAGGGACCGGGGGCTCCGGTCCGGCCGGGAATGGGTTAAGCTGGCCGGGGGCTGTGCTCCGGTCCGGTCCGGGATGGGTCGGTCGGGCCGGGAGCTCGGTCCGGCCCGGGATGGGTTAAGCGGGCCGGGGGCTGTGCTCCGGTCCGGCCCGGGATGGGTTAAGCGGACCGGGGGCTCGGTCCGGCCCGGGATGGGTCGGTCGGGCCGGCGGCTCGGTCCGGCCCGGGATGGGTTAAGCGGGCCGGGGGCTGTGCTCCGGTCCGGTCCGGGATGGGTCGGTCGGGCCGGGGGCTGTGCTCCGGTCCGGCCCGGGATGGGTTAAGCGGGCCGGGGGCTCGGTCCGGCCCGGGATGGGTTAAGCGGGCCGGGGGCTGTGCCCCGGTCCGGGATGGGTTAAGCGGGCCGGGGGCTCGGTCCGGCCCGGGATGGGTTAAGCGGGCCGGGGGCTGTGCTCCGGTCCGGTCCGGGATGGGTTAAGCGGGCCGGGGGCTGTGCTCCGGTCCGGTCCGGGATGGGTTAAGCGGGCCGGGGGCTCGGTCCGGCCCGGGATGGGTTAAGCGGGCCGGGGGCTCGGTCCGGCCCGGGATGGGTCGGTCGGGGCGCACGGAGCCGCGGGAGGGGCGCTCCAGAAGCGGAGCCAGGGTGTGGGCTGAGTGCTCCGAGGGAGGAACCCGAGGAACAGCTAAGCCTGGGAAAGCAGAGCCCGGCCGGGTTGTGTTGGCCCGAGCTGAGCGTTTCTCTCTCAAACCACGCCTCGGGAAGGGGGTGGAGTGCGGCCGGGCTGGAGCTGCGGGTTTTGGTCTAGGGCAGGTTGGTGAAAGCATCTGTGTCCTGTCCCGGGAGATTCCTGCGCTGACACAGCCCCAGGGTGCTGAGCTGGGGGGATCATCCCTTGATCCCTAAAACCGTGATGGGAGCACGTGGATCCCTTTGAGAGCTGGGAAAAAAAATTCCCATGATCTTCTTTTTTTTTTTTTTTTTTTTTTTTTTTTTTTTTTTTTTTTTTCTTTTTGTGTGTATTTTTGTAGCGCAAAAATGCTGCTTGAAGCAGCACTACAGAAGTGCCTATTTTTGTACGTCTCTGTTCACCCGCTCGCCTCGCAGCTGGCTGGGTGTGTGTTAGGGCTTGAATGCAGCCTTTCCACATGTGGCTTGGAAAATCCAGCTGTTCCATTCCTGCCTCTGCTGCCGGTGCTCCCAAGTGCCACATTTCCAGGAGCAGGGTGCCCATCCTGGCACAGGGGCCATGGGCTGTGCATGGGGATGCTGTGGGGTGTTGTGGCTCTGGGGTGTTTGTGTGGGGCTATCAGGAGAGGTGCCAAACAACCCCTCCCTTGCAGGGGATGCTCCTGGCCCCGGTGTGCAGCCCAGGGCTGGCACTCAGTGTCCTGCTGCCAGCAGGGCCAGCGCTGTCACTCTGGGAATGTTTTCCCTCCTGGGTTGCTCCTGTGCTGGCCCTTCCACAAGCAGGGGCTGTGGCAGCTTTGGGAGCAGAGGGAGCCCTCCAGCCACGCTCTGCAGCCAGTGCCAGGACCTTGTGGGGTGATGAGAACAAGAACCATGGGCTCTGTTCCATGCCACGCGCTCCCAGCACAGCGCGTGTGCCACATTTCCTCTCCTGGGGCCTGGAGAGCTGAGGGAACAGCTGGAAACCACAACGGGATGCAGAGTGGAGCCTCTAAGAAAAGTGTTGCAGCCACATTCCCTCCTCTTTGCAGGGCTGTGCACTCCCTCAGACACCTCTGCTTAAGCTGTGTTGTTTCACCCAAAGAGGAGCAGGACAGGGTTTTTAGGGTGGTGTCTGGCTTGTCACCCCCAGACGGGTCCCAGGGGCATGGGGGACCTGGTGAAAGGCTCTGAGCTCTGGCAGAGCCTGTGCAGGCAGGGTGGTGTGGTGCAGAGCTGGCTCTCAGCAGAGTTTGGTTTCACCCCTCTCCAGATGAAAAAAAAGGGTTGGAAAGCTTTGTGGAAAGAGTGAGTTTGCAGAGGAGAGGTTTGGATGTGGAAAGAGCAATCAACTGGCACCTTCCACGTTTCCTATTGCTGTAGCAGCTCTGGGGTCTCATGGATTGGTGCAGGCACAGCACAAGGGCAGCTCTTACCTGAGACCTGCACGTGATCCAGGCAATCCTGTGAAAGCATCAGCTTGGAATATGGGCACTGGCCTTTGAGTTTGGCAGAACTGCTGCCATTCCAGCCTCCTAAATGATTCCAGCAGGATGCGTGTGACTCCTCAGGGATTCGTGTCCCAGAACTGCCCTCACACCTACCATAGCACAGTTAAAAAGAAATCTATTCCCTAAAGCCAAACACAGCACTGAAACAGGATGCAGAGTGATTCCCTGGGAGAAGAGTTTCCATTGGAAAATATCTTGGCTCCCGCCCAGGGCTCTGTGAAGCAGTTGCAGAGGACAGCTCATTACTGCTACCTGGGTGATTTTCTGGAAGAGGACTGTTATAACATAAGCAGGAGTTAGTGGAGCCATTAGTCAGGATCCCATCTCAGCTCCTTCACTGCACAGCAAAAAGAAGATTCCCTGTCCTCCCAGACTCCAGAGACAACTGCAAGCAGAGAGCCACTGCCATGAGCAGAGTGGCGTTGGCCAGGGATTCATAAGTAATGAATTAAATCTGTGCAGAGCAAAGGTTTCTGTCAGAGTGTGGGAACATTATTTTACTCCTACGGAGGGAAAACATGAAGTCAGTGGCTTTATAGACTGAGCTCTGCGACCTCTGATTGCATGGATCGGTGCAAAGTTTGGATCAGAAGTCTTACAAAAATTAGTGTAGACAAAACTGAGGTGGGAAAACAAAAGCTCGAAGAGGCCAAGGGTTAGGCTTTGTTAGCCTCTCAGTTGTGTTAAGAAAATTCACTGTAGCTGGTATCTGCAGTGGATTGTGTTCCTACAGCAGTAAGGAAGGGCTTTATTTAAGGAAAATTAAAAGGAAAGGTGCTTCTCCTGTGTGCAGGAAAGGTGTGTAGGGCACAGCACAGATCAGACAGCACCGTGGAGACAGAGCTGGAGCTCTCTGGGTGGCACTGGAGGTTCTTCTGGGCTGACACAAGACAATTCCCAAGGTTTAATTGAGAGGGAGGACACACCCTGTTTTCTGCACGGAGTGCCAGGAGCATCACTAGTTCCCGAATCTGTGTTTCATACAACACAGTAACTGCAGTAGCCCAACAGCCAGACCCTGAACTCCAAGCTCCAAAGACCTCACTGTGCTCCCTCTTGTCACTATCTGCACCCAGTAATTAACCATTACTTGGAAAGCTCTGTGCCTTTCCAATTTCTCAGGACACTGAACTGTCAAGGCAGCAATGCCACGGGCCTTGGGTAGTTGAATTTCTGATTCCATGCACAGATTGCATCTGATACAGCCACAAATTGAAGTGGTATTAACTTGGGTTTGCTTTTCTTTGCGTGTAGTGCCCCACACTGTCAGCCAGTCAGGTGGGAATATTTCCCTCTGGCATAAGTTAGTCTTTGCAGCAATTAAAGGGTTAATTACAGCTGGCCATCGAATCTCTCAAACAAGTCAGCAGAGCCCATTGCTGTGCTCTGTCCCGCTGCAGATTAGCCAGACACATCCCAGTCTGTAGCTGGATAACTCCAGAGAGAACTGGGAGAGTTTGGAAATTCATCTCCCACAGGACCCCCAGCTCCCCCTGAGGTACACCCGCTCTGGCTGCTTGGGAAGGACATTCCATGAGTCATCAGAGGATCTTTTCACAGAATCCCAGGATGGTTTAGGTTGGAAAACACCTCCAGGCTCATTGAGTCCATCCTGTGGCCGATCCCCGTTTTGAGGGTGGGCAGCCCCATTTTGGGGATGGGTGCTCTGATCAGCACCCTGAGCTCCCTGTGCAGGCTGACCATAATTCCTCTGCTCCCACAGAGCAGGGAGCTGCTGTCCCCTGTCCTGGCTGGCTCTGCAGCTCCTGGGAGCTGCAGGATCCTGCAGCTCGATGGGGGCTGTGAGCAAGGATGGAGGAGCTTCCCTGTGTCCTCCCCTCGGCAGGCAGGGGAGTGCAGTGCATACCTTGGTCTGGGAGGAGAGCCGAGCTACTGGGGGCAGTGTTGTCTAAGAGCTGGAACACGGAGGGGAAGCAGGAGTCCTGCTTTTGTTTTCAGTTTGACCCTGGTGCTGTGGGCTGGGCTGGCAGGGATTGCTCTGCGCCCTTCTCCCTGACTGAGCGACGGGGCTGAGGCTTCACTGCCTCGCAGGGGTATTGTCCTGGTTATTTATGGGAATTAGGTGCTTGTGGAATGTTTCAGTGCTTGGCTGCTGGGTAAATGCCCTGGATTTGTAATTCCTGCTTGCCTGGTGCTCTGCTCCTCTGGTGAGGAGGCAGTAAAACATCCCACAGCAGCTCTTGGGAAGGTGAATCTTCAGGCTGAGCGAGGTGAGCATCGGGGCAGCAGAACAGAGATGTGGGCTCTGACAGGTTCATTGGTACCCTTGGTCCTGCCTTCCCAGCTCTTCTTCCTCATCCTCCAAACCAAACACAACCTTGTGCTTGGGGGACCATCCTGAGTGGCAGGTACTGGTGCCAGCAGGGTCCCACTGTGCTCCCATTGGTTCTGCTTGTAAAACAGCTGAAAAAGAAGGAAAGTTTCGTTTTCTGTGCAACTTTTTTTTTTTTTTTTGGTTCAGGGCAGAACCATCTCAGTTTCCCAAACAGAGATATCCCAGCCCCAGCTGGAAGTCAGTGTTGTGTCCAGTGCAAGGGAGCAGCTCCTGAGAGGAACGTGGCAATTTCAGGATTCCCACTGGAGTCTGAGATGGCAGGGATGCCTCCAGTCCTCCTTCTGGCTGTAACTCCACTTGGGCACTTGTTTCTTTTAACTTCTCAGAGTCCTAATTCTGGCTGGCTCACAGGCTGTGTGACAGTAGAATCGTGGAATAACAGAACTGTTAAGGCTGGAAAAACCCTCCAAGATCGTTGGGTCCAACCAGCACTGCCAAGGCCACCACAAATCATGTCCTCATTTCTTGGACACCTCCAGGGACGGTGACTCCATCACCCCCCTGGGCAGCCCTTTCCAATGCCTGACAAGCCTTTCATGAAGGAATTCTTGCTGATGTCCAGCCTTCCTGTTTTTCAGCTGGGTGAGGCTGTGGGAGCTCCGTGCACAGGGCGAGGGAGGTGCCTGAGGTCACACAGGGAGTTTGTGTCCAAGTGCAGCTGAGTGTGACAGGCACGTGGGTTTGCACGTGGGGCCTGTGGTGTGAGATGATGGCTGGGCTTGCCCCTGGAGCATCTTCAGGGTGGTGGAGCTGCATCCCCTGTCCCGTCCTGTCCCAGGGGCAGCCCAGCACGGCTGAGATGTAAACTGGTTTGGAGCTGCTGCAATAGCAGTAGCTGGTCACTGCACCCCTGTGCCTGCCTGTGAAGAGCTGGCCCTGCTCCTGGTGTCCCTGGGGGTCCCTCCGTGGTGACCTCCAGGGAACAGGATTCATTTGGTGTGACAAGGGGAGCACCATTTCATCCTGGACCTGTGCCGGGGTTCTGGATTAATCATTACTGCAATTAATGGGTTGTGACTGCAAGGCAGAGCCATCCACATCACCTGAGGACTCTGCACACCAGGCAGTGGGCATCAGGTGCTGGCACAGCTCTGTGCCAGAGCTGGGGCTCCCAGCAGGCGTGAGGGAATGGAGGCAGTGGTTAATAGGTAGGATGGAGTTAATCATTCACTGAATTCCTCAGCTACAAACTCTCTCCTCAGTATTTTTTCTGGTGCTGTTGCTGGAAAGGAAATGGGGGTATGTGAAGCAAAACCACACTTAACAACTCACAGTAGCCCTGGTGTGTGCAGGATTTCTTGCCTTGTGCTGAGGGTGGAGCTCCCCTCTGAGAGGAGACGCTTGGATGAGCTGGGAGAGCTGAGCAGAGCTGAGATATTTGATATATCTGCACCTTCCCCTCTGGCTGCCTGGGGCAGGCCCTGGAGAGGGAAGTGTCTGGACTTTCACCTGCCTGAGACCCAGGAAAGATCTGTGTTTTTCTCACATTAGTCAATCACCAACAACTCAGACAAAAGTGACAGAACTTAATTAATAAATTAGCAAGGATGCAATTACTTACAAGAGTCCAGCTCTGCCAGCCCAAACATGAGTCAGCTACCTCTCATAAATCTTGAGATTAAAAAGAAACAAAAGAAGGCCAAGTGCTGGTGCCTTCTGTGTTTTGAGCCTGAACTCCCATGTAGGAGACACCTGGAAGCATCTGTGTCTCTCACTGAGGAGATAGAGAGGAATAATAGATTTCAACAAAATAGAAGGGAAGGAAGAAGTAGAGATTATAATTCAATGTCATGATTCCAGGAGACAAGGGAACCCACCACTTCTTTTAGAACAAAGACTGGGAGTATTTTCTAATTTTTTGGGGGGTAAAGATGTGTGATGTAGAGCCACGTACCATAGGACCAGGTACAGGAATTTTTCACATGCAAGTGAAAAATGACCCAGTTGGTGTTAGTCATGCAGAATGTGTTAGCAGTTCAACAATGGCCTTAAACACTGAGTGAGATCCAATTTAAACCCATAAAAGTGAGGAAGTCTGGACTTGGAGCCTGTTCTTCTACCTGTGTACGCAGCCGTGCATGGAGTAGCTGTGGCATAAACAGCCTAGGAAAGTGTTGGGATTTCTTTTACTCCATTAAACAGTTGTCATTTGTTTCCAAGGGTTTGATTTTATTGCTTCTCCTGTTTCACACAGCAGGAAATTAAAAAAAAGCAGCCCAACACACAAGAAACAGATGCAAATTTTTATTTGCTCAAATTCAGCAGAATGTAGGAGCTGGGGGCTCCAGGTTGCTTCACAAAAATGTCTTAATGTCTGATGATTCTGAATGTAATGAAAAGATGTGAAATCCAACCTCAGGCCTGTGAGGTGGTGATCTTAGAGGTCTCTTCTAACCATGGTGATTCTATGAGTTGCTCTTTTGTGTTATGTAGGAGCACCAGTCATGAATACAAAACGCTTTCTGCAGTTACAGCCCAGGCTGGACAAACGCATGGTTGTCTTGGTTGTGGTGCCTTCCTTTCCCTCCTCCCATCCCTGGCAGTGTCCAGGGCCAGGTGGAATGAAGCTCTGAGCAACCTGGTGTAGTGGAAGGTGTCCCTGCCCATGGCAGGGGTGGAACTGGCTGATTTTTGAGGTCCTTTCCAACCCAAACCATTCAGTGACTCCACAATCCCTTCCTCCTCTGTCAGCCTCGCCATGATCCCTCTGCCCTGCGGGTGCTGCCCTCCCTGTGGAGCACCCGAAATGCCAGGAGTGCTCCAGAGCCACCCGGTGCCCTCCGGTCCCTGCCAGGCTGCGGGAGGGTCTCAGCCCCGCGGGCACCGGGTGTGCAGGCTGAGCTCCCCGGGGCTGTTCTGCTTGGGAAGCGCTCCCCACACAGGGCAGGAGGCAGCTCTCGGAGTTTTCTTGGCAGGAGGGTGTGGAAAATGTTGGAAAGGAAGAGCAGAGCTCAGGCAGTCTGCAGTCGTGTCTGCCTCGTGCTGGGCCGGGGGCTCGGCTCCTGCTCCCCTGTGCCTGCCCTGCTTCAGGGCTGTTTTACTGGGAGCTCTTTGACAGCCTTTAAGGGGTGAGATGGGACAGACAGAGTGCTTTTTGGGAAAAGCCTGGGGCTCTTTGTGCTCCTGCCCCCGATGACACAGAGCAGTGGCAGAGCGGTGCCCGGCTGGGCTGGTGCTGTTGGAACAGGCACGGCTGGGCAGCGATCCCAGCATGACTGAGCTGAAAAGGGACCTGTTCTGTCTTCTGGTGCATGACCCAGGAGCTTTTCTGACCACAGATGCCTGGGCCATGGTGTTCCCATCTCTTTTCCCACTTGTTGCCCTGGGCACAGGTGACAGGGTGGGCACAGGTGACACGTTGGACCCGCTGGTGTTGGAGGCTGTCCCAGTCAGAGCAGAGCATGGATCAGCAGCGTTGTGGAGGATTCAGTTCTTGCCCTGTGCCGTGCCTTTCCCTGGTGCACTGGTGATCCTTCTCTCCGTGCTGGGCTGAGCTGTGGTGCTGGATCACAGCCCTCAGAGCAGGGGCTGTGTGGGTTCCACAGCCCTGTGCACGGAGCCTGCTGCACTGAGGGAAGGCAGTAATGTCCTCTTGGAGCCGAGAGGAAGAGGGGTGCTATGGAAACCTGACTTGTTGTTATTATATGGGAACGAAATTTATTATTTCGCTCTTCTGCCTCGCTTTGTGATTACGCCATGGAGCAATTTTTAGCCTTGGCAAGAAGGTGGTTTAGCATAAGACCAAAGATGCAGCTTAGCTCTGTCTGCTGCAGATCCTGAGAGCGAAGCTGTGTCTGAAGGAACTGGGCAAATTCTCCTTCTGCCAGCAGGGCTGATTTATGAGTGTCATCCTTCTTGGCGTTGCTGTGGTGTCCAAAGCAAGGATGTTTACCCAAACCTTGCAGTGTCTGTGTGGAGCCTGAGGAGGGATCAGGCTGCACTTTCATGTCCTGCTGATCTGATCTTGCTTTGGGAGCCTTCCAGTCCCCCAGGGCTTGGAGCAGAGCGTGGCTGGTGCTGGGCACAGAGCAGGCTGCCTGCCCTGGCTGCTCAGGGCACTCTGTCTGTACCATTTTATTTGTCTTGGCCTTGCCTTGGTGTTTCCTTGCTCTTCTTTCCCTTTTAAACAAAGCAAATTTGCTGGTGGTTCGTGTGTGCCATGAGCACCCTCTTACACAATCACCCTTGTGGGCTTGTGGAGAGTAGGGAAGAGTAATTTTGGATTTAATCATTAAACTGAGGCACAGTCCAAGACAGTTGCTTGAACCTGAATTGAAGCATCAGCCTCCCCAGAGGCTCCTCAGCCAGCACTGCCCGTGCCCTGTGCCAGGGAGGGGACTCAGCCTTGGGCTTCTGTTTATGCAGCATGAACTGAAACAACAACTACAAAATCAATCTGGTTTACTGGAGGGAAAAAATCCACGAACTCTAAGGGGTGTGACTTTCTCGTTTTTAAGATGTCTGTGCCAGCTCCAGGGACATCTGCCCTGGTGGGTCTCTCGTGGTTCATTTGCCTTTTCTTGGTGAGTTTTTCACTGTGTGATTTGTGGGGACTTGGGGTGTTGGACTTACCTGTTGTAGCAGTAATCACCTGGAGTTCAGGTGAATCAACACAGGACCTGTGCTGGGGAACTTTGGAAAAACCCTGAGCTGTGGAAGGTTTAAACTGACTAAGAAAAGATTTCTGAGAGGAAGAGTCAGTACCAGTGTCAGTCCCAGTGCTTGTGTGGGGAGTAGACAACAATTAATATATTTACAATATTTAATATTAAATGTATTTATAAATATGTACATATTGACGGAAAGAAATATATTAATATGTTTAAAACATCTAATATTAAATGTACTTGTAAATATGTACGTATTGATGGAAGGAAACGTCTCTTGGCTGTGCATATGCAAAGAAAAAGAGAAGAACCAGGATAAACAGGGCCCACAAAACCTCAGCCTTACTCTGAGTTCTCCAAAGGAGTGGAGTGTTCCAGCCTTGTTCTGGTCCCATACATGAGGGAATGGCCGGCCCTGGCTGCTGAACCCCAGTCTGGGATGTCTCAGCAGCCCGTGGCAGATGGAGAAATCAAACAGGGCACTTTGGCATGTGCCCTGCCCTTGTCAATGTGATGAAGAAATCAGGGGAAAAAGTGTCACAAAAACTGCGGGGAAGAGCTGCTTGCCAGAGAGATGGAATAATTAAAGAAAGAGGGTGGCTGTAGTAGAAGGCAAAACGCTGATTGTGAATCATCAACTGTCCGTGACTTTCCTGCTGTAAAAGGTTGAATGGTCCAGGCTGTGTATTTGTGCTGGCAGGGAGAGATCTCTGCAATAACAGCCGTACCCTGTTTAGCTTTGCTACTATTTGGAGGATCTGTGCCAGGACTGATTGGAATCCCCCAGGCAGGCATTTAGAAGATCTTTTAAAATTGGTGGGGCTGTGGGATCACAAACCCTCGCCTGGTCTCCAGAGAAATTGGCTTTGTTTAAAAACAAAATCCACAGTAGGATGCTGAAGTGTGTGAGATGTTTTGTACGGCAGTGTTTAATGGGATCAGGAAAGGGATAGCTCCCAGTAGTATTTGCAGGTATTAAATCATTAAGAAGATTAGCAGAGTTGCAAGGCCTTTCTTCTTTTTTCCTCTAGACAGTTTATTCCACATAATGGTGTTCTTATAAAAGGATTAGAGGCATTGGTCCTGTGAGAGAAAGGAACAGGCACTGTAGTGATCCTCCCTTTAACAGATCCCTGACAGGACCTGTAGAGTGAAGTGACTGGGATTATCCTTCCTCTCCTCACAGAAAAACCATAGAACCATGGGGTGGTTTGGGCTTTTTGATGGTTTTTCCCTGTCCCTCCCCACGGCAGCATGGAGGTTTTTGTTCTCCCTGAGGAGGAGCACACCCGTGCTGTTCCCAGCCCGTGGTGGCTCTTTCTGGAGCCCCACGTTTCCCCCGAGCTGCAGATGAGCCCTCAGGAGGCTCTGCAGTTGCTGAAGGGCTGCAGAGGAGCTGCACAGAAGCTCTTTTACAGCCAGCACAGACAAGCCCAGGAGGGTCTGACTGAGCCAGAGGTCAGAGCTAAATTGTTCTTGTCGTTCTGGGCAGGTGGAGATCAGTCCAGGCCAAGGCAAGAGTTGAGCTGAGGGGAGCAGTGCTAGCAGGTTATCTCGAGGTCAGCTGCATCTTTCCAGGATAAGCTGATGACTTGGTTGAAGTGTTCTTCCAGAGCTCCTTCCAGGGAATCTGTCCTTTGGTCTCCACCTCATACCTCCAGATATGCTGCAGAGTGGATTTCTCAGCCCCTGATACTTGGCAGAAGTGTGGACAATTACTCGTCTCAGGCAGATCTTGTTCGAGTTTTGGCTCTCTCCTGTCTGGAGTTCAAGTTTCCAAAGGAAGGGTAGAACTGGATGTGCAAGTCCTGCTGAACTCAGGAGATCCAGAGCCCTCCTGGCTGTGGTGTTGGGCTGGTGTCATTCCAGCTGTGTCACTGCTGAGGAGTCACTTGTGTCACTTGAATCCTTGGAATTTTAAGGGGCTGTTTGGTGTCATAATGTACAACACATGGGAGTGGGTGGATCCCTGGAAGGGTCTGCTGGTCAGGGTGGGTCCAGAGGAGGTCACTGAGCAGGCTCCTGTGCACAGTGGTGTGGAAAGAACCAGAGATGTGCATCACCTGCACGTGATCTACTTGAGAGCCCTCTGAGGAGAAGGTTTGGATGGAATATTGGGGAGAAATTCCTCTCTGTGAAGGTGGGGAGGCCCTGGAAATGTCCAAGACCAGGCTGGACAGGGCTTGGAGCAACCTGGGCTAGTGGAAGGTGTCCCTGCCCATGCCAGGAGGTGGAGTTGGGTGATTTTTAAGTTCCTTTCCCCCCAAGCCATTCCAGGGTTCTGTGATCCTGTACAGGAATCAAATGGTTTTCTGTCTCCCAAACCTGTTCAGAAGATCTTCTAGAGGGGCAGCTGAGGCCTGAGCAAGCTGCTCCTTTTCCTCTGTACCTACTCTGGGGCCTCTGAACATCAGTGTTTTTGAAGCAGGAATAATTCTGACTGCATCACAGAAGACTTTCTAATGCTGAGAGGAAGCAGCCCAACCACACACATTATTAATGCCAGAAACATGCAAATGGCTTTTGTACGGGAACCAGCAGCTCTATATTGGGTTCTAATTGGGTTTTGTTTTCAGAAGGAAGATATTTAAGGTTCTATACTGAACATGCTGCAAAAACATTGAGAGCAGAGCCCTCCAAGCCAAACAACCACATTTGGAAAAAGCTGGGGGAGCTGGAGTTGGTGTCAGCACCAGCACAGGGGGATGAGGGAAAGGCTGGACCTTGGGCTCCTCAGCCCAGATCCCTGCTCTGCCTGCCCCTGGCTCTGGGCTCTGCCCTGCCCTCACATTTACAGCACTGAACAGCAACCAGAGCTTCTGCTTAAGGAATTCCTTGAGTGTTTTTGTTCCAGTAGGGATTCATGGGCCTGACTTTGAGTTATGGAGCCTTTGTGCTAGAGAGATGTTTACAGCTGAGCGGTGCCTTGGAAGCCCTTTCTCCCCTGGAATCCTGGAAATGCTGTTATCTCAGGCTTCAGCAGGAACTTCTGCACAGAGACCACCCAGGACTCAGAGCTACCTGGCACCAGAGCCCCTCTGCTCCTGTGTTCCTGCACGAGACTGAACTTGGGCACGGGCTGGGCTGAGCCCTCAGCACCGTCCTGGAAGGGCTGGACCCCCCAGCACAGCTGGGGAACAGCAGAGGTGGAGACGTCCTCATCAGCAGAGTTCCTGGCTGCATGCACGGTGTCTCCAGCCTGGTGGACAGCAGAGCTTTGCCCTTGCTTCTGCTGAGGGAACCTCCCTCCTGAGGGCCTGCAGGATTCTCCCTGGTACCTCTGGACTCATTTCATTCCTTCTCCTGCTGCTGCCAAGCCTTTCCTTCCTTGCTCCCCTGGAGCTGTGTCTGCATCCACTGCTCTTGGTGCTCCTGCTTCCCTTCAGAGGCTTTTTACAATTTCCTTTTGAGCATCAGTTGCATTTTTATCATATTTGCATCTTCCCAGTTAGTGATCACTGCACGAGGAGAGGACAATGTCCATGTCCTGTCACCTGCCCCATGGCCAGACCAGGTAGGCCAGCAGCAAACCAGTTTAACCAGCAAACCAGTTTAACCAGCAGACCAGTTTAACCAGCAGACCTGCAGCTTCCCCTCTTCTTCAACCCCAGCGGGAAGCAGCTCCTTTTGCTGCTGTGGCGGATGCTGCTTTCCAGAGGTGATGGAGAAACACCCCTTGTCCTTGTGTCTCCTGGGATTTTCTTTAGCAAAAGAAAAAAAGTTGGAAAACCTGGAAATAAATGTGGTTCCCAAGCCTGCCTGAAGGAGACCTCAGAGAAGGGGATGTCAGTCCCAGGGCAGCAGTGGGAGCCCGGCTCTGTCCTGCCTCTGGGGGAGGGCAGGGCAGCCGGGCAGCGGCGTGAGGCCGGAGCAGAGATGGACAGCGGGATGTGGCCGGAGCAGAAGTGGACAGCGGGATGGAACTGGACAGTGGATGTGGCCGGACAGCGGGATGTGGCTGGACCAGAGATGGACAGCGGGATGTGGCCGGAGCAGAAGTGGACAGAGGGATGTGGCCGGACAGCGGGATGTGGCCGGAGCAGAACTGGACAGTGGATGTGGCCGGAGCAGAACTGGACAGTGGATGTGGCCGGAGCAGAATCGGACAGTGGATGTGGCTGCAGCAGAAGTGGACAGTGGATGTGGCCGGAGCAGAAGTGGACAGTGGATGTGGCCGGACAGTGGATGTGGCTGGAGCAGAACTGGACAGTGGATATGCCGGACAGTGGATGTGGCTGGAGCAGAAGTGGACAGTGGATGTGGCCGGACAGTGGATGTGGCCGGAGCAGAAGTGGACAGTGGATGTGGCTGGAACAGAACTGGACAGTGGATGTGGCCGGAACAGAAGTGGACAGTGGATGTGGCCGGAGCAGAAGTGGACAGTGGGATGTGGCCGGAGCAGAAGTGGACAGTGGATGTGGCCGGAGCAGAAGTGGACAGTGGATGTGGCCGGAGCAGAACTGGACAGTGGATGTGGCTGGAACAGAACTGGACAGTGGATGTGGCCGGAGCAGAAGTGGACAGTGGATGTGGCCGGAGCAGAAGTGGACAGTGGATGTGGCTGCAGCAGAAGTGGACAGTGGATGTGGCCGGAGCAGAAGTGGACAGTGGATGTGGCCGGAGCAGAACTGGACAGTGGATGTGGCCGGAGCAGAAGTGGACAGTGGATGTGGCTGCAGCAGAAGTGGACAGTGGATGTGGCCGGAGCAGAAGTGGACAGTGGATGTGGCCGGAGCAGAAGTGGACAGTGGATGTGGCTGGAACAGAACTGGACAGTGGATGTGGCCGGAGCAGAAGTGGACAGTGGATGTGGCTGGAACAGAACTGGACAGTGGATGTGGCTGGAGCAGAAGTGGACAGTCGATGTGGCCGGAGCAGAAGTGGACAGTGGATGTGGCCGGAGCAGAAGTGGACAGTGGATGTGGCCGGAGCAGAACTGGACAGTGGATGTGGCCGGAGCAGAAGTGGACAGTGGATGTGGCCGGAGCAGAGCCGCGCTCCGGGCGGGAGCTGGCCCAGCGTTACATAACGCACCAGAGACACATTCAAGTGATTAATTTGAGGCTCTGGCAGCCGCTTCCCTGTAATAATATTTTAAACGTTACTTTTCCACTGGCCCTTGCCAGCGATCGTTATTTTGCGCTGTGGAGGCTGTAAAATTTCACTTCAAGGATGGGTTTCACTCCCGTTACAGAATGTGTCTGGAATGTGCAGATGTTTCCTTCGGGGAATAGGGAGCCAATGGGCTCTAACACATCAGCCCTGCGGGGAGGACTCAACGTGCTAAGCAGCCCTATTCACAAAATCCCAAACAAACACACACACAGAGCCCGAGGAGCTGCACCCGCACCGGGCACGTGGCTCCCGGCCCTGGGCATGGAAACCCAGGGTCTGCTGGAGCTCGGGAAGGTTCCAGGCTGGGATGGTCACAGAGAGGTCCCACAGCGGGCTCTTACACAGTCCCATGTTCCTGTTTTCTGGAAGAGTTGTGCAAACTTTGGCTGGCTGGGTGCAGATAAGGTGCCTTGGAATGATGTGATCTCTGAGGTGCCTTCCAACCCAAACTGTTCCAGGATTCTGTTGGTTTTGAACTGGAGGAGTGCAGGGTTAGGTGGGGTATTGGGAAGAAATTCTTGACTCAGAGGGTGCTGAGGCCCTGGCACTGGGTGCCCAGGGAAGCTGTGGCTGCCCCTGGATCCCTGGAAGTGTCCAAGGCCAGGTTGGATGGGGCTTGAAACAGCCTGGGACACTGGGAGGTGTCGGGGTTGGAACTGGATGGGCTGTGAGGTCCCTTCCAACCCAAACCATTCTGGGGTTCCATCGTTAACCTCCCACAGGTATCCAAGGGTTATGCATATCAAGGACAAGGCAGCTGCTGTGGATGTGCCAGAATTAAAGAAAATGGGATTTAATTGCACAAAAAAATAGTTTGCATGGAGAGCGGAGAAGACTGAAAATTGCTTTTTATGGAATAGGTTCAAATTAAGGAGCTTCAAATTAAGGCTGTAACCATCCCTGAGGGATATGTGGTGGGGCTGGTCCTCTTTTAATAGGATGATACAGCAGAGCATTAATTTTTATAATTCTCTCATTTTCTCTTTCCTTATCATCTTCACTGCAGGGAAGGAGAGGACAAAACATTGGGGCATGAGGTCCTTAAAGAGGAGCCCTTAAAGGGTCAGTCATGGACACAGGGAGAGCTGCAGAGGGACTTTGGAGGGACAGGACAAGGGAGAATGGCTTCACACCAGCACAGGGAGGGTTAGATGGGATTTGGGGGAGAAATTCTTCCTGTGAGGCACACATTGTTGCCCAGAGAAGCTGTGGATGCTCAGAACTCTGCCTCTGGCATTGTGAGAGCCTGAATGAGAAATGGAAGCTCTTACAGAAAATGGATATATAAGATAGGAAAGAGAAATGTTGCTTGTGAGGAGCGTGGGCTCAGCTCAGGCCCACTGAACCCTGATAAGCCAAAGAATCTTAAGGAAAAGTGTGTCCAGCAGGGCTGAGAGGAGTAAAGAGTTTTTCAAGTATATTGCGGATTAAAGGAGTTAGATGATACTGGTCTGTCAATAGATGAACATGGTCAAATTATCAATGAAAATGCAGAAAAAGCAGGACTGCTCAGTAGATATTTCTGTTTTCTATTTGGAAAAAAGCCAGGTGATGTATTTGTATCATATGAGGATGATGAAACACTTTCCACTCCAACAGTAACTGAGGAGGATGTTAAACAGCTGCTATTAATGTTAGACCTTCTTAAACCAGCAAGTTCAGATATTTTGCATCCAAGAATTTTAAAAGATCTGGCTGAAGAGCCCTCTGGGCTATTAATGTTTGCTTTTAATGGATTTTTGGGCCTTAGGGAGAATCCCAGGGACTGGCTCAAAACAAACACAGTGCCAGTGCTAACAGAAGGTAAATGGGGTGGTACAAACATTCATCAGCCCAATGTCCTGATTTTCTGTCCCAGGGAGAAACAATGCTGTGCCTAGCATGGCATTAGCTAAAAATTAAAGGGGATGGTGTAATTAGTGGCAGTCAACATGGAAAATCCACTTATGGAAAATAGATCTCCCAAACCTCTGCCTTTTAAGTAACTTTGCAGATGGAGGAGCAGAAGATGCTGACGTTGATGTAATACACATCTGATTTCTGCAAGAAGTCAGAATTTGAATTCTGAGTCAAATTTTTGAGTCTGACTCAATGTCACATATATTTGCAAGGAAATGGAATGAAAAAATCAACGCTGCAGCTATAAAAGGGATAAAACATTGGCTTCAGAATGTTTTATAGAACGACAGACTTGACCCAAACAATTGTTTGGGCTGGAAAACACCTTAAAGCCCTTTAGTTCCAACCCCCTGCCATGGGAGGGGACACTTCCCACTAGATCAGTTTGCTCCAAGCCCTGTCCTGCCATTAAGGTCCCTTGCAACCCAAACCTTTCAATGATTGTCATGGTTTTTGTGTGAGATGGGAACATCCTCTAGCAGGCTGAGCTGCCTGCTTGGGCTTGGGCAGGGCTTGGCGTGTGGAATCCGATGATTTGAGTTGTTGGGATAAAGCATGGAAAGCAGGGAGCATCAGGACTGCAGGGAAAACACAACTGGGCTGTGCTGCAGCCGTGCTTTGGCTGGGGGTCTGAGCGTGCTGCACTTTGATTTTTGCTCCCAGCTCTCCTGCTCTGGGGGTTTTCTGTCACAGGCTGTGAGCTCAGGGCTGTGCTCAGCATCACAGAGCAGCAAGGTGGAAGGTGTCCCTGCCTGTTTTGCTGCTTGTGGCTTTGTTTTCCCTTCCAGTGCTGGTGCCTAACAACAAAGTGGCTGTTCCTGTGTGAGAAACGGGAGAATTATTTCCCAGCTCTTTGAAGAAATTACTTTTGATCTGATACTCCTTATCAGTCTCACATTCTCTCAGCTGGGCTGTGCTCTGCATTCAGCCTGGAAGTGGCATGAAGGTTTTTACAGATCTCCCCATGTTTTGGAGGATCAGGCAGTCCCTGGTTCGTGGCTCTCATTCTGTATCAGTGATGCCCAAATTGTTCCCCCGTTCTTTTGGGATACAAAACACAGATACCCCAGAAGGAACAGCCCATTCAAACTTGACCAGAGTTTGCAGATGGGACGTGTGCTTTGGAGAGGACTTCCTGGAGTTCTCTGTGTCCCTTGGCTCCAGCTCCCCTGTCTGCTCGGTGACACATCCCTGTGATCAGTCCAGCATTATCCCGAGCCTCCTGCATCCTGTGAGCCCTGCCTGTGGCTGCTTTCTTGTGCACTGCAGAATTTACAGTGCTAGGACTAAATAGCATTGGGGTTTTATTGTCTCTCACGTCCCTAGAGGACAGCTGTCCAAGGAAAAGCCTCACTTATAAAATAAATACAAATTGAGTAATAAAGAACCAGGACAGAAAGATTATCTACGCCATTCCCTGTCCCAGTGGTGAATTAATATCAGTAATACCTAAACATTTATTGAAAACTCTTCACTTTGTGGAAGGAAGATTAAGCACTGAGTAGCTCAGCTGTGTAATCCCTAAATTACAGCTTGCAGAGGGTTCCCTTTTTAGGGTAAAATCAAATGTTCCCGGGCTCCCATGCTGACTGGGAAACGTGCTGGGTTTTGAGGAGAGCAGAGCTGGGCACTGGAGTGGCTGTGTTGGCACACAGTGGCACAGGACGTGGGCACAGATGTGTTTGGGGAAGGAGTGGGGATCTGCGTGGAGAGCAGTTGGCTTTGGGCTGCAGGCATCTGAACAGGATCTGCTTGAGCTCTGCCACGTGTGCTGGGAAGACACTTGGATTTATCACATCTTTGGTTGCTTTGCAGACTTTCCATGAGACAAATGAGTGTTTGCAGGGCTGACACTCCCCTGGCTGGAGCCGCAGACAGCTCGTTTACGTGCGGCGCTAATTATGGACATCAGCTTGATTTCAGTGTTTGGGTTGCTGCTTTCCCAGGCTGGAGGTCTCATCTGTTCCCATCCCTTGCTGTGCTGTCACAGGGCTGGTGGTGCCCGAGGTTTCCTCCTTGTTCTGTGCCCTCCGAAGTCTCCTCCTGGCAGTGAGGAAGGACCACGGCTGGTGCCAGCCCCGGCTCCAGGTCACTCTGGCTCAGAGGTGGGAGGGACCTCTCAGAACCGTGGCCATCCCTGGATTCACCTCCCTGTCCCCCTGGAGCCCTTCCTGGCCTCCCCAGGTGATGCCCCAGTGCCCCCCTCGCCTTTGGCTCTGTGGTTTGGGCGTTGGGAATGTGCAGATGAAATCAGCCCAGGGCAAGAATAACTTGTAAGAGGAGCCGAGCTGCAGACCCTGGGTTCTGGGAGCAAAAATCCCAGAAGATCTCCCACCCTGGCCGGAGGAGAGGGATGGAGCACACGGTGCCATCGCTGCAGGACAGCCCTGCCAGAGCATGAGGTGGCTGCATGAGGTAACACATCCCCTTTGCTCAGTGCCTCCATCCCTGCCCCGGCTGCACTGCCGTATTTGGGAATGTCTGTGGGAAGCTACAGGGCTGCCAGGAGCTGCTCCTGCAGCCACAGCTGCTCTGCAGACAGCTCCCACCTGCAGGGAGGGCTTATCCTCACCTTGCTGGGGGTGCCCTGGCTGTGGTTTGAGTGCCCTGGCCATGGCAGGGGTGCCCTGGCTGTTGTGAAGATGTTCTGGCTGTGGCAGGGATGCCCTGGCTGTGGCAGGGATGCCCTGGCTGTGGTTGAGATACCCTGGCTGTGGCTGGGATGCCCTGGCTGTTGTGAGGATGTTCTGGCCGTGGCAGGGGTGCCCTGGCTGTGACAGGGGTGCCCTGGCTGTTGTGAGGATGTTCTGGCTGTGGCAGGGATGCCCTGGCTGTGGCAGGGGTCCCATAGCTGTGATTGCAATGCTCTGACCATGGTGGGGGTGGTCTGGGCATGGTTGGGACACCCTGGCTGTGATGGGGTCCCCTGGCTGAGGCAGGGCTGCCCTGGCTGTGCATCCTGCAGGTGTTTGCAGCCTCACCTCCTCTGTTTGCTCCAGGGGTGAGGCACAGGAGCAGAGGGAGTGCCCTGGGCTCTCAGCTCAGTTTTTTCCCTGCTTCTCAGAGCACAGGTTCTCACAGCCCCTCTCCTGAGCTGAGAAGAGCCTATGACCCCAACCTTGGATTTACTGCTGCAGATCCAAGGGTTTTGTTGTGCTGGTGCTCGGGGAAAGGCTTGAGCAGGGTGAGGCAAGGCAGTGAGGTGAGGGAGGAGCGTTGCTTCATTCCCTGCTCAGGGAGCCCACAGTGATGGAGTGACCTGCTCGTGGTCCTGCAGGAGCTGGGAGAGACTTCTGGGTCTGCTCCTGGCACTGCTGCCCTGCGAGGGCATTTTGGGAGTGCCCTGCTCTCCTCAGGAGAGCACAGAGTGTACAGAACATTGCAAAGATGCTCATCTCGCCTTGCATTCCTTATCAACAATCAGGATTTTGCTGCAGCAAGAAAACCATTCCATTTTTAGATGAATTTTGGTGAAAAAGTCTTCTGGGGCAAATTCCTCAGAGAGAGCCAAGGACTTGGGCCAGCGTTTGAAACTCGTGAATTCAGAATGAACAAATAAGTTGTCATTGTGCCGTGACAGCCTCGGGGAGGTGAGGGTGCTCACAGTGAAAGGCCCCTCTGGGTGCTGGGCTGCAGCTCTTGGGGGTGATGTGTGCTGGAGCTGGAATCCTTTTGCCTTGAAACATCCCTGCTTCAGCATGACTGAAAGCAGGAACGGGGATGGAGATCTCCATGCACCATTCCTCTCCTGCCTGTGTTGAAAGGCAGAGAACTCCTGGTGCAGGAGAGCTGTGAGGCTGTTCCTGCCAGGCAGGGTGTCCCTGCCCCTTCTGCAGGACCACAGCATTGCTCCCTGTGCCCAGCACACAGGAAAATCCGTGGCTTTTCAGATTTCCATAACCATTTGTGGAAATAATCTCGATCCTCACCTCTGCACACAAGTGCTGCTGCTTTTCTGCTTCCTTGGAAAGGTGCAAGCCAAAAGATGAAGAAAAGAAGGAATCTGATCAGCAAAAACCTGTAATTTTTCCTGGCTCAGGCAGGCAAAAGCACAGAGAGTTTTTCCTGCTCTTTTCTGGAAAGTCTGTTCCGTGTGTCAGGCAGGATCAGCTCCGCGCTGCCTTTTGTTCCTGGAGACAGGGAAGTGTTTGCCATGGCAACGTGGGAGGCAGCCTTGGGCATCTCGGGCAGTTTGTGGATCTGGCAGGTGATGGAAGGCTCTGGAAGCTCTGGACTGTGTCCCACCAGCCATCCCACGTGTCCCTGTGTCCCTTGTCCTCACTGGTCACAGGTTTGGAGCGGTGCAGCCTGGCTTTTCACAGAATCCTGGAATGGTTTGGGACCTTGCAGCCCATCCAGCCCCACCCTTTGCTGTGGACAGGGACACTTTCCACTGTCCCAGGTTGCTCCAAGCTCTGTCCAACCTCAGGTATCCTCAGAACCAGGGATGGGGCAGCCACAGCCTGTGTGATGGGGTAGGAAATGGGAGCACTGCTGGCTTTGCTGGGAGCTCTTTCCCTGGCCCCTCTGGAGCTTTGCTGCCCCACAGAAACCTCAGCCGTGATCGTGGCTGACAGACCTGGAGCTGCTTTCCTGTGCCGGGCTGTGCTCAGACGCTTCCCCGACTCTGGATGCTTTTCCCATTACTGTTCTGGCAGGGCTCCCTGCACCAAAGGGGCTGGGGAAGTTCTGCCCTCCCTCTGCCTCCCTCCCTTTTTGTGAAATGGAGGCAGAGCGGGCCCACAAATGACATAATGAGAGCATGACATCAGGCTTGGCAGCGGGGCCGCCCGTACCCCGCCGAACATTGTGTGTTCTGTGGGATGGGGGAGCAAACAGCAGTGCCAGAGCCAGCCTGGCCACAGCAGCGTGCAGGAATAACCCCCGGGCTGGCACTGAGGGGCTGCTGAGCATCACTGAGGGGTGGAGTGGGTGGCACTGAGCCCTCCTGCTCCCTCCTGCTTCCCTCAATGGGCGCTGAGCCCTCCCGTGCCCTCCCTGTTCCATCCTGCTGAGAAAGGGGCAGTTCCTGGTGCCTTTCCCCCTGGAATTCCACAAGTCCATGGGCAGCAGGTCAGGCTGGCAGTGCCTGTGATGGATCCATCCTCACCCTGTCCCTGGGGTGGGCTGTGTGTGTCAGAGAGGCTCAGGGTGCACTCAGCTTCACACGGGGAGTCACAGCAGGGCTGGGATGGAGCTGAAGGCTCCCAAGGCTCAGGTTGACGCCCTCAGTACTAAATATTCCCTTATTTCCCAAATTTCACCTTCCTCACTAAACCACCTCCCTTTTCCAGAAGTGCTTGAATCTCTGCCTTTGCTGGGCTGGGCAGTGGAACGTGGCAGTGTGGGGAGCTCTCAGTAACACAGTTCCTGTCCTGTACTGGAGCTGTTGGTGAGTTTTGTGCCCCATGTCCCACAGAATGACATTGCAGAGCTCCATCTTACAGCTCTGGGAACTGAGGCGGGACTGAGAAGCTGTGACTCGTGGCTGTCCTTTTCCAGGAGGCACAGCGTGTTCCTAAAGTCCCCCGAGCCACAGGAAACGACATTTTCCTTTCTCCTTGTGAGGAGGGCGTCGGGCTGTGTGTGCAGAGAATGTCAATGGAGAGCCTTGTTTGCTGCTGGCCTCAGCTCTGCTTTGAACCTGCTCTGAATTTCCTCTGGCCTGGCAGTGGGCTGGGAAAACACAGTCGTGGCAGTTTGTGGTGCCGCCAGGCTGAGCTCTGGCCCTCAGCCTTTGCCTTGGCTTTTATTGCTCAGTATTTCCTGGTTTATTTTTTATTTTTTTTCTGCAGCCCAGCTCGGTTCACAGCCACCTTTGCCATGCCAGGAAGGCATAAGATGATTTTCCGTGCACGTTGGAGAGGGAGCAGTGGGAGAAGGCAGCTCCCTGCCCCTAGCTGGAGGTGGCAGGCACTGGATCCACTCCATTCCTCTGCTCCTGTCAGCAGGAGCTCTGCTTCCCTTGCAGGATCCCACCCAGGAGGTCAGGGAGGGTGAAAACTGAGAGGTTTTACACCAGTTCCTCATGGGCTCATGGAGGCAAGGAGGTAGCAAGGGAATTTTTGGGTTTGTGGGTGCCAGTGGGTGCCAGCAGGCCTGGGTGGAGCTCAGCAGTGTCTGTGGATGTGGGATACAGGGAACCAAGGACCAGGGATCGTCTGGGTTGTAGTGAAGGGACAAAGTGTCAGGGCTGAGGTTAATCCCAGCCTCTGGAGCTGAGCCCCAGCTCTCCCCTGGGAGTGCCAGGGGTGGGACATCTCTGGGTCAGGGGGGTCAGGGGGTGACCAGGTGAGCACACCTGGTACCAGTGGAGCCTGCAGGATGCCAGCCAGGTCCTTTGTCAGCAGATAAGGGAGAGCAAGGCACAGGAGCCCTCTCCAGCCGTGACACACGGCAGTGCTGGCACCCCAGAGACAGGATCCATGTCCTCACACCTTCCAAGCTCCCCTTGCCCCACGCTCCCTGCAGCCAAGGAGCACCTCGGAGGAGGCTCTTGGAAAGGCAGAGCCCTGTTTTTGTGGCAGCTGAGTGGTTTGTTTTGGAGGTTTTGCTTGTCTGGGCGAGGAGCAGGAAGGCATCTGAGCTGAAACTCCCATTTCCTTTCCCTGGACTTGAGGTGCTGCCTAAAAACTGCATGGGCGACTTCCAGGTATTTCAGAGGAAAGGGAAATATTTGTCCTGGTCTCCCTGTAAGGTGGCTGGATGGAGGGCTGGTCCTTCTGGTCCTTCCCACACGGCTGCAGCAGGGACTGAGGGGTTCAGTGTACAGAAAATGCTGGAGGAGAGGTGGAGCTGGGGTGTCCCTGAGGACAGGTCTGACCTGGCTGGCAGCTCTGGATTCCAGTCCGAGCTGTCTCTGTGCTGTCTCCCAAGCTGGGAGCAGGTTTGGGGTGACTTTGCTGTCCCCTGTGCAGGGTGTGGCTCAGCCAGGGATGCTCTGTGCTCCTCCACTGCTGGCCCAGCTGCTGCAGGACAGAGATTGCTGGTGTGATCGGGTATTTTTGTTAATGTCCTTTTTCTACTGTGTTTATTGAGTTTTTATTTTGCACATTTCTTGGACTTCTGTATTGGTGTTGCTGGTGAACGCTTCTGAATCCACTTTCAGCTTGGCAAAGAACTCCCAGACAGCAAAATCAGGGAAAATGAACTTTCTAAAGAGACATCCATCCCTGTTACTTATCCCCAGTTTCCTGGAATTGGATGTAATTTTCCTGCCAGTTTGGCGGAATTATTTTCGTTTGGATTAATGAAGTTTAAATGTCAAATCAAACCAAGAAATAATTGGTTAAGGGGTAGAAATAACAGGTGAGACAGCCAGGAGAAATGAGAGGAGGTATTTGTAGGAAAAAGGTGAGAAAGGAGATGGCAGGAGCATGGCTCTGGTGGCAGAGTGTGTCCAGCCCTGTCCTCTCCTGGGAGCTCGGCCAGAAATCCATGAAGGATAAGAACCATCACATGGGCTTGGAGTAAGTGTTTTGATGCTGCTGAAAAAGGTTTAGGCCAGAGGAGATTTTTCTGAAAGTGAATAGTGAAGTTTATTTGGAACAAGGGGAGGTTGATGAGCGAAACTTTTGCTTCTTCTCTGACTGTCATTTCAGTTTAGGGAGGAAGATGATGGGTGAGGAGATAGCTGGGCTGGGCAGGGAAAGTTTGCTTTGGGTGAGCTGAAGGTTCTTGGTGTTACTGGGAGCAACTGGAGATTTCTTTTAAACAGTGTTCCTTTTAGAATGACAATCTCCTGATTTCAAATGGAAAATATTCTTTGTTGTTTCTTCTTCCATTTTAAGCTTTTCCAAAGAGAGACAAAAAGATGTTTAAAACGTAGCAACCATTGTGTAATGACTGATCAGGGCTTTGGCACGAGATACACACTTGGAAGTCATCATAAATTTTTCTCTGAGTTAATTACTACTTGAGTCTAAAGTACTTCATAATGACTTCTTTGAACGTAGATTAGACTTGAACATCTTTTAAGAGGATGCATCACATTCAGTACCACGTGTGGCATGGGGTAATTGCTCCAGGTGTGCTGCAGAGTGGGGGCACATCCTGAGACTCCTGATCTCTTTTTACAGGTTATATGAGCAGCAAATGCTTTATGGTATAATGACAGGTGTTTTCTTTGGCTGGGAAAATGCTCTGCCTTCAACACACCATGTTTCCAGTCGAGATTCTGGCTGGAGTTTGGAGAGAGGCTCTTCTGAGGTCTGGTAATGGAGGTATGACAAAACGGGGTTGAACGAAGGCTGAAAATGTCTTTTTTTTCCTTTCCCTAGGGATCTTTCCAATAACAGGATCAGTGGTTTAGATGTTGAGCTGTTCAGAAGCCTGACTTCGCTGGCAAAGCTGTGAGTACTTGCTGTGCCCCCCAGTCCTCCCAGTGCCCCCAGCACCGCTGAGCTGGGCCCTGGCTGGTGTTGCTCTGGTTTGTTTTGTTCTTGCTCCACCTCATCTCCTGAGCCCCACGTGGTCCTGTCCTGTCCTGAGGCCTTTGGCTGCCCAAAGTCTGGGAATTGGGAATTGGGATTTGGGCAGGGTTTGACCCTCTGGACTGCTGATGGAGAGGAGCTCAAGGCCAGAGAGGGAGAATTATCACAAGATGTCTGTTGGTACTGGAAGGGACCTTAAAGCCCTTAAAGTACCATCCCAGGGTACTGCAAGCTCTGCCCAGCCTGGCCTTGGGCACTGCCAGGGATCCAGGGGCAGCCACAGCTTCTCTGGGCACCCTGTGCCAGGGCCTGCCCACCCTCACTGGGAAAAGCTGCAGTGATGAGGAAGTTGCTTCTAACATGAGGAACCTTTCTCTCATTTACAGAGATATAAGCCACAACCAGATTTCTACATTAGAAGATGGAATATTTGATAATTTATTTAATTTAAGTGAAATGTAAGTACATCTTCTTTGTTTCCTGGTTCTTTATTTAGATCTTCCCTTGAAACATCCCTTCCTTTCCCGCTGGGGTGGGGGGTTGTGCTGACTTGGAGGGATGTTGGGCAGGTGCCCACCCAAGGAGCTGCTTTTTGGGGTGCCTCCAGTTCCTTCCTCAAGCTGTGTCCTGCTCCTGTTGTCCTTCAGTGCTCACCTCTTTCCAGACTTTGCCTCTGTCTCCTGGGTCTCTCCAACCTCTGCTGCTGCCTTCTTGTCCTCCTGGCTTCTCTCCCACGCCAGCTCTGCTGAGGTTCTTGTCTCTGACCATGCTCTGGGTCACCCTGTCCTGTTTGCATGGTCACACCTTGGGGCTGGAGCATCCAGAAGTCCCTGCAGGGTGGTGAGTCCTGACTGAGGTGTCCAAGTCACGTAAAGATGCTGTCCTTAAGTGATTCAAGTTTTTAGGTTTTGTTTTTTAATTGAAGTCTTTTGATGTTCTGTGAAGGGAGGTGAGGGGAGGCCACACATTTCTAGGAGAGGCCCCTGCAGTCACAGCACAATTGGCAGTTCTGCTCTGGCTGAGCCAAAGGGTTTAACCCATGCAAGCCCTCGTGGCAAGCGAGAGAGAAGCTCAGCCCCACATTACCCTGGGGACAGGACACAAAGAGCGTTCTCAGCTTTGCAGTTTGGCTCACAGCTGGCTCTGGAAAGACACAGAGCCCCGGGGCTGGGTCCCAGGGAGCCTGTCCCTGCTCAGCCTGGTGCCAAAGTGGTGCTTTCAGCCCCAGGGTCACCCTGCAAATGCCCAGCCCCACTGGCATCCGCCCCACATACAGCCCCAGCCCTGTCCTGCTCACAGCTGAGTGCCAAAGGCTGCAATTTGGATCAAGCTCAGCTGCAATTAAAGTTTCCCTTTTTTTCATTGAGCTGCCACATGGAAAGATTATCATTGACTTTGCATTTCTTTTTCTGGCAGATCAATTTTATTCCCTTAGCTATTTCTTAATGGGGCTGTAAATTGTCTCCCTGAGCAGGAGAGGCTGCCCTCATACCCTGGGGCTCTTGCATGGCAGATTATTTTAGATATATGATTGTGTCTGTCATTTGCTTCTAATTGCAACAATTATTTGTAGAGTTAAAAAAGTACTTGGAGTACTTGCCTAATTCTATCCTCTAGAAAAATCACATTAATTATTGCTTGATTCCCTATTCATTAACTCCTCTCCCAGTTATTCCGAAGCCTTTCAGTGGAGTGGCACAGATGGGAACAGGGAGGGCTCAGCACACTGCTGTAATTAAGGCTCAGCACATGTCACATTAATCCCTAACTTGTTCTGATCTCCCTCTGACAGAAACTTAAGTTGGAATCCATTTGTTTGTGACTGCAAACTGTCCTGGTTGCCCCGTTGGGTGGAAGACAGGGGAGTGAGGGTCCTTGAGGCGTCGGACACGCGGTGTGCCCACCCCCCCGAGGTGGCCAACCTGTCCCTCTTCGATGTCCTGTTCCTCAATGCCACCTGTGGTAAGGGAGGCTGCGGGGTGGAGGTGGCTGAGGGGGGGTGGGCTCAGGGGCAGCTGGGGCTCTGCAGACCTGGAGTGACCAGTTCTGACCTGATGGAAGAGGTGTTGGTCACACAGTCTGTACCCTGGTGCCTTAAGGACCAGTCCCACAGGGCTGAGGTTAGCCCTGATCACAGAGCACACACCACGGGGCTCTGGCTCTGTGACCTGCAGCCTCAGGCTTTCATTCTCCCAGGGTTTGAACAGGCTGACCTCGAGCACTGAAACCCCATGGGAGGTGATGGCACCCGGGGACACGCTGAGCTGGGTCTTTGCAGGTGGCAGAGCTTCTCTTTGGGAGTGCTGAGTGAACCCTGCCCTGATCTGCAGCTGCCTGCTCCAGGGGCATTTCACTGCTTGCCTGGCCAGGAGAAACATCGGGCAGTGATTCACTGCAAAAGGGAGAGCCCTCAGAAAGCTAATCCTGCCTGGATGCTCAGTTCCTCTGGAATAAGAGAGAGGCAGGGAGAGCAAGGGCTGCCTGTGGCAGGCAGCAGGCATCTCCTTTAATCTGGGAGCTGTGTGACAGGAGGATGCAGGGATGAGAACCCAGAGCTGTGTGACAGGAGGATGCAGGGATGAGAACCCAGAGCTCTGTGTCAGGAGGATGCAGGGGTGAGGATCCAGAGCTGTGTGACAGGAGGATGCAGGGATGAGGATCCAGAGCTGTGTGACAGGAGGATGCAGGGGTGAGGAGCCAGAGCTGTGTGACAGGAGGATGCAGGGATGAGGAGCCAGAGCTGTGTGACAGGAGGATGCAGGGATGAGAACCCAGAGCTCTGTGTCAGGAGGATGCAGGGATGAGAACCCAGAGCTCTGTGTCAGGAGGATGCAGGGGTGAGGATCCAGAGCTGTGTGACAGGAGGATGCAGGGATGAGGATCCAGAGCTGTGTGACAGGAGGATGCAGGGATGAGAACCCAGAGCTGTGTGACAGGAGGATGCAGGGATGAGGAGCCAGAGCTGTGTGACAGGAGGATGCAGGGGTGAGGATCCAGAGCTGTGTGACAGGAGGATGCAGGGGTGAGGCTGAAGGACCCAGAGCTGATGGGAGCCAGCTGAGCTGCCTGGTGGGGCACAGCGTTCACCAGGACCAAAATCGTGGTCGTGGTTGCTCCTCTCCCCCTGGCAAAGCTACCCCAGCTTGCAGCATCTTGCAGGAATTATCAAAGGGAAAAACACTTGGCGCTGTTACTGCTCTTGATAATTAGTTGTTCCCTCTTGAACTACTTTAAGCCAGTGTGGAAACAATAATGTGAGGCTGCCTTCTGGGTAATTCAGTGTAATGGGAGTAGGCTGGGACAGCCTGCCAGCCCCTGACAGTTCTCAGTGACCAGCAGAGGATGAAGAATGACCAGGCTGGTGGTGGAAAGCAGTTCCCGTGCCGTGCTCCTCTCTGGGGACTGTTCTTAGGAGAAGTGGCTGAGCATTTGCAGGAAGGCTGTGCAGGAAGCTGGACAGTTGGATGGGTTTGATCTGGGAAGATCACACGAGGCTGGAGCTGTTGAGATGTTTGGGGGAGATGTTGTAGCAACCAGCAGCAACAGCGGCGCAAACGTGGCCAGGCTGCGTGGGCAGGGGCCGAGGCAGAGGCCCTGCCTGGGTGTTTGTGGCAGGGAAACGTCCCAGCCTGTGCAGGCCAGAGAGCAGGGATGGCACCCAAGGGAAGGAGCTGTTCCTCTGGGCCTGGGGCTGTCCTGGCTCTGTGTCCATGCCCGTGTGTGTCCCTGTTCCCTGTCCCAGCTCGTGTTGTTCCTGTGCATCCTTCCCGTGGGCATCCCTGCAGCCCCCTCGGGCCTGGCAGTGCCCTCCTCTCCAGCACCACACGTTCCTGCAAGGAGGGAAGCTCGTGGCTCTCCCCATGCAGAGGGGTGCTTCGGGGAGTGGGCCTGGTGGAGGGTCCATCAGTGTGTCCCCTGTGTCCCCAGTGTGCCACTGCCCGAGGGTGTTTGGTTTGGGATTTGCTGGAGGTCCCAGGCAGCACATGGTGAAATATTCTGCACTGACCCAGCCAGGGTACCACCAAAGGACACCCTTTTGTCACGGCCTCACTTGGTAGCCAGTCCTGTGGCCTCCTCTGAGTGTCAGACTCGGCGGCTCCACGTCCCACGGGAGTGTCAGGCTCTCCAAAGCCCTGTTTTATTTACTGAGTGCTGCTGCTCCATAAATCTGTGTGACTGGCTTGTTATTTCTGTCATCACTAATTAGCATAAAGAGTTTGGAAACTGTTGCTGGGGGATTAAAGACTTCCCAGGCAAGTCTCAAAAAAGGAAATGCTCAGAGTAGGAGCCGAGCTGGAGAATTCCATTCCCAGGAGTGTGGGGTGGTTCTCCTGGAGGGTCTCACCAATCCAGGGCATCCCAGAGTCTGTTTTGCAAGAGGATCTTCTGTTCTGTCCTGCAGGAGCTCAGTACATCACGTGTCTGACAGACAACCACACGGAAGAAGCTGAGCTTATCCTTTTCACCTCTGTCCACCCTGGGAACCTCACCGAGGAGACCTGCAGTGCCCTCTGTTACTCCCAAGACCAGGAATATGGGGGTTTCAGCTCCCAGGGGCAGTGTTTGTGTGGAACTGCCCACGAAACAAACTCTTCCTCCGGCTGTTTGCCATTTTGCACTGAGCATTTGTCTGGGCAGGGCTGTGGTGGCCCCTCTCTCGTCCCCTTGCCCTTCCAGGCACAGCTGCCTGTGTCTTTCACGGGACTCCAGCCCCGGTACAGCCTGCACCAGCCCGTGCTCTTCAATGTCAGTATTCCCATTGCTGTCAGCACTTTACTGTGGGATTTTGGGGACCACACTGAGGTTCTCAACACCACTGGCCACACAGCTGTGCACAGCTACGCCTTACCCGGGCACTACAACGTCACTGCCACCGTCCTCGTGGGCTCCAGAGTCCTGTCCCAGCAGGCAGAAATCGAGGTGGTGGCTGCACCCCAGCAGCTGGAGCTGCAATGTCCTTCCTTGGTGGTGGCAAACGAGAGCCTGGACATCCGGATCCGCAACCGGGGCGGCACCGGGCTGGCGGTGCTCTACGGGATCACTGCCGAGCCCGGGGAGCTGGGCAGGGGTGAGCAGGGCTGCTGGGGGTGCTGGGGGCTGGCACTGGCTCCCCTTTGCCAGCGAAGGGTGAGGGATGGCTCCTCCTGGCTGAGTGTGCTGCACTTGGACAGCGATGGGGTTTGTTGGCTTTGGGGCTGGGACGTTCCCAGAGCCTCTCTGCCCAGACTGGGTTGGGGTGTGGCCCGTAGAGAGGATGTCAGCCTTGTGTTCTTTCTGCAGCTGTTCACCCCATGTGCCCCCCTGAGGGCCTGGTTTTCCCGGGCAATAACCACTGCTACCAGCTGGTGGTGGAGAAGGCGGAGTGGCTGGAGGCGCAGCGGCACTGCCAGGAGCTGGGGAATGGGGACCTGGCTTTCGTCAGCAGCCCCGACATCCAGAGCTTCCTGGTGGCTCACGTCATCAGGTGAGTGAGGAGGGCAAGGGTTGGCATCACCTAGGGACAGCTTTGGGGTTCCTGAGGGCACATCTGCAGAGGGATCTGCCCGGGCTGGACAGGAGGAGATGGTGGGGGTGAGGGTGCTGAACAAAGAGGAGGAGTGAGCAGAGCTTGAGCCCTTGCTGGGCAGGGCTTCTTCCCTTTAAGGCTGTGGAGGGAAGAGGAGGAATGGGGCAGAACAGCTGGAAATCACAACTGGGAATTGAGAGACTGAGGGGCTTCTTGTACCCTGTGTGTGTGCCTGTGGATGCCTCTGAAATAGGAAAAGGGCTCCTGTGCCCTTAGACACGGCTGCAGCCCAAAGCCCAGAGCCTTTCCCCTCCCATCTCTCATCCTGGGAAGCAGCAGTGCTCCTCTCCAGCAGCATCTGTTCCACCTCAGGACTGGCCTTTATAAACAGAGAGCCTTGCAAGTGTCAGCCTTTGATTAAATCCGCCCCTCTGAGTGCCCTTTCTCCAGCCAGTCATTCTGGGGGAGGGAGGACAACCAGGAGAGCTCTCAGGGCCTGACAGCCTTGTCAGCACTCCCAGCTGCAGCTGTGGGAGAGGGCTCCTCACAAACACATCCCAGAAAGCACATGGAGGGAGCAGCTGCGGGTGACGTGGGCTCTGAACGCTCCGCTCCAGGGCTGACAGCCCCTTCTTCCCAAACTTGTATCCGTGCCCTGTTCCCCTCACACGGGGCTGCATCCTGAGGTTGCAAACACGTGTTCCCCGCTCTGGGGAGGGGAGGCTGTCCCTGTGCACGGGCTGGGAGCTGGGCATGGTGCTGGGATGCGGCAGGAATCGCGTGTGGAGCTGCCGGGCTGCGGCGCAGAAATCACGAGAGCCGGGAGGGGAGGAGGCTGTTCCCCAGCTGCTGCCCCACGGCCCTCTGCTCCCCAGCCCCCTCCAGGCCGTGTGTTTATTTTATTAATCCACGCAGATAAACATGAAGGAGGCAGCTCTGGGATGCAATTTCCCTGGTGGTGAAAGGCGAAGGGCCGAGCTGCAGGATTTTGGAACACGCAGCTCCCATAGTTTCTCATGGGAAGATGGCAGGAGCAGGAAGCTGTTTCCCGTTAGGGCACAGAGCAGGGCTCTCCTCCTTTGCTCCTGCTGTGGGATGGCCTCTGCAGGAGCAGCTTGTGCTGAGCTGGTCCCTCCCTGCCTGCAGAAGCAGAGGATGGGCCCATCCAGAGGGACCCCTCTTTCTGGGCAGCACAGAGAGCCCCTCTGCCCTTCCAAGCCTCCCCAGGCTTGCTCTGCTCCTCCTGCCCACCAAGGCAGCTCAGTCCTTCTGCAGAGGCAGAGAAGAGCTCACATCTTGCTTCAAAAAAAGGTGTCCAGAGTCCTCCTGTTCCCCCAGCAATGGGCTGGGCAGTGGGGCAGGGTGGGAGGCAGCCAGCAGCTTGTCTTTTAGTTATTCCTGTCTTTCTTTCTTACTTGTTTTTTTTTCTAACGAGTTGCAGTTAGATCATAGCTGGAATTGGAAAAGGAAAATCTCCACTGAGTTTTCCTGATGGCAGCAGGCAGGCAGTTTCCTACCCTGCTCTCCCTAATTCCCTGCCAGTGGTTCAGGAGCAGAACACAGTCCTTATTTATTTTTTAATCTCATTTGGAGTGAAAACTACTGATTCACGGAACAAGTTATTTTTGTCATCGGTTTTCAGCATGACCTCATGAATCTTTTCAGCCTGGGGGTGGAGAGGCACCAGTTGCCACCAGTTATCTCCCCAGTCTGCCTTGCAGAGCTGTGGTACCACCCTGGGAGCACACTGGGGCAGGCGAGGGCATGGCAGGATCGATTTCCACCTGCAGGAGGGAGCATGGAGAAGGAGCTGAGAGCTTGGAAGGGTGCAGGATGTTAATATGGAGAAGTTAATAGAAGTTAATATGGAACAAATGCCTCCCTTTCTGCTGGGTGCGATTAGAAACAGCTCTCCAGGCTGTTTGTGGCTATGAGAGACCTCTCAGCACTTTCCACCAGGATCTCTGCTGGGATTCAGCCAGTTCCCAAATGGGGCAGGGACATTTCATCTCCTGAAAGGAGCCTGGCAGTGCCCTGTGTGTGGGGCTCAGCTGCCTGCAGTGCTGCAGCCTCTGCTTGTCCCCTTGGCTGCCGTGGCTGAGGAGCTCATCATCTCCAGGAGCTGCAGCCAGGAGAACTCCCAGCCCTGGCACTGCTGAGCTTTAATCCTGCACTGGTGCCAGTCCCACCTGCAGTGGAGAATTGACTGGAGTGAATCCCACAGGTCTGCACAGGAAAAGCACAAGTTTTCTGAGGGACTCAGCTTTCCCAGCCAGTTCTGTGTGACCAGATCATTCCTCTTGGGTCAGGACTCAAAACTGGCTTGGCAGAGTCTGGGAGGGTCGTTTGGTGACAGAGTGCTCTGCTCAGAGTGGGGTGAGGCTCAAGTCAACCTGCTGGTCACAGAATCATGGAATTATGGGATGGTTTGGGTTGGGAGGGATCTTAAAACTCATCCACCCCTTTCCATGGCGGAGACACTTTCCACTATCCCAGGTTGCCCCAAGCCCTGTCCAGTCTGACTTTGGACACTTCCAGGGATCCAGGGGCAGCCACAGCTTCTCTGGGTACCCTGTGCCAGGGCTGCCCACCCTCACCAGGCTCTAGGGACAGAGGTGGGAAGGCTGAGGAGAGCAGTGCTGTGCAGTGGAGGGGCTGTTCCTGATGTTCTGGTGGTAGAGTGGATACTGAAACCCTTCAGTAATTGAAAGTCCCCATGAAATGCAGCCCATGACACCTCGATGGAGCTGTTGTTATGATTTTCAGAGAGAACCATAGATGGCAGCTGTCCCAGCTCTTTCTAATACCCATGATTTCCTGAAATCCCCCCTCCCCCTTCTTATATTTTTTTTTTTGCAGGAGCCTCGATGTCTGGATTGGATTCAACGATTTTGCAAGCTCTGGAGCGCAGCAGAGAGGGGAAGGATTTAATCTGGAGAGCTGTCAGAACTGGCTGCCAGGAGAGCCCCATCCCTCCAACGCCGACCACTGCGTGCGCATGGGCCCGACGGGCCAGTGCAACACAGACCTGTGCATGGCCAAGCACAGCTACGTCTGCGAGTACAAGCCACAAGGTGGGCTCTGCTTGCCCTGCTGGCACCCTGGTGGGCAGCTGTCCCCTCACTGGCACTGCTGTGGATGCAGGGGGAGGCTCCTGCAGGGCATTGCCATGAAATGAGTGTGACTTGCAGCAATATTCCCAACCCCGACCTCCAGAAACCCAAAAGGAAGAGTTTGGCTTACTCCAGTCCTTGCCGTCAGCAGAGAGGAGCAAAAGTCTGAGGCAAAGCACTGGAAATTGCTTTTCCCTCTAATCTGAGCAATCTCTGCTGCTGCCAGGATCTGAGGCCGTGGTGCTGCCTGGGTGTCCTTCATTGTGTATTTTGGGAGGTGGCTCAGAAGTTGATTAGATGAGGTGTGCTGGGCAGGTTTGTGGTTATTCAGCTGTCCAGATCTTCCACACCGGTGTAGGAAGTAAGAAAGAGAAGTAGAATGAACATGAAACAGGGGAGAAGATTTATTTAAGAAGGAAAAGCAATGGGCAGAGAGGGCACTGGCCTAGTCAGAGGGGCAGAGAGAGCCACCAGTGTTTGCCACTGGTGGAAACCAGCTGGTTGTGACCACATTTCCCAAAAAGTCCGGGGGCATGGGGAGGATGAGGAGGTGCACCTGGTGCTCAGAACTTCCAAGCAAACCATTAGTGGTTGGAAGGGAGAGTTACTTGCACAGTTCCTAGAAGTCAAAATTGCTGAACATCGAAAATGAAAATGTTATTTGTGCTGGATGAGAAAGAAATCAGGACACCTGCAAGGAGCAGGAAGGTGCAGGATTATCGAGCTGCTGCTCTCCTGAGTGGTCCAAGCCCTGCTGCAGTTTCACAGGGTGGAAGGAATGGCCTCAGGCCCTGCTGAGTCTCACGGGCTTTGTTCCAACATTCCCTTTGTAAACAGGAGTTCTCCTAAATGCCGAAAACTTCTTTGAGGGGGCCGCGGAGTTGGGCACACACGAGGCCGTGAGGACCCTGAGCGAGGCTGTGCCGGCAGATCCGTGGCAGGCTGAGGAGGTGAGGGGGGTTTGCTGCTCCTGCTGCTGCCCGGGCTCCCTGGGGATGCAGCAGTGAGAGCCTGTGTGTTCTGCAGGTGCTGGCGTTCCCCGAGCTGCCCTTCAGGCACCAGGGCTTCCTCACCGCCCTGGAGTTCGTGACACAGGAGCTGCACCAGCCCGTCCTAGTGAGGTTCCAGGTGTACAGACTGATGGAGGGAGAAGGTGAGGCTTCTCCTCAGCGCCTGTGGGATTGACACCATCAAACTGGGGCTGGCCTTGTGGCCCCTCTGGTCCTCTGACACTTAAGGGCTCAGAGATTTGGTTCTGCTTTTTGAGGAGACCAAAGTGCAGGATCCACAGCCTTGGAGAAGTGGTTATCCTGGAGAAAATAACAGGGGGAGAAACCTCTCTCAATGCATGAGGAGAATGTGAGTGTGAGGACCATGTGGAAAAGCTCGTTAATCTTCTGAGCTGTATTTTTTACTTTCTGAAGACACATGTCAAACGTGAATGTGTTCTGGTCCATCTGGCCCCACGGGTTAACAAGGAAGAACATTTTTCTGAGCCCATTTCTTCCTGATGGATGAGATAATCTAAAAAGCCTTTTATTCCTTGTACAACAGCTCAACAGTCACAGTTTTGGCAACAATTAATCCTGCAGCAGAATGTTTGTTGTAGCGGTGGGGTTGGCTGGTTACAAAAGGATCTTTTTTGACACTGACAAGCTGATACTTTGACATGGAAACATTAACTTCAGAAAAGTTGCTTAATGTGTTTTTAATGTCAAGGCCAACTCTTGCTTTCACTTGGACTGGCTTTTGCTGTAGCACAGATCCTTTCAGAGTGCGAATTGGTACATTCTCATTGGAAAAGAGACAACTTTGGGTTTAATGATCTTGGTGGATTTTTCCAGTAAAACAGGACGTTTATGTAGCGGCAGGATGTGCTGCAGTTGCAGCTTTTACTAAGAGTGGAGCACCATTAAAATGGAAAAAGTGGTGAATTTGGAGCAAAGAAGTGCATTAGTGGTGTTACTCATCAGAATGGCGATCCCTGATTTCTCTTTCCCTTTTTCCAGACTACCAGGAGGAAAACAGTACCACAGAACCACTCCCCAGCACTCAGGATGACGGGAACTGGACGCTGCTGGAGTGCCCTCCTGGTCTCCAGTGGTGTCCTTTGACAAATTTGTGCTCGTCCCACAACAACTGCTGCAATGGGACCGAGTGTGCCAACAGTTCCTTTGGCAGCAGCCTTGTCCCCGGCTCCCTGCAGCCCAACCACAGCCAGCCCAGCTATGAACTCCTCAAGGAGCTCCTCTTCATGGTACCAGCTGGCCCCTCCTCCCAGTATCAGGTCAGTGTTCACTGCTCTGAGCAGTGACTGGGTGGGGCAGTTTTCTCCTGAGGGCTTTGGGTGAGTTTGGGTTGTTCCCATGTGGCAAATGAAGCCACTGAAGTCCATTGGAATGAAAGGACGTGCCCAGTGTCACACGGGCCGTGGGCTCCCTGCTGTCCCCTGTGCCGGGGATGCTGTGGGGTGTCCCTGCCCATGGCAGGGGGTGGAACAGAATGGACTTTGAGGTCCCTTCCCACCCAAACCATTCTGTGTTTCCATGAAAGGGCTGTGCAGATTCCACGGGCTGTTCCTGTGGCATTCACACAGTGGAGATGGGGCAGAAAGTTGATTTCTCTGTTGGCACATTTGATTCAGAGAGGCCGAGGAGGGTGTGGAGTGGTGAGAGGTCTCCCCGTGCTGTGTTTGGATCTGCACCTTTTCTGTTGGTTCCCACCTGGCAGGAAATCCAGCACTTTTCCCGGGCAGGAGCTGGGTGCTGACTGCTCTTTACGTGAGGCGTTAATCCAAACCCCTCTCCTCTCTCTGCAGGCCACGTTCAGAAAAGAAAACATCTTTGTCAGGGCTGGGGATGTCTTCAGCATCCGGCACAACGCAAGCTGGGGCTCGTTCCTGCAGTGCCACCGCAGTGCCACCTCCCTGGAGGGAAGGAACTCCTCTGAGCGGGCCCGGTCGCTGTCCCCCGGCTCCGCGGTGAGCCCGGCGTGCTCGCTGCGGGTGCGCTACGCCGAGGAGCAGCTGGTGCCGGTGCTGGGCGCGCCCAACGCGGGGCTGCGGCAGCCGGGGCGGTACACGCTGCGTGCCAGCGTGGACAGCGGCCTCTTCCACGCCAACCTGTCCTGCGGCTTCCGCGTGGCCTCGCGCGTGTCCGGCCTGCGCGTCCTCCACCCCGCCCCGCAGGGCTCCCGCCTCTACCTGCCCGCCAACCACAGCGCCCTGCTGGTCAAGCTGTCCTCGGGGGACAACGCCACGGCCTCCTGGCTGGGGGACAATGACAGCGTGCCCTTCGTGGCCGCCTGCCCCGCGGCCCTGGCCCCGCTGTGCGCCAGGGAGACCAACGACACCTGGTTTGCCGTGGTGCGGCTGCGCGGCCTCGGGGAGGGCCTCAGCACACACGTGCTGGTGGCGGAGAACGCGGTGAGCTCGCAGAACATCACGCTCACCGTGAAGGTGGAGGAGCCCATCCGCGGGCTGAGGGCCACCCCGGACCCCGAGAGCAGAGTCCTGGTGAACACACGGGTGGTGAGTGTCTGCTGCTGCCCCGAGCCCGTCCCTGCTGTGTCCAGAGGGGCTGCTGGGGGTGTCTGCCTGTGGGGAGAGGGCACCGCTTGCTGCTCAGCTGCCAGGCCGTGCTGCCCGCACTGCTGCAGGCACAGCTTGTGGCACCAGCACTGGTGCTCTCCAGCAGGAGGGCAGCTCTGCCCCACGTTCCCCTGGAGCCCCTGAGGTAAGGCAGTGCCTCCTGCCAGGGAACACAGCCTGGCCGGTTCCCCAGGACACCAGAGGCGTTAGGAAGGGCCAGGGTTTACCTTGTTCTGCCCTGTCTGGGTAGGTGTTCCTTGAGGTGTTCAGATTTGCTCTGCTAAATCCTTGTATCAGCTGGCTGAAGCTGTAGAGGTGTTTCATCCCTCCAAGTCTTGGAGTTCCTCTGGTGTTTGCTGTCTTGTTTTCTCCAGCCCCGCATCCCCAGAGCGACAGCCCTGGGAAGCTGCTCAGTAACTGCCCCAAATGCTCTGTACAAGCTCTGGCTGCTTCTGGCAGATCCTGTGCCTGCACCTCTCAGTCTCACCCTTGCTGCTGCCACAGGCTGCTCAGGAGGCACTGTGGGAGTGAGGAGGGACCTGCCCTGTCCAACCCCTTCAGGCTTTGGGTCAGGCACCATCCCTGGATGAGGGTCAGAGGCTCATCTTACACGTGTAGCTAAAGCCAGGCTGTTTCTGCAAAGATTTCAGAAGGTTTTTAGTCAGCAAGAGAGACCTGATCACAAGAGCAGAGTGCTGGGCAGTGGGAGCAGGGAGTGTGGGGTCTGCTCCCAGCTCTGCTGGGGATTTATGGAGTCAGGGTCTGCATTTCTCCATCAGCAGCAGAGCCACAGATGATCTGTCACCTCTGTGCCTTGCTCTGAGGGCACTGCAGGTGTGGGAGCCTCCCAGTCTGGCTCTGTTCTCTCTCCAGTTCAGCTGGAGGTCTCCTGGGAAGTGCTGGGCATGCTTTTCTCTTGCACTAGTGTGAAATGTTCTCGTGCCTTTCAGAGCTACATCCCTGTGATGGAGGCTGGGTCAGATGTGACTTTCCGATGGACAGTAGATGATAAGCCATCTTTCACTTTTTACAATGTTGTCTTCAACGTTATCTACCAAAGCCCAGCTGTGTACAAGCTTTCGGTAAGCCAAGGCCTTTCCCATGACACCATTTCACCCCTGGGTTTCCATCTCATCCCACAAACTCCTCAGGAAAAGCAGCAGGGAGAGAAGGCAGAGCTCGGCTGAGGTTTTCACTGTGCTCTCTGCTATTTCTCACTGAGCTCCTCTTGCAAATGCAAATAGTTTCTTCTACTCCTACATTACTGTGCTGTATTCCTCCTCTTTGCTTTCTCCTCTTTTCTCCAAGTTCCCCTTTCTGTTCATGGAGTGTCTGTGCTTCCCCCTCCTTCCCAGCAGGAATAGCAGGGAGCCTCTGCTCTGGCAAGCAGGAAATCTGGATTCAGAACCTGGCAGAGGCAGGATGTGTCACAAGACTTCCATAGGCAGGACAAAGCCTCTCCCACGAGCTCCTGTGTTCTCTGTCCTGTTCCCTTTCTCCTGGTGCAGACTGGAACGCTGGGTTTTGCCATGGCCCCTGAAGGGTGGAGCAGAGTCTGGGCCGAGGGGGGGTCTGTTGTGGAACAGGAGTTGATCTCTGGCCAGAACATCTTTATGTGTCCTGCCCTGCAGAGCCTGCTCTGGTGCAAGGTGCTGGATCTGCTCTCAGGGTGCCTCTTGGCCTCCTGAGCAGACACCAGCCCAGCCCTGAGGCCACGCTCACACTAATTTGCTTGGTGCAGCACTAATTTGCTGGGTGCAGCACTAATTTGCTGGGTGCAGCACTGTGCTGAGGGCCTGGGCTGCTTTCACCTGCAGAGCTGCCAAGGTGCTGTTAGCCTGGGGGGCTCTGGGCTCAGGGCAGCACAGCCACAGAACCCCAGACACAGCTGCCATTGGGAGCTCTGTTCCTGTGGGTTTGAAGGACCCCTCTGCCAGCAGCTCAGCTCTCCTGCAGGTGAGAGGGTGGGGAGGCTCTGTCAGTGTTACATGCCTAGAAAATTGTGAGGATTCTGCTCTACTTCTGTCATGTCTCTTCAGTCTCCTGCATCCCTTTCCCTGCTCTGCCCAGCCTTGCTCTCCCTCTCTGTGCCCACCACACCGGGATCCTGGAGCTGCACGTGGTGTGCTTGGTTTGTGAGCCTCTCCCATCCCTGCTCTGTGCTTGAAGCCACTTTTCTGCCACTCTCCCCAGGGAATTGGATGGCTCTTGTCCCCTTGGTGGCAGCTGGAGCTGCAGGGCACATCAGAGCAGGCAAAGGGGCAGCTGGCAAGTTCACAGCCAGAGGAACCTCAGGATGAGAAGCTCCTCTCCGTGTCCTCTTGCTGTAGCACCAGCCCTTCCTTGGCTGTAGAGGTGACCATGTGGCCACTCTCTCTGCCCTGACCTGCTCACCTGCCTGGTGGTGCTTCCTCAGTGCAGCAAAGCCCCGCCCTGAGGGCAGCAAGGGGACCCAAACCCATTCCTTGTCCCCCTGTCCTTCCCAGCTCACCGCCTCCAACCACGTCAGCAACTTCACGGTCAACTACAACGTGACGGTGGAGATGATGAACAGGATGAGGAACCTGAGCGTGGAGGGTGCCCTGCCCGTGCTACCCCAGAACAGCAGCGTGGAATTCAGCGCCAGGGTTCACGTGGACTCGGCTGTGGAGGCTCTGTTCCTGTGAGTCCTTTGCTGCTTCCCCAAACTTAGGATCTCTCTGTGCATGTCTTAGCTTGCCTGCAGGTTCTCTTCCCAGGGCCAACTGGTCCATCTCAGCTGCTGTTTAGTTCAGATGGAATCTGTGTGAGTGGGGGTCAGTCACACACCTGTAATTCAGGCTGAAATCCTTCATTTAAAGTGTTACAACACTGCTTTAATTTGGGTTCTTCCTCTTCTTGCTGGTGCTGTGCTCCTCTCAGCACAGCTGCTGTTTTGACACTTGGCATTCTGCTTCCTGTGCTTTTTTTTGGAGAACCTGGCCCTGACCTGAAATACAAGGCATGATTCCTCTGGGATTTCTGTGATTCTGCTGTTGTGCAGTGTAACATGGTTTGCCTGTTTCTCCAGGTGGGATTTTGGAGATGGTGTCCAGGAGACATACCTGTTCAAACCTCCTTACAACAAGTCTTTCCTTGTTCCTGATCCCAGTGTGCACGAGGTTGTCATTCAGCACAATGTTTCACACATCTATCAAGACCCAGGTATGCTCAACAAGGTTTTTTGGGGAAGAAGGGACTCAAGCATTTTTGGTATGAGGGGTGTACAAGACACCTTCCAAAAAAACCAGGGCTCAGAAATCATTGCCTGATTCCTGAACAAACAGCTGGAGTGACTGGAAGTCTCCACCAGTTGCCATCCTCTCTGTTTCCCAGGGAAGTTTGGCCATGCTGTAAGAAGCAGATCCGCCACACTCAGCCCCTTTTTGGGCAGTCTCAGCAGAATGATGAGGGGCTGGCCAGCACTGGGCTGGTGGGAGGGATGGGCAGCAGGAAGGGTGTGTTCTGTGGGTGAGCAGGAAGAAAATCTTTTCTCTCTACCTGTTGGACCTGGCTCCTTTCTTGGTGTCTGGTCCCCACACACACGACCTGGTGTAATTCCTGCTGGTCCTGGGCTGGAGCAGGGCAGCCCTGAGGGTGCACAGCACAGGAGCAGAGTGTCCCCTGTCACACCCCCCACCCCAGCACTGAGAAGCTGCTGACAGGCACATCCTCACCCTGCCGTGGTTCTGCTCTCTCCCAATGCAGGAGAATATGCCCTGATGGTGGTTGTGTCCAACGAGTATGAGAACCTCACCCACCTGAGCCCAGTTCACGTTCACAGCTGCCTGACTGACGTGAAGGTGGAGGCAGAGGAGGATGTTTTGGTCGTGGGCCGGCCGGTCACCTTCCGAGCCACTGCCCTGCCGTCCGCGTACGGCGTCGTGTACACCTGGGACCTCGGGGACGGCTCCCCCCTGCTCACGGGGATGCAGCCCACGGTGACCCACAGCTACCCCCGCAGAGGGGTGTACAACGTCACCCTGACAGCCAACAACACCATCAGCAGCCTGCAGACCGTGGAGGGCTACCAGGTGTTTGAGGAGATATCGGGGCTCCGCGTCTCGGCGGACGAGGCCGCAGAGCTGGGGGCAGCCGTCACCGTTAACGCCTCCGTGCAGACCGGGGACAGCATCACCTGGACATTCGACATGGGGGACGGGACAGTGCTGAGGAGCCGGGTGCCAGTGGTGGAGCACGTGTACGTGAAGGACATCAACTGCACCGTGAACGTCACGGCTGTCAATCCTGTGAACTCTGTCTCCCAGGCTGTTCCTGTCCAGATATTTGTCCTGGAAGTGCTCAAAATAGAGCCTGCTTCTTGCATCCTGGAGCACCCGGACGTGCAGCTCACTGCCTATGTGACAGGGAATCCTGAGGAGTACATCTTCGACTGGACTTTCGGAGATGGCTCGTCCAATGTCACAATCAGTGGGGACCCTGTGGTGATGCACAACTTCACCCGGAGCGGGACATTCCCTCTCTCCCTGACCCTCTCCAGCAGCTTTAACAAGGCCCACTATTTCACCAGCGTCTGTGTGGAGCCAGAGATCCTCAACGTCACCCTGCTCCCTTCCAAGCGCTTTGTGAGGCTCGGGGAGGAGGCCTCCTTCCAGGTCAGTGCCGTGCCTCCCTACCAGTACCGCTACCGCTGGGACTTCGGCAACAACGAGTCCACCAGGTCCAGTGGCACTGAAGTGACCTACACCTACAAGAACACAGGGGTCTTCCTGGTCACAGTGACCGTCTCCAACAACGTCTCCTTCAACAACGACACGGCGTTTGTGGAGGTCCAGGAGCCAGTTGGAGTGGCAAAGATTGAGTATAACGGGACAGATGTTCTGGAGCTGAACCAGGTCTACCTGTTCTCTGCCAGCATGAATGGAACCAAAGTGAGCTACTGCTGGGACTTTGGGGATGGCACTGTCCAGCCTGGGCAAGTGGCCACTCACTCCTACAACAGCACAGGCCACTACAGCATTACAGTGATGGGGCAGAACGATGTGAGCTCCAATGAGACCACCATCGACATCTCTGTGAAGCGGCGGCTCTTTGGCCTGACCGTCAATGCCAGCAGGACGGTGGTGCCACTGAATGGGTCGGTGAGCTTCGTAGCCACTCTGGTGGCTGGCACTGCCCTCCGCTACTCGTGGATCCTCTGCGATCGCTGCACTCCCATCCAGGGCTCCTCCACCATTTCCTACACCTTCCGCTCCGTGGGCACCTTCAACGTCATCGTGACGGCCGAGAACAAGATCAGCTCGCTGCAGGACAGCATCTTCGTCTACGTCCTGGAGCAGATTGAGGGCCTGCAGGTGGCCAGCGCTGACCTGGTGGAGGACATGTATTTCCCAACCAACAAAACGCTCCATTTGCAGGCCGTGGTGAGAGAGGGCACAAACATCTCCTACAGCTGGGTGGTCCAGCGGGACGGCAATGCTGTGCAGACCTTCGCTGGGAAAACCTTCCCCTTGAGCATCCTGGAAGCTGGGAACTACACTGTCTACCTGAAGGCCACCAACATGCTGGGCTGTGCCACTGCTAACAGGACACTGGAGTTCATTGAAAGCCTTGGTGTCCTAAAGCCCCACGCCTTGCCCAACCCAGCTGCTGTTAATGCCTCTGTGAACATAAGTGCCACCATAACCAGTGGCACTGGCATCACGTACGTGTGGTACCTGGAGGATGGCTCCTCTCCTGTCACCTCTGAACCCTTTATTATACACTCCTTCCAAAGCCCTGGAATGATTGAGGTCATTGTTGGAGCAGAAAACAAGCTGAATTCAACCAATGCCTCTGTTTCTGTCTGTGTGGAGGAGGTCATTGAGGGGCTGAGCATAGGGACAGCAGAGCTGGACTGTAGGTACGTCTCCTCAGGCTCCACGGTGGTCTTCGAGGGGGAGCTGCAGAGGGGGACTGAGGTGACGTGGCTGTGGGAGGTGCCAAATGGCACGCTGAGCGGGCAGTCCGTGGCAGTCACCTTCCCCACGGCAGGGCTGTTCACGGTCCATCTGAACGCCTCCAACGACATCAGCTGGGCTCTGGCCAGCAGGAACATCTCAGTGCTGGACAGGATTCAAGGTCTGGAAGTTGTCGCCAGCAAGAAGGTGGTGGAGCCAGGGGAACAGGTCACCTTTGAGATCAGGATGCTGTCAGGTACCTCTGTGAGTTACCTGGTGAGCATCAGTGGGGACTACTCCGTGGTGCTCAACGGCTCCAGGTACACCCATGAGTTCACCAAGAGCGGCGATTATCTGGTGACCGTGACCGTGCAGAACCAGATCAGCATCGCCCACGCCCAGGTGCTCATCTCTGTCCTGGAGCCCATCCAGGACGTCAGGCTCCTGAACTGCTGCGAGGAGGGCATTGCCACGGGCACGGAGAAGAGCTTCAGTGCCCGCGTGGGCAGCGGCTCCCGCGTGTCCTTCTCCTGGCAGTTCTGCCTGTGGAGAGAGCGAGGCCGCTCTGTGGTTGCTGCGTCAGGAGAGAGAGTTTCCTATGCTCCAGAAGCTGCAGGGCTGCTGGAGATCCACCTCACTGCCTACAATGACTTGGGAAGTGTCAACATCACCAGAACCATCCAGGTGCAGGACCCCATAGTCCAGGTGTCCCTCAGTGCCACCAATGCCTTTGTCAACAGGACGGCGCTGTTCGAAGCCGCGGTGGTGCCCAGCAGCAGGAGCGTTGAGTTCTTGTGGAGCTTTGGGGATGGCTCTTCCACTCAAACCACCAGGGTTGCAGTGGCCAACTATTCTTACCTGAGCCCTGGGGATTACCTGGTGGAGGTGAATGCCACCAATCTCATCAGCTTCTTCATAGCCCAGCTCACTGTCACCGTCAAAGTCCTGGAGTGTGAGGAGCCCGAGGTGGAGTTGGCCCTGCCACCCCAGGTGGTTATGAAGAGATCCCAGAGGAACTACCTGGAGGCACAGATTGACCTCCGAGGGTGCATCAAGTACCAGACAGAGCACCTGTGGGAGATCTACCGAGCACCCAGCTGCATGACCTTGGATGACTCCAGCAGGATCCGGCTGCCGAACGTCGACGTGAACAGGCCCCAGCTGGTTATCCCAAAGCTTGGCCTGGAAGTTGGGAACTATTGTTTCATGTTTATTGTCTCCTTTGGAGACACCCCGCTGTCCAAAAGCATCTTTGCCAATGTGACTGTGATCCCCAGCAAGCTGGTGCCAATCATCGACGGGGGGTCATACCGGGTATGGTCCAACACTCAGGACTTAATCTTGGATGGGGAGAAATCCTACGACCCGAACCTGGATGACGGGGAGCAGACCCCGTTGTTGTATGAGTGGTCCTGCACATCCTCCTCCAAGGTAAGAGCAGCCTTGCCCAGCCAGAGTGACCATTTGGGAGCTGCAGCTCCACCACAAACAGGTCTGGGGTGAGATGGTGTCGAGGGAAGCTTCTGTGAGCATCTTTAACAGTGCTGCTCTGGAAGGAGGGGTTGCAGAGGCTGAGTTCCCAGCTCAGGATGGGGGTACAGAAACTGGTGTGAGGTGTGGTGCAGTGCAGTGTCCCTGGGCAAGGCAGAAGGGCTGCCTCTGCAGGGGAGGCACTGGCATTGCTGCTTCCCTGGCACTTGGCCTGTGATTCCTGGTGCCAGTGCTGCTGCTTCCATGCACTGAGGCTGTTCTGGAGCTGCTAATGCAGTCTGGGAGCTCAGGGCTCTGGTCTCTCTCCCATTAGCAGTTAAATGTCACTAATGCCATCAGGGGACAAAGACTTCAGAGAGGTCAAGTGACCACAGCAGGTCAGTGTCCTCACGTGCTGAGGTGACCCTGCACTGATGGAAGGGCAAGGGAGAGCTGCCTGGCAAATCCTGGTGGGAATCAGCAGCATTTGTGATTGAATGTGGAACTCTTTTGCTTGTACAATGTCATGTTTTCTAGCTTTTTCTCAAAATAGCAAATATGAAGTGTGTGGGGCTTGGACCTTTTGGCTTAATGTGAGCTATTTGTGTTGCTTGGCAATGTTTATAAGATATTTAATGAAGAATTAATTGCTGTAAACTACAGATTTGAAACTCAGATGAAATACAGGAGTATTCCAACTACTGTTTACTAACCTGAAGAGTAGGATAATGTGTTTTATTGTCCACACACGCCCTGTTTCTCCCACCCCAGTGGTGGCACTGCACAGCAAGGTCTGTGACAGTGACTGTGTGGACCTGAATGTTTTGGCTGTGGACTAACCCGATGTGCTCCCGTACCAAGGAGGGTTTGAAAGTTCTTTTCTCCTTGCAAGCAGAGCTCGGCTGCAGGGTGCTCTCTGAATTTCAGTGCCAAGGAAGGAATTGTCACAATTTCCAAAGCTCTATTAGAGGCAGATGTGGAGTACACGTTCGACCTCACCGTCAGGAAGGAAGGGATGAGTCCCGAGGCCACCAACCAGACCGTATGTACCACACACAGCTGTCACCTCCTCTGCTTGGCACAGCCACCTCTCGGGCACAGAATCATGGGGTGGTTGGGTTGGAAGGACCTGAAAGCTCATCCAGTCCCACCCCCTGCCGTGGCAGGGACACCTTCCACTGTCCCAGGTGCTCCAAGCTCTGTCCAGCCTGGCCTTGGGCACTGCCAGGGATCCAGGGGCAGCCACAGCTGCTCTGGGCACCCTGTGCCAGGGCCTGCCCACCCTCAAAGGGAAGAATTAGTCCCTTTTCCCAAAGAAGTTTCTACAGGAGAAAGGAAACTCCCTTTACCGCTCTTTAGCAGTCCGAGCTCTTCACATGCCACAAGCTCTTCCCTCATTTTACCCAGAGAGCTTCCTAAGAGCCAGGGCTCAATTTTATAGTCAACAGTTCCTCTCCTCTCACCTTCCAAGTTCTTTTAGGGGAGGATTTTTTCAGTGCATGTTGTTTATGTCCCTGGGATCCCAGCGCCGAGCGCACCCGCACAGTTCGTGTCCTGAACATCCATCGTGGTGCAGTTGGCAATTGGAGATGGACTCAGGCTGGAAGTGGAAACTCTTACAGCCTGGGTTTGAAACCAGAGCTGCAGGATGAAAAGAAAAAAAAATGAAATTGATAGTCTTTCAAGGACATTCCGTACTATCTGGTTTCCATGCAGGAGCACAAAACAATGCTCGCAGTGTGGCAGGAAATCTGCAGATACTGGCGGGGTGGATGGGGCTCAGCGCAGTGCTGGGGAATATTCATCCCCTTTTAAGAGTCTGCCATGTTAAACAACGTCTTCATTACTGTCTTTGAATTCATAACACTCATTATGCCAGGGCAGAGGGCTCAGTCCAGTGCTGGACAAGCCTTTTTCCTCAGGGATTGAAGGAATTTAGACAGAGCACAGGAGTCAGAGTTCAGCTGCTGTTGTGTCTGAGCCACCGGTGCCTCTAGAGCTCTGCGAGTGCTCTGCCAGGAAGGTGTGGTGGATGTCTGGAGATGTGCAGTTAGACTCCAGCTGAAAGCCTGGAACAATGTGCTGCTCCCTGGAAAAGGTGGTTCTTCCATCCCCACCTGGCAGCACAAGCAGGGTTTGCTGGCAATTCAGCTCCAGGGACCAGAGGGACATTTCAGAAGTCATTTATATTGTTAAAAAGTGTAAATAAATCAATCCAGAATGACCTAGATCGGCCCAGCTTGGTGATGGATGGCTCTTGCAAACCAGTGACAAAACTGGGCAGTGTAAGGGCAGAGATGCAGCTTAAATCTGACCCCACATCCTTTGGGAATCCCTTCCTGCTGCTTCTTAGCACAGACTGGGCTGGTGCAGAGCAGTTCCTCCCTGCAGCACCAGGTGCTGGGGTGTGTCCTTACCTGCTAGGTGTCTGTGTTCTGGTGTCAGACCTTCTGATGGAGCCTCTTGCCTTCCCAGGTGTTCATCAAGAGGGGAGGAGTCCCCATCGTGTCCCTGGAGTGTGTGTCCTGCAAGGCTCAGTCTGTCTACGAGGTCAGCAAGAGCTCCTACGTGTACCTGGAGGGCACCTGCCAGAACTGCCACAACGACTCCAAGCTTGGGGTAAATTCACGAGGCTTTGCTTCACTTTTGTGGGGCTCTGGGAGGAGGAGGAGGCCGGCAGAGAGGTCAGGGTGGAAAGAGAAGTCCTGGATCTAAGTTGCCATAGAGAATAGAAGGAGAAGAAATCCCTGGCCACAAGCAGTGGCAGGTGGGTCTGGCTGAATCCTTGTGGGGTCATTTCTAAGCCAAAGCCATGAGTGACCAGGTCTTTCCACATAAAAGCCACTTTTTTTTCTTCCTGTAAGGGAGCTGTAAAGTGGTTTTTCTCCCTGCTGGTTGGCATTTTGCCCATTACTCTGGTGGTTCAAGCAGAGGTGGTTCAATCTCTCCTCTGTGCCCTCCTCTAATTCCAGCTTGCACTGCAGCCTGTGGAGTGAGGCAGGTCTCAGAACTGGAAGTCCTGCTGCTCCCAGCAAGCCCAGCATGTCCTTGCCTGGCATTCTCTGCCTGGTTCTCTCACTGTTTCTCCTGTTATCACAATTGTAGGTTTGTGCTATTAACAGTAACCACCCAGGCCACGTTCAGCTTGAAGCACATAAAACACGGTATCCCGTGGAGACTCCACCAGTCCTTCATTTATTTCCTGTGTTTTGTACTTTGTATTATGAAATATTCTGTTGGAGGGTGATGTAATCCCAGAAACTAAAGTAGATCTCACAGTGGAAATATTCCCACCAGACATTTTGGAAGGGTTCCAGTTCTTGTTGCTGTAGCACACAAGACTAAAGCTGAATTATCAACTGCAAATTTGGCAGACGCTCCCACTAGAAATCTGTTACTTTTTATAAAAGACTCAATCTGAAAACATTTTAAGGACATAACTTCATCTTTAAACCAACCCTCTCGTGTCTTTCCCCTGCCCATGCCTGCAGAGGTGGGCAGCTCACAGCTTTAAGAACAAGTCCCTCATCCTGGACAAGACAACCACGTCCACCGGCGACACGGGGATGAACCTGGTGCTGAGGCAGGGAGCCCTGAGGGATGGCGAGGGCTACACCTTCACCCTGCACATCACAGACCTCACCACGGGGGAGGAAGGCTTCGCCTCCATCGACCTGCTGCCCAACCAGCCCCCCGTGGGGGGGTCCTGCCGCCTGTCCCCCGAGGGTCCCCTCAGGGCGCTGGTGACCAAGGTGCACTTCGAGTGTGCAGGTGAGAGCATGTCCAGCCCGCCCTGCTGCTCTTCCCACAGATGTTCCCTTCACCCCAAACTCCTACCCCGAGGCACTGCTGGCCAGGGTTGGGCTCAGCAGTGGTTTGGAGCGTGGGCAGCTTTGCTTGCCCGAATTGTGGAGCTCTCAAACCCCCAGCAGTGGGCAGGCACTTCAAAAATTCCTAACTCATGTAGGTGAACGGTGGTATCCAGGCCAGGCCAGTTCTTGTGGAAGGGACTGGGTATTTCAGTGCAGGAAAAGGAAGATGGTGCCCAAAACTGAGTCACAGTATGTGGGAAGAATCAGAAGACAAAGCAGTGGGGCCGTCTCTGCCGTGTGGGCTGGATGTTCCCACCAGAGCCACCTTCCCAACCAGCTGCAGAGACAGCAAATGTGAGCCCAGCTTTGGAAAAGTGGCCTGGCCCATGTCCCGTAGCCTTGGGCCAAGGGCTAAGTGCCTCTGGAAACCAGATTTCCCCAAATGATCCATGTCAGAGATTAGGGCTGTTTGTGCAGTGCCGGGAAGCCACACTGGGAGGGGATGAACCCTGCTGCTTCCAGGGGCTGGGCACCAAACTGGGGGAGCAGCAGAAACGTGGTCAGGGGGATGTGATTGTGACTTTGGTATGTTTTGAGCTATCCAGAATAATGCTGGAGTCAACTCCTCTTTGGAATGGTGGGAATTTCAGCTCTTAGTGATTGTTTTTAAGCTGAAGTGACAGACGCAGGACACAGTGGCAGTGCCTGCACTTTCACTGGGGCTCACTGGCAAACACAAAGTGAATTTCCCAACTGTCCAGCTCCCATGACACTCCCCATAATTCCTGGGAGCTCCAGAGAAACCTTTGTGCAGGTTTTATCCTGGACCTGTTGTTCCTGAGATGCTGAACTGCTGGAGGGCTGAGCCTCTGCCTAAAGTCAGGCTTTGTAGGGCTTGACTGAAAGCTGTGGCTTTTGTCAGTGCTCTTCCCAGTCCCAACAGAGTTATTCCCCCTTTTTATTTTGATCATTAATTTTTCTTAATCCCTTTAAATGCTACAGAACCCAAACACCCAAGGAGAAACCCCTAAACATCACAAAAATTCAGGGAGAACGAAGGCACCCATCCAGCCTGATGGAGTCCTTGAGCTGTCCTCATTCTGGGGACAGTCTGCCAGAGCAGGGGGACCCTTGCTGGGACAGCAGCAGGGCAGGTCCGTAGAACCATCACAGAATCCTGGAATGGTTTGGCTTGGAGGGGTCTTCAAAGACCATCTCATCCCTTGCCAGGGACACCTCCCTAGCCCAGGTCGTATTGTTATTATTTACAGCTGGCATGGGAATAACGACATGACTCTCAGCTTACAGCAAATGGGAGCAATCTTTATTCTTCCAAATCCTCTTTGTATACAGTACAATGAGTATGATTGGTCATTCAGAGCCTACACCTCTTTGTAAACATCCTTGCCACTAAACAAGTCAGAAAAACACCACCTGCTAAGGGTTTTTCACCTCCCAAGGATTGTTTGGATCCCTCCTTAGGATTTTCCCAGGCCAGAATGAGAGAGTTGCTCGCTTGTCTTTCACACAGACTCCAGCAGTGCCCGAAGCCTAAAATCTGACCAGTCAGTCAAAGCCCATCCCTGCCGAGGGGCTGGGCGGGATGGGACGCTGAGGGTTGGGAAGGGGCAGTGCCACCCCTCTGGGGCAGTGCCAGCCCTCTGGGGGGCTCTGTGCAGCCCTGGCAGAGCCGGCGGGGTTTCCTTGCAGGCTGGCGGGACACGGAGGACGCGGAGGCGCCGCTGGTGTACACCCTGCTGGCGTCGCGCCGCCGCCCCGGCCACCTGCACGAGGTGTGCGTGTACAAGGGCAGCCGCGCCGAGCACGGCGCCTTCCTGCCCCCCGGCTTCCACGAGAGCGGCTTCCAGGTGTCCGTGGCCGTGCTGGTGCAGGACCAGCTGGGGGCCACCGTGGTGGCCGTCAACCGGTAAGAGGCAGGGCGGGCTGGGCACTGCGTCTGTTGGAGTCTAGAACATCCCTCTGGCCATCCTGGAGGGTTTGGAGACTGGACAGGGGGTCTGGGATCTGTACAAGGGGGTCAGAGCCTCACACAGAGCCCAGGAGGACACTGCCTCTGATCCCTGTCCATGGGAGTGAATGCCCACAGTGTGTGAAGAATCACAAGCTGGGAGAATTCAAAATAAGTAGTATTTAGGTTATCATAGAATGTAAATGTAGGATCTAGGATTTTTAGTATATGGGGTTGAAGAGACAAGATGGAGGAATTGGGGGGTCCCTGGCACGGCCAACTCCGTGCCAATGTTGTGATACAACGGGCATGTTTGTGAAAAATTCTTTGCCCTGATCACTGCAGCTTTTGGGTGTTGCTGTGTGTTTCTTATAAATTTTAAATACCATGTGTTTCCATCATGCAACATCAGCGTCCAGCCTCAGCTCCCACATCCCTGTGCTGGTGCTGGGTTGGTGAAGCCTCCTGGGAGAGGCTGGTGGCAGGAGAGGGAGGGGAGGCTCAGCAGAAGTGCATGCAGAGCATCCCGGGCTTTGTGGAGCGTTGCTTGAGGGGGGAGGTTTTCCCGGGAGTTAACTGCTGCTTTCATGGAATCGTGGGATTGTGAAGTGGGAAGAGGCTCCAGGGATGGTGGAGTCCCAGGGCTGGGCCAGCGAGGAGCCAGGCTGCAGGTCCGTGGTGCTTCTCGTGCAAATGGGCCAGCAGCATCAATGCTGCCTTTGAGGGTCACCCACCTGCCTCCTCTCCTCTCCCTTCCCAGCCCAGTCTGAACTGCACCAAATCCCTCTTTTCCCTGCAGCTCCATGGAAATCGGCCTCCCCGAGGGCTTCCCCAGCCTCTCCCACTGGCTCTACAATCAGACTGACACCGTGCTCCAGGGCTTGGTGAAGCAAGGGGACCCTCAGCAGGTCATTGAGTACTCCCTGGCCCTCATCACCATCTTAAATGAGGTAACACAGCTAGTTCTGCCCAAGAGGGACCTCCAGGAGTCCTTAAAATCACCAGGAGAAATGTTGGGCCAGATTTTGTACAAGGATCTCTCTAGGCAGGGTGGGAATTCGGGGCTATATTCCTGTTTCACTGCCCAGGAAGAGGCTGCTGCACACCTGGAAGCCAGGCAGGGATGATCCCCCTGGGCACAGGCACCCTGCTTAGCTGGATAAGGACTGCACTCCACACACTAGTTAGCTGCTGAGTGCCAGGCTGTTAGGATAATTGCCTGGAGAGCAGAAGTGAAATTGAGGAAGTTCTGCTGGAAAGTTCAGCTCATTAGATCCCCCTGGGGAGAGGCAGAGACAGGAGATGTGGAGTGCGGGGAACAGGTGACTGCAGCTCAGCTCAGCAGGCTCTGAGAGTGCTCTTCCCTGTGTTATTTTCACTGCACCCTGCTCAGCCCTTGCTGCTTTGTTTTCCGCCCGCAGTACGAGCGGTCCGTGCTGCTGGAGCCTGAGGCTGGGCACGAGCTCGAGCTCCGCACCTGGACCCGCAACAACATCACGGAGACGCTGAACTCGCTGAAGGTGAACACGGTGGATGACATCCAGCAGATCTCGGCTGCCCTGGCACAGTGCACGGTACGGCCCTGCCCCCTCCCAGCCCCCAGTGCAGCTCAGGAGCTCCTCAGCCCGTGAACCTGAGGGGTTGTGGGTTGGGAGATGGAGATTGTGACTGGAGGCCTCTTGATGATGAGACAGACTGCCTGGTTTATTGTTTGGATCTCCCCTATACTGGAAGTTCAGAACTCCCAGTTCTGGACACTCCTTGGTCTGGGTCTTAGCCCTGCCCAGCTCCTTGACAGGGATATGTCTGCTCTCTGGGCTGGCTGTGGTTTGTTGAGGTGTCTGCACGAGCTCTCCCATTCATCTAGGGACTTCTGGAACGAGCCAGTCAGCCAAGCTGGGTCTGTGCTGACCAGATTTATCTTGACTAGCTGACAGATCAGCCACAAGTCCTTGCTGTGCTTGCCTGGCTCCCTGCACACACACAGGTGGCACTTGCTGGCATTGTCAGGGTTTCTGTGGTGATGTCCTGGGTGCTGCCAGCTCTGCCCCAGGAGCTCTGTGCTGCTCCTCTGCCTGCCCTGGTTGGCAGCTGCAGGTGGAGGCTGCAGGGGAGGCCTCCACAGGCTGGAGAGTTGGAGAACCATGGATTGGTTTGGGTTGGAAAAGATCTTAAAGCTCATCTAGTTCCACTTCCTGCCATGGCAGGGACCCCTTCCACTGTCCCAGGCTGCTCCAAGCCCTGTCCAAGCTGGCCTTGGACACTCCAGGGATCCAGGGGCAGCTACAGCTTCTCTGAGCACCCTGTGCCAGAGCCTCCCCACCCTCACAGGGAACAATCCCTTCCCAATATCCCATCTAATCTGCCCTCTTTCAGCTTAAAGCCATTCCCCAGTGCCCTGGGCCTCCAACCCCTGTCCCAAGTCCCTCTCCTGGAGTCCCATGAGGTGCTGGAAGGGGCTCTAAGTTCTCCTCAGAGCCTTCTCTTTTCCAGGCTGGACACCCCCAGCTCTCCCAGCCTGGCTCCAGAGCAGAGGGGCTCCAGAAACACTGGAATAGATTTCTGTGGGAGTCACAGAATCTGTGAGGAGGCTGGGCTCCCATCAGGAGCAACACAAGTAGAGCTGCTTTGGGCCAGGGGCCAGTGCCCAGGTCTGATGCTCCTCCCAGCCCTGTTTCTGCCCTACAAGATGAGAAGCCCCTCTCTGCTTTGCTGTGCTGCTCACTGGAAGCACTGTGATCCTGGCAGTTTGCAGCCCCTGTTCCCAGGGCTGGTGCATTTAGGAGGGAAGAGAGCCCAGTTATGTAAAGCACTTGTGCTTTGGTGCTCAGCCAGGCTGCTCTGGCTCCTCCTCCCACCCTCCCTAATCTTTGCTTTGGGGCCTGGTCAGGTACCCTGGCCCTGGCTGTGCTTCCCCTGCAGCCAGGCCAGTGATGGGCAGGCACTGCCTCCCACCCACAGAGTCCTGGTCTGCTCCCTGCCCTGCTCCCCAGCCTGCAAACCTCACAAATCCCTTCTTTCAGCTCCCCGCTGCCCAGGGGTGTGGGGCTCAGCACAGCCCATTCCATGCTGGACCAGTTTGTTTCTGTCTCTCCCACCTCCTCCTGCCTCGTGACTTGATTTTGCTGTGGGAGCTTAGGTCTAGAAATAGAATTTTTATTTCACGGGAAAAACTGACGTTCCAGGATTACTTTATGCTTTGGGCTGGAATGAAAAGCTTAGGAAAACAGTACTCCAGAATTTCCCAAGTGGCTGAGACAAGTGGAGTGCACACATTCCTTTCCTGCACAAGTGTCCATCAGGGCTGATACATTTTTGATTTTACCTACAAGGGAGAGGAAAAATCAGAATTAGTTTCTCCTGGAGGGATAAAAAAAGAATCTTGGACTTCTTGGTCAATTCTCCTCCCTAAGCAGGAGCTGCCCTTGGGTGGTTCCTCCCCATAACCCAGTGTCTCCCCCACCTCCCTGATTCCTGACTCCGATTCACACTCTGTCCTGGCTTTTCAGAGCTTACAAACAAAGCAGGAAAGGGGGAATTCAAGACCTGCAGATGCTGTTTTGATTCTTCACCAAAACATATGGTGAATCACGGCTGAATCCTATGATGATTAAAAGAAAAAAGATGAATAAGAGCTAGGAACGGGGTTGTAACAGCTTCCATGTGTTGCCTCAGTCCCTCCCATCCAGCCCTGGAGAGTGCAGGAAGCTCCAGGCCATGGCTGGAACATTCTGTTTCTTGGACACATCTGGGAGCAGAGGGAGGGACATCCATCATGCCTGAGTGGCAGAGTTCCTCCCACAGCCTTGAGGAGGGTTTGGACACTGAAATGGATTCAGTTTGGGGCTAGATCCTGCTTCTACTGGGGGTCGTGGAGTGGATGGAGGAATCCCCTCCAGCTCCTCCTGGCTGGTTTCTGTGTGTGGTCCCAGAGGGGAGATGTGCCTGGTCCTCACGAGTGCACACCAGAGAACCTGAATTTAGAATCACAGAATCCTGGAATGGCTTGGGCTGGAAGGATCAGGTTGCTCCAAGCCCTGTCCAAGCTGGCCTTGAACAAGTCCAGGGATGGAGCAGCCACAGCTTCTCTGGGCAACAGTTTCCTCCCTTTATTCCTCTTCCCAACCCAAAAGCATCCTCTGCCAGGCATCCTCTGCCTGGCACTTTGGAATGTCACGGCAGGGAGATGGAAGAGTCTTGGAGACACCAAGAATTTGCTGGTCACTCTCAGTGTGAGCAGGGCAACCTCTCTGTCCCCTCCCCAGGGTGGACAGAGCACGGGGCACTTTCAGAGTGGAAAGGTCTCCTCAGGGCCGAGCCTGCTGGGCTGTCCCTGGGCTGTTCCTGCTCTCTCACACCCCGGTCCCTCTGCAGGTGGTGAGCAAGGAGCTGGTGTGCAAGTCATGCCTGACCAGGACCCTGAACAAGCTGGAGACCATGATGACCATTCTGCAGGGGGAGACCACCCAGGGCATGGTGACACCGACCGGCATCGCCGACAACATCCTCAACATCACAGGTGAGCTTTGTCCTGTGTGGGGACAGGGGACCAGGGCCAGGAGCAGGCTGAGGGGAGCTTTCAGGCCCCCTCCTCTGCCATTTGGGCTTTGGCCCAGGTTTTTAGGAAATGGCACCTGCCATTTGGAGTGTGGCATCCCAGCCCTCTCTTCTCCCTGCACTTTTCCCAGGGTTGTCCCAGTTTTGGCAGCTGCTCTGTGGACATTTAGAACTGACAGTTGTTAATATAACTCACTAATACTGCTAATAAGCTCCCTGATACTCCAGGGGATTCTCTTTTTAGTAAACAATGAGTAACAGCTATGGCTTCCAGATGCTTGTCTTCCTGGTTGGTGTCCAAGGAGGCTGTCAAACCTCACTGGGGCATCTGGGAGCACTGGGTGGAATTCCCACCTGGGTGACCTGGGGGGAAGCAGAGACACCTTCTCTGCACCCCTTGTTACCTCCTCACTCCTTTCTGAGTGTTGTGCACTTTATAGTGCAGAAACCTAGGAACATATGTTTATTTTATCCGTTCCCTCCCTGTTTCCTGAGCTCTGATTCTCCTCACTACACAGGAGGGAAATCAAGTGTGTTGTGATTAAATATTCCTCACCAAACCTGGTAGATTAGAGAGGCTGCAGGAAGTGCTGACAGCTTTGCTTTTAGCTCTGGGTTATGAACGCTGCAGTGGGGAAGGTCATGTGCAGAGGAACAGGGAGAAGACAGCAAGGGAAGCCTTGTGTGATCACTTTGGGAAGGTGTCAGGTGTCCTCCTGACTGCAGCAGTTACCCAGGCTGTTCAGTTATCCACTTCCTCTTCATTTCTCTCCTGGCAGGTGACCTGATCCACCTTGTCAATACAGTTTCACAAGAATCCAAGCCCCAGGAGCTGCTTGCTGATTCTCACAATTTGCTGCTGGCTCCCAAAGCCTACAACCTGTCCTCCAGCCTGATGCGAATCCTCATGAAATCCCGGGTGCTGAACGAGGAGCCCCTCGAGCTGGTGGGAGGAGAAATAAAGGCCACAGGCAAGAGGTCTGACCCCTTCAACTTGCTTTGCTACGAAAACACACCAAACTGCCAGTTCTCCATCCCCCAGGCCTTCAACTCCACCCTTTCCAACCTGACGGATGTCATCCAAGTCATGTTCCAAGTGGACTCCAATCCCTTCCCTTTTGGGTACATCAGCAACTACACCGTGTCCACCAAGGTGGCCTCCATGGAGTTCCAGACACACACCGGGGTGCAGATCCCCATCGGGAGCCTGGACTCTGAAAAAGCCATCACTGTGATGGTGTCAAACAGCACAGAGCCCGAAAACCTCGTGGCTGGCACTGATGTCATCGAGGCAAGAGCGTCTGTGAACCTGATTGTGATCATGGAGAGCAACAACAGGGATGCAGGACTGCACTTCCAGCTCACCTACAGAGTCCTCAATGGTAAAGCAGACAAATCCAGCTCTTTGTTAGTCCTTCCTGTGGGAGAGGAGGGCTGGGTGTGAGGGATAACCAGTGTGGGAGGGATGCTGGGTGGCAGCAGCAGGTTCCACGCTGCATGGTTGAGATTCTGGACAATCTCCATGCCCAATATCATCCTTGCTTGTGGATTCTGGCCTTCTGGAAGTCTTTTGCTTTTCCCAGCCCTTCTGTTGAGCCACGTTAGCCCTGGAAGGCATTGTCCAGTCCCTCTCCCAGGCAGGCCCAATGGTGTCCAGTGCTCAGGGATCACACACTGAGGAATCACAGTCTGCAGAAGCATCTCCCACAGCTCCCTGCATTCCTTCTTCCCTGGGCCCCAGTGCTGGCAGCAGAGCTGTGGTTGAGTCTCCCAGGGGTTTTTTAAAGCCCTTTCTGTTCTTCCCCTCCCCACAGAGCATTACCTGGCCAGTGAGCCTGAGCCCTTCATCATGGCCTATCTCCACCATGAGCCCGAGCCCAACGAGCACAACTGCTCTGCCTCCAAGAGGATCACCCTGGACGCCCTGGCTGGGAGTGACCACAAGCTCTACACCTTCTTCACCTCACCCAGGTAAGAGAAGCCTCCCTGGCAGTCCCTGGCAGCGTCAGGCTGTGCTGTGGATGCATGTGAGGGGTGCTCAGGTGGTCTGTGCAGCCCCTGAATGTCTGCACAGCCGAAGGGTGTAAATTACACCAAATTCACCTGGATTTTCCTCCTTTTTGAGTGCATCCCTGCCCCTGCAGCTGGAAGCTTTCCCTAGGCACACCTTCACCAGGGTGGGGCTGGTGTCCCTTCAGGAGGCAGGGAGTCACCTCCTTGCTCTTTCCTTCTCCAGAACGGACGACCCCATCCAGAAATACTACCTGAACATCACCAACCACTTCAGCTGGTCAGCGGTGGAGGTGACCCTGGGGCTGTACACGTCCCTGTGCCAGTACTTCAGCGAGCAGGAGAAGCGCTGGAAGACAGAAGGAATCATCCCCCTGGAGGAGACCAGGCCAGACCAGGCCGTGTGCTTGACCCAGCACCTCACAGCCTTTGGGGCCAGCCTGTTTGTGCCCCCAAACTCTGTCCAGTTCATCTTTCCCGTGAGTACAGCGAAGCAGAGGCTGTGCAGTGCTGTCACACATAGAACAGGTTGTTGTCACCTGGAGCAAAGCCATAGGCCCCTGTTGGTTTTATGTCCAAGCTGGCACCAGCACAGGCATCTGGGAGCCTTTGGGAGTGCAGAGGGGCACAGCTCAGGGGAAGCTGTGTCCCCTGGTTGGGAATCCTGGCTGGAAACAGACTTTGCAGATGGCTTTAGTCCCTGGCCTGGACACCTTGCACTGTGTTCCCCTCTTAGGGAGATGCCAAAGGTTCCTCCCAGCTGTCACCCAGCACTGTTTGATCCCAGGCAGTCGCACTTGCCAGCTGCTCCCTGTCCCTGGGGCCTGCAGCTCTTCCTGGCTGTGTCCCTGTGCCCTGAGCGGGAGCAGGGAGCTCCTGGCAGCTGAGGAGGGGCCACGGCTGTGAGTGGAGCCATGACCAGGAACGGGGCAGGGAACGGGAACAAGACCCTCCTGGGGCTGCCTCTCAGCTCTTTCCTCTTCTGCAGGCTCCAGGCCCAGGGCTGAACTACATCGTGCTGCTGACGTGTGCCGTGTGCTTCGTCACCTACTCGGTGGCCGCGCTGATCGTGCACAAGCTGGACGTGATCGACATGAACCGCGTGGGGGTGATTCCCTTCTGCGGCAAGAACGGGATGTACAAATACGAGATCCTGGTGAAAACGGGCTGGGGCAGGGGATCAGGTGAGCCCACAGCCTGCTGCCCTGCCTGGGTGCCAGGGGGACACCTGTGGTTCACCTGAGGTCCCACCTCAGCACGTCACACTCTGAATGCTCCCCGCAGGGCCCAGAGCTGAGCTGCAGCTTCAGTCCAGGCTTCCCACAGCATTCCCAGATTTTATTGTGGGATGATGGGGCAGATCAAGAGAATGGTTGGGGTTGGAAGGTTTCTCAAAAACCTTCTGGTTCCAAACTCCTGACATGGGCAGGGACACGTTCCATTAGCCCAGGCTGCTCTGCCACTGGCTGTTGTGGTGAGACAACCAATTGCTGCTGGAGGGAACCACCCAGGAAAGAAATTCCCCCATCCTGCCTTCCTTGACTGGGCTGTAGTTGCAGAGGCAGAGATTGTTCCTCACTTCTGACCCTCTCCTGCCCAGCTGGCCCTTTGGATGGATTCTTTTGCCATCCTCCAGGATCCATCACTTTGTTCTGAACCTTTCCCAGCAGCATACAGGCACTGAGTTTGGCTTCTCTTTGGGGGCTGGGTTTGCAGACAGAGCTGTCACAGGCAGGGCTGGGGAGCAGCTGCACCTCGGGTGGGCTTCCCTGAGGGAGCCCCTTCCTTCCCTGTAGGGACCACAGCCCACGTGGGCATCGCCCTGTACGGGGTGGACAATAAGAGTGGCCACAGACACCTGGACGGGGACAGCGCCTTCCACCGCAACAGCCTGGACGTGTTCCAGATCGCCACGGAGCGCAGCCTGGGCAGCATCTGGCGCATCCGCATCTGGCACGACAACAAAGGTGGGACTGGGGGGCTTGGGGAACCACTGGACTGGGGGGACACTGTGGGGGGACGCTGTGGGGGGACGTGCAGACTCCTTCAGACCCTGGCCAGGTGCCACCCCAGACACAGAGGGTGCAGAGTGCTGTGCACTGTGGCCATAAATGTCATAATGCTTGGGGTTTAGATGGTGATTGCTGCTACGAGTTTCCCAAAATCCATCTCTCTTGGAAAGGCTGCCTGGGAAGCATTCAGGCAAAGCAGTCAAGTCCACACACGACACACACTACGGCTAGGTCAGCAGAGACAGGCAGGAAGGGTCTTTGTGTGATAAATTCCAGCCAAGGTTTATTCCAGCATGCCAAAGGGAATCAGGGACAAAAGCCCCGACCATGTGGTGTGCACAGGGTTGAGTATGGGGTCAGGAACCAATGGTCTGAGGGCACAGGGGTGGCACAAAGGGCAGGGCAAAGGGCAGTGACCTACAAGGGACACAGGGCAGGGCCACCAGGGATTCCACAGCCAGTGGGGAAACAAGGAAAGGAGAAATCATGAGAATTAGGGGCATATGGGGAGAGCAGAACTGGGCTAGATCACACAGTATTGCAAGGCACCATGGGGGAAGTCTTCTCTTTCAGCCTAGGTGCAGACTCTCTAGTATATTCTTCCAGGGCAAGGCCCTGGCAATTCCCCTGAGGGGTTCAAAGGATTCCACACAGGGTGACCTGGCTGTGCCACGCTTCCCTCGTGGGTGCTGTGCAGTGCCTATCAATGGCAGCCATGTCACTGTCCCTCTGGCAGTGCTCATGTGTTCCCCCAGCTTTGCAGGCTCCCACAGAGTGTGTGCCCTGCAGCAATTCCTTTGTGTCCCCCCGTTCAGGACTGAGCCCCTCGTGGTACCTGCAGCACGTCATCGTGCGGGACCTGCAGAGCAGCAAGAGCTATTTCTTCCTGGTGAACGACTGGCTGTCAGTGGAGAGCGAGGACAACGATGGCCTGGTGGAGAGGGAGGTGTTTGCTGCCAGTGAGTGCCCCACATCCCCTGGGTCCTTCTCACCCCTGGTGCCTGGGCCCCTCCTCTTCTCCAGGCTGGGCCCCTTTCCCAGCTCCCTCAGCCGCTCCTGGTGCTCCAGCCCCTTCCCCAGCTCTGTTCCCTTCTCCAGACACGCTCCAGCCCCTCCATGTCTTTCTTCTTGTGAGGTTCCCAGAACTGACCCCAGGATTGGCTTGGAGGTTTCTCAGCAGTGCCCTGCACAAGGGACAGGCACTGTTTGTACAAGCCAGGTGCCATTGGCCTCTTGCCCACCTGGACACAGCTGGGCTCATGTCCAGCCCCTGTCACCCCCAGATCCTTTTCTGCTGGGCGGCTTTTCCAGCCACTCATCCTCCCACCTGGGGCACTGCCTGAGGAGGGACCCTGTGGCTGCAGTGTGGATTCTCTGGAGTTTCTGGGAGGGATTTGGCCGGCTCAGCCACGTCCCCACAGCGGTGCAGCCACCCTGAGCCTGTCCCTGTGTCCCCAGGTGAGAGCGAGCTGAGGAGCTTCTGGCGGATCTTCGTGGCGGAGCTGCAGCGCGGGTTCTTCGAGAAGCACGTGTGGCTGTCCCTGTGGGACCGCCCGCCCCGCTCCCGCTTCACCCGCCTCCAGAGGGCCACCTGCTGCTGCCTCCTCATCTTCCTCTTCCTCTGCGCCAACGCCGTGTGGTACGGCGTGGTGGGCAGCGTCCACCTCAGGTGTGTGTGGTGGGCAGTGTCCACCTCAGGTGTGTGTGGTGGGCAGTGTCCACTCAGGTGTGTGTGGTGGGCAGTGTCCACTCAGGTGTGTCCATGGTGTGGTGGGCAGTGTCCACTCAGGTGTGTGTGGTGGGCAGTGTCCACTCAGGTGTGTCCATGGTGTGGTGGCAGTGTCCACCTCAGGTGTGTCCCCGTCCCAGCCTGCTCGGGCCCTCCTGCCTGTCCCCCTGGGGCAGGACACATCCTGCATCTGCTGGCAGGAGCTCCCCTGCTCGTGCCTTGAGTCTGCCCTCCCCATTCTGAGGAGTCTGGGACCAGGGCATGGACGATGGATGACCAAAAACTCTGTCAGATTTTGGTTTCCAGGCTGATTTCCTCCTGTGCACATCTGGAATTCCTGGCTTGTGGAATTGCATTTTATGGAAAGGGTGAACCAGAGCAAACCATTTCCATAAAATGCAATTCCACACTGGCTGTGCACTTGTGTCTCCTGGCTTACCTGGCCACCCCAAATGCTGTGCTGACACCTCCTCTGGTCCCTCTTGCTTCCCTGCAGCAACGTGGCCGTGTCCAGCCTGATCCCGGTCAGCGTGGACACGGTGGCTGTCGGCCTGGTGTCCAGCGTGGTGGTTTACCCTCTCTACCTGGTCATTTTATTTCTCTTCCGGATGGCTCGTGGCAAGGTAAGGAGGGGGATGATTGGAGGCTGCTCAGATTGGGTGGGAAGCCACCAGGTTTGCTTTTGGGAGCCTGAATTCTGCCTTTACTAGGACCTCACTCCTCCTGCTGGGCTCTGCACTTGCCTTGTGCTGCACCAGGGCCAGACCCTTCCCCAGCCTCTGCCCCCTCCCTGAGCTCAGGTCACTGCTGGCCTCTGGCAGTGCCCAGGCACCAAAAAAGCAGATTTTAGAAGCTGTTTAGGCACTTCCTCCCTCAGGATTTCAGTGTGACAGGCAATGCCCAAGGCAGGAGCCCAGGAGCTGCTCAGTGGAGCCTCTCTAATGTCTGCCCTGGGTACAAACTCAGCTGAGCAGAGCTGTGCTGAGGCAGCTGGGCAGGGATTAGCTGGGGATTTACTGACTAGTTAGGCACAATTAGCAGCCTCATTAAGTATTGCAGCCAGCTGCTCGGGGGACTGATGAGCAGCAAATGTGGCTGATGCTGCTGAGAGCACACAGGAAAAGCTTTCAGACTCAGGGGCTTCCTGGGGGCTTGTACCTGGGACAGCCCGCCTGGCCCTGGTTGTGGCACTGGGAGGCGGTGGAGGATGGGCATGTGCCTGGTCTCAGTGGCAGTGCCACCTCTGTCCCTCCTCCTGTGCCCTGCAGGTCTCCATCAGCCACACAGTGACTCACTCAGACCAGCAGTCCCTGGAGATCGACAACTACCTGGACTCCTCAATCCTTGACAGCTCCTTCCCCACCTTCCCCGGGCTCCAGGCAGAGGTAACTGCTCCCTGCCACAGCTGGGCAGCTCCTGGAGGTGTGGGCTGAGAGCAGCTCAGTGCCTCCTGATGTTCCCAGCCCACTGCTTTGACCAGGCACAGACCCGTGTCACGTTCCTGAATCTTTTCTGTTCCCTGCAGGCCTTCTCTGAGCAAACCAAAACAGATCTGTTCCTGGAGGACTCCAAGAGGTGAGTGAGTTTCTGAGGATGGAGCCAGCAGGGCTGGAGCCAGGGCTTGGCTCCCACAGCTGTTTGCCTCTGCAGTCCCACACAGTTCCTTTTCTCGTGCTCCCCTCGTTCCTGACGCCCCCGTTCCCCTTCCCCACAGCCTGGTGCCGTGGCCCTCCAGCGAGGCCCTGCTCAGCTGGCCAGACCTGCTGAGTGACCCCTCCATCATGGGCAACACCATCCAGAAGCTGAAGAGAGGCCGGGCCAGCCGCCACCTGGGGCTGGAGGCCCCGCTGGCCACCGAGGAGGACGCTTTGTCCCTTGGGATTCACCAGGGACAGCCCCGGTACTTCTCGGCCTCAGGTGAGCCCTGCTGGCTCGGGGCAGAGGTGGAGCAGCAGAGCTGCTGCCGTCCCCAGCGGCAGGGCAGGGGAGGAGGGCTGTGTGTGCTGAGTCTGGGAGGGCAGAAATCCTGCCATGGGTGGTCCCACCATGCCAGCAGACTGGGGCCAGGAGAGGGGTGTTCCCATGGGAACGCTGCCAGCAGCCAGCTCTTCCTCACTGCTTTCAAAGCCACAGTGTGACCCTGAGCCTCTGGAAGAGGCTGGAGAAGGAGAGCTTGGCCTTCCGAAGCAGCAGTTCCCTGCCCAGCACTGTGGCTAGGCTGGGATGGACAGGGAGCAGGGGAGGGCTGTTCCAGGGACAAGGACATCACTGTGACCCTCCTCCTCCTCCTCCCCAGTTCACATGTGGCTGAGCTGTGCCCTGGTGTGGTGCTGAGCTCCTGCCAATGCTGTCTGTGCTCTCTCTTTCCCAGATGAGGATCTGATCCGGCAGATCCTGGCAGACGGAGCCAGCGGCATCTCCCAGGACCTGGGGCCGTACATGAGGGCAGAAACAGATCTGATCTCAGGCCTGTGAGTGTCTGGGGAGCTGAGTCCCCGTGGGGCCAGAGCCTCCTGCCCTCACACCCAGCTGAGCTGGGTCTGGGATGCTTTCATGGGTCACTCTGTCCCTGCTGGCCATGGCTCCTGCAGCCCCCACAGCTCCAGGAGGGCACTGTCACCCTTCCAGGAGCCACCTGGAGCCACCGCTGTGTCTCCAGCACTTCAGGGCTGTGGGCACAGTGCTGGGATGAGGGCTCACTTCACAGCACTGATGGGAGGGAGAAGGGGATTCCACCCAAATCTCTGTTGTGTTACCATGCCCAGGACACCCTGCTGGGCACCCTGGCCACCACCCCAGGGCTGGCAGCCTGCAGTGGCAGGCCAAGGGAAGGGAGGGACTGTCAGGCCTGTCCTTGAGGCACAGGGCAGTGTCTGTGCCCTGGGGACGTGTGTGATGTCCCAGCACTGCTGCTGGCACTGCAGTTCAGCCCCCTTGGTGCCTGCTCAGCACAGAGCCAGTGGTGACACAGCTCTCAGCAGGCTCCCCTGTCCTGGCAGGTCCAGCGTGTTCGGGGAGAAGGTGGAGACTGTCATGATGCAGAGGCTGAACGACAAAGGGCAGAGCGTGGCACCTCCTCCCAGGGAAGTGAGCAGATCAGCCAAGTCCACCTGGACAGGTACGAGGGTGTGCGGGGACAGGGCCCATCCCACACTGCAGCTCTTCAGAGGCACAGTGGGGTAAATTGGAAATAAAACAGAAAAGGAGCCTTAGGAAGGGCTGCTGGGATATCGCTGCTATTTCCTGCCAGCTTCTCTTGGAGCCTGGATCTCAGTAAGCCCCAGGGCAGCACTTGTGCTGTGACAGTTCCCCTGGGAGGGCTCTGCTCCCTCCTGCCCCAGTTGCTCTGCTCCCTGCACCCTCTGCAGCAGAAATGTTGGGGATGACCCCTCCAAACTCACCCAGGACCGGTGGCGGGCTCTCAGCTGGGATGAGTGCTGAGCCCAGCCCTTCCATCACGCTGCTCTCCCCCCTCTCCTGCCCCTCCCAGTTGCAGACCCGGCGTTCAGGAAGCGCCTGCTGCCTCCCTGGTGCTCCCTGCTGGCTCACGCCATCAGCCTCCTGCTCTTCGCCGCCTCCGCCGCCGTCTCCGTCTGGATCGGGGTGGGCTTCTCCTCCAGCGTGGCCCTCATGTGGCTTATCTCAGGGATTTTCAGCTTTCTGGCATCGTTCCTGGTCTGGGAGCCCCTGAAGGTGAGTATGGCACCGGGGCAGTAGCACAGACCTGTACGTGGAATTAACAGCTGCAATTAACCTGTCCAGCTGCTAATCACAGTCATGGAATTGTTAAGGTTGGAAAAGCCCTTTAAAATTACCAAGTCCATCACGCACCACCAGTGTGTTCACCACTAACCTGTGTCCCCATGTGCCACATCCATGTGGGTTTTGAACACTTCCAGGCGTGGTGAATCCACCACTGCCCTGGGCAGCCCCTTCCACAAGGAAATTGGGTCAGAGTGGACGCTGTGTGCCCTGGATGGTCTCTCCCATCCCCATATCCCTCAGAAAGGGTAGGGTGTGGACACCAGCAGCAGTAGGAGAGGCAGGGCTGGTGGCAGGGCTGGTGGCACTTGGTTTGAAGGTGCAGGTAGGAGCTGTGCCATGCTGGCTGTGCCCGTGGGAGCTGCTGCTGGAATGCTGAGGTGGCACAGCTCCCTGCAGGCTCAGCACTCTCCCTGTGTCCCAGGTGCTGCTGGAGGCCCTCTACTTCTCCCTGGTTGCCAAGAGGCTGCACCCAGAGGAGGACGACACCCTGGTGGAGCAGCCCTGCGTGGAACACGTGTCCGAGAGGATCAGCAAGGTCCGGCCCCCGCAGGGGTTTGCCCTCTTCCAGGCCAAGGAGGAGGCCAGGAAGGTCAAACTGCTGCACAGGATGCTCAAGGTGGGACATCCCCTGCTGCCTGGTGCCCCGGGCTCAGACACATCTGGGTGTGGGTCCTCCCAGTCCAGCTGGGATCCCCTGAGTGCTTGGCTCCAGCGTCTGCCTCAGTTTCTCAGTGTTGTGGTCTGATTTTTTGTGTGGCCGTGGAAAGCACTGCTCTGCTGCAGGATTGGGATCCGGCCCTTCCATGCAATCCCATTTTTACTCTTGGCTCCCCAGAATTTCCTCATCTACATGATGTTCTTGCTGGTGGTCCTGCTCACCAACTACGGCGACGCCTCCCGCACCAGCCGGGCCTTCCTGCTGCAGAGCTCCATCAAGCAGCAGCTGGGCAGCAACGACTTCCTGCTCATCAAGAGGTACCTGCCAGCCCTGGGGGGCCAGGGTGGTCAGATCTGGGGCTTGTGCTGCACAGTCTGTCCCATAAAAGGTCCCTTGGTGCCCATGGAGCTGGGCACTCCACAGCACTGAGCAGGTCCTGCTTGTCTCTGTGGTTCTGCTGCTCCCCTGGAGAGCAGAGGGGCTCTGGGGATTGAGAGGTTTAATTTCTCTGAGGTTTAATGATCTCCCCAGTGGGAAGAGGCTGTGGGAGCTGATGTTGATCTTCCTGGAGCTGCTCTAAAAGACAATAGTTTCTCTTTCTGTGGAATCTACAGCCATGAGCTGTAGCCTTGAACAGGGTCACGAGAGCCAGAAATGGCATCTTGTCCAGAGTCTGCATTTCCTCGCTCTGCACATGAGTTTGACTGGATTAAATATTCCCAGCTGGTTTTCCACAGCCCTGGGAGCTCCCAGCAGCCCAGTGTGGCACTGGGGGTCCCTGGGTTGGGGGTGTGGCACTGCAGAGCCCTTGGCTCTCTGTGCACACCAGTGTGGCTTGTTCATGTCCCAAGGTCTCTGACACCAATCTCACACCTTCCCCCTGCAGGTCGGATCAGTTTTGGCTGTGGATGTCTCAGGTGTTCCTCCCTTACCTGTACAACAACGGCTCTGGCCAGGAGAGCCACAGCACCACGCTGGGCACGGCCCGGCTGCGCCAGCTCCGCCTGCGGGGAGGTGCGAGGGAGGGCAGGGGAGGTGACAGTCCTGGAGGGGTGGAATGGGCACCTCTGGGGCAGTTGGGCTGAGGGGAGGCAGCACAGGTTGGGGGGCAGTGGTTCTGCTCTGCAGAGATGAACTGGGGCAGTGAATTGTGGAATCCTGGAAGGGTTTGGGCTGGGAGGGACCTTAAAGTCCATCCAGGGACACCTTCCACTATCCCAGGGTGCTCCAATCCCTGTCCAGCCTGGCCCTGCCCAGCTTCTCTGGGCACCCTGTGCCAGGGCCTGCCCGCCCTCCCAGGGAAGATTCCTTCCCAGTATCCCATCTAACCCTGCCCTCTGGCAGTTGGAAGCCACTGATGTATCCAGGGACCAGAGAGTGCTGGTTCACAGTTACCCAAGGCCATTTGGGATATCTCTGTTCTCTCCACTTGTACCCAGCTAATCCACTCTGACCTGGTGGCATGGATATATAATGACTCCTACATTGGCCAGCTCTCTATTTTTATTATTAATATCCATCCTTTTCTGAATCTCTGACTTGAGCATGCCCATTCCTCACCGTGGTGCACTTGTGGGGATGAGTGGAGGGGTTGGGAGGGAAGGTGAGCTCCGTGCTGGGCTCACAGGGTGGTCTCATTCCAGCTGAGTGCCAGCAGAGTGCCCAGGACATCCTGCAGGGCATGGGCAGTGCCCAGAGGAGCTGCACTGACCAGCACAGCTTTGCCACTGCTGACTATGGAGTGGGCTGGGAGAGCACAGCCGGGAATGGAACAGCGGCGTGGGCACACTCAGCACCCGACCTGGCAGGGTAAGGGCTGCCCTGCCTGCTCCCATCCCTGCTCCCACCCCTGCCCCTCCTCCAGGGACCCTTACAGACCTCTCTAAGGTCTTTACAGGTACCCTGGGTTGTTCCCAGCCCTCACCTCAGCCCCTGAGCCTGGCAAAGGTTGGATGGACATGGAAATTCCAGATGTTGTGCAGTTCTGGGGGCACAGACAGGGCAGGGGAACCCAACACCCCACATTTCTGCTCCCGAGGGTGACAGGAGGTTGTCCTGCACACTGGGCAGGACATCAGTCACACCTGGTTTGTCCCCAGAGGCATCTCCATGCATGTCTGGGCTGCCACAGGGCTTGGGGCTGTTCTGAGGTTGGGAGTGCTGAGGTGGATCAATGCACCCCTGTAATCCGTCTTGTGAAATAAATCCTGAGGGGCAGCACCTGCATCTGCACACCTGATCCTGCCCTGCCATGTAGGAGAACAGCCAGTGTCCTTCAGCCTCACCCAGGGCTCCTCTTCCTCTGCAGGATCTGGTACTGGGGCCACATCTCCTTCTACGACAGCAGCGGCTACGTGCAGGAGCTGGGCCCTTCCCTGGAGGAGAGCAGGGCTCAGCTGGAATTCCTGCAGCAGCACACGTGGATCGACAACATGTGAGTGTGGCAGGGGCAGAGGGAGTGTCCTGCTGTCACCTGGGCTCCTCAGGGGCGCTGCTGGAGTGTCACAGGGGCACAGGACCCGTGTCCCACCGAGAGCTGCTGCTGTCCCAGCCCCTGAGGTGCTGCTGTCCCTCTGCAGGAGCCGGGCAGTGTTTGTGGAGCTGCTGCAGTACAACCCCAGCGTGGACCTGCACGTGGCCGTCACGCTGCGCCTGGAGCTGCCCGGGGCCGGCCAGGCCATCGCCGCTGTCACCGTCAGCCCCTTCCCCCTGCTGCGGCTCAGCGCGGGGGTCACCCTGCAGCTCCTCATGATGGTCAGTGGGGAGCCTCCTCTGCACCCCTGTATGGGGGGATCTGGGGACCCTTCCCCAGGCTGCTCTGTCCCCACATCTGTCACCTTGCCTGGCTGTGGTGTCAGCAGAGCCCTCAGCCCCTGGGCGCTGCCACCCTGCCACAGGGGCACTGAGTGTGGGCACTGGGGAGCTTCAGGAGAGATTGGGGTGCTGGATGAGCCAGGAAGGCAGGGCAGGATGCAGGAGGTGCCCCAAGTGTGGAACTTGGCCTGGTTTGGGGGGATTTTGCTGCCCTGGGGTGCTGCAGGGTCCCCCAGGGCAGCACAGCAGTCAGGGCTTGTCCTCTCGTCTCCTGGTAACTCCTCCATTCCTCCTCTCCTGGTAATCTCCCCATAACCTCTCCTGGTAACCTCTCTGCTCCTTCCCAGGTTTTCCTCATGCTGTTTGTGGTTTACTTCGTGGTGTCGGAGTCTCTGGCCATCAAGAAGGAAGGCAGAGCCTACTTCACTCTGTGGGGCAACTACAGCCAGTGGGTTTTCATCCTGCTCACCACGTGCACGGTGCTGGTGCACCTCAGCCAGGCCACCCTGGCTGACCAGCAGTGGCTCAGGTACCTCAGCAACCGCAGGGGCTTCACCAACTTCTACCAGGTGGCCTTGCTGAGCTCCGTCTTCAGCAGCCTGGCTGCGTCCCTCCTCTTCCTCCTGACCGTGCAGGTACGGGCGGGCTGGGGGCAGCACGGGGGTGGTGGGTGGGTGCTTTGGCCCTCCTGTGCTTGTCACCCCTGCAGAGCCCTGCCAGGGCAGAGGGGGTGGCAGGGAGGCCACGGGTGTCTCTGCTGTGCACTTGGGGTCCCTGAGGGCTCTGGGCCCTCGATTCCCTTGGGAATGCAGCCAAGTGTGGCTGATGGGATGATTCTGTCTGCAAGGAGCCTGCAGACTGGGGTGTTTGTGCTCTGCTGGGGTTTGGGTTTCTCACGTCTTTGAGGGACCTTTCCTGGGCTGGGGGTGTGTGTGTAACTCCCTCCTGTCCCCCCGCAGGCTGCCCAGCAGCTGCGCTTCGTCCGGCAGTGGTCGGTGTTTGGGAAGACCTTCCAGAAGTCCATGAAGGAGCTGATGGCTGCAGGGGTGGCCTTTGCCCTCCTCCTCCTGGCCTACGCCCAGCTCGGCTTCCTGGTAACCACCCCTGTCCCCCTCCCTCACAGAGGGTCTGCTGGTGGTCCTGCTGCCCCTTTTCCCTCACCCTGGCATGACATGAACAAAGCCCCTGGGTCCCCTGGGCACTCTGCCCATCCTGTCACCCTGTCCCAGCCCATTTGTGAGCCACCCCTGTGGGAGGGGATACTGAGGATCAGGGGAACACTTTGGGCTGCTCCCTTCTGATCTTATCTCTGTCCCTCCGCAGCTCTTCTCCTCCTCCTCTGAGTCCTTCCGCAGCGTGGGCAGCAGCCTCCTGCTGCTGCTGGCCCTTCTGCGGGGCGGCGCCAGCCTCCGGCCCTGCCTGCCCGAGGCCCCGGGGCTCTACTGCCTCTTCTGCAGCAGCTACATCGTGCTGGAGCTGTGGCTGCTGCTGCGGCTGCTGGCGGCGGTGCTGATCCACAGCTACCGCGAGATGCGCTTCGAGCTCTACCGGCCCGCCTTCGAGCCCCAGGACTACGAGATGGTCGAGCTGTTCGTGCGCAGGCTCAAGATGTGGATGGGCTTCAGCAAAGCCAAGGAGGTGAGGGCAGCCTGGGGCTCTGTGGAGAAGGGGCCCGGTGGCACGGAGCAGCACGCACCACCCTGAGCCTTGCCGTGCCTCTGGCTCCTTCCTGCAGCTGCGTTCCTCTGGCAGGCGAGGGCTGGAGCAGGGTCCCCCCTGGGGGCCCAGGGGAGATGGGGAACTGTGCAGGCATCACCTGCCCCTTCTCAGCCCCACAGTCCCACGTGGCTTTGGGATCCAGCCCATGCCTGTCACACCAGGGAACTGTTTGCAGTGTCCCAGCCCCTGGCCTAACCCTGCCCCTTTCTGCCCTTCCCTCCCAGTTCCGGCACAAGGTGAGGTTCGAGGGGATGGAGCCGCTGCCCTCCCGAGACTCCAGCGACTCCAAATCCTTCCGAGGCCCCACTCCCAGCGCCGCCTCCGACAGCTCCAGGGCCTCCACGTCCTCCAGCCAGCTGGACGGGCTGAGCCTCGTGCTGAGCTCCCGCGACAGCCTGGAGGTGGACGCCGACATCCAGCGCCTGCTCTCGCTCTTCGAGATGCTGCTGGCGCAGTTCGACCGCGTCAATCGGGTGACGGAGGACGTGTCCCGCATCGAGCACCTGCTCGAGTTCTCCCGCAGCCGCCGCGCCCGCAGGAGGCACCGCGGGCCCGAGGGCGGCCCCGAGCAGGGCCCGTCCCCGGAGGTGCCGGAGCCCGAGGCGCCGTCGCCGCGCTGTGCCGGGGCCGTGGCGGGCGGCCGGGGCGCGGTGCCCGGCCGGCTGCTCCGGGCCAGCCGCGGGGTCAGCGCGGCCACGGGCAAGCCCTGTGCGGCCAGGAGGAAACGGCCCCTGCGGGCCAAGAACAGGGTGCACCCCACGGTCAAGTAAGGGGGCTGCAGGAGCCATGCCCTGCCCGGGCAGGGCTGTGCCGAGGGCGGGCTGTGCCCGCCCGGAGCTGCCGCGGCGGCTGGGCCGGCCGGGCACAGGGGCTCTCCGGCCACGCCGCTGGCACGGCCACGGCCCGCCAGGACCGGCCCACGGGGGCGTTCAGTGTTAGAGAGGGAAGGGGAGAAGGCCGAGCCTTTCCCCGGGGATGGGCAGGTGCAGGAGATCCCCGCTGGATCACAGGGAGCAGCTGGGGGTGCTCGAGGGCCCCGGCTGCAAACCGGCCACAGGTGGGGCTGGGGTGGGCACGGGGGGACTGGACAAAGCTCCCCCCCTTCCCTGCTGGCTGTGCCGGATGGGAAAGGGAGAGAAGAGCCCCAGGCCTTGAGAGTTTGAACCAAGTCTTGGATTTTTGTCGACCAGACGCACTGTGGAGGAAAGCGACAGCTTTCGAGAAGGTATTTAACCCACCTTGTTTTTTAAGCATAAATAGATATATAGAGAAATGCTATCTACACCCAGAGCAGTTAATTTCCAGTATTGGCTACTTTTATCCTCCAGAAATTGGTACTATTATTTGTATTTAAAGAAAACCAATATTTAAAACAAAGGACATTGCAGCGAGCTGGGGACGAGAGACCCCTGGGCTGCCTCAGCCACCTCCGAGCTTGGGATTCCCAACTCCCAGTGTGGGGTTCCCAAGGTGCTGGTGTCACTGCGGTCCCCACCCGCCCTGTCCCCCCGCCGTGGCCCCGGGGTGCAGGCGCCGCTGGCTGCTTGGCTTCTCTAACCCAAGGAATGTATTGCCCTAAGTATATGTATTTTATTTTGGTTTACTTGTTCCTATGTACTGCCCAGCACTTTAAACAAGGCTTTCCTCGGCTACCAGTGACACGTGCGAGCTAAGAATGGGATAATATATCACAAAAGCAGTATTTTGTTTGTTTAAATCATAAACTGAAATGGGGAGGGAGGAGAGGAGAGCAGCCCCAGCTCAGGCAGCCGTGCCAGCACCTTCCCTGAGCACAAAGGAGGCAGGTGAAGCTCTGAGGGAGCTTTTTTTGGGCTTCTTCCAGCCCTGCCAGCTGGGATTCACCATGTGCTGGGCTACAGCTGCTGGGCTACAGCTGGCCCGTGCCATGGGGCCCCCCAGATCACAGCCTGGGGGTGCCTGAACCCCCCCAGGGGCTGCCTTCCCCTCCTCAGCCCCATTTCACCTTATGGCTATTGTAAGTAATTTATATGGGATTTGTTTGGTTTTTAAATGTATATATTTTTGTATGTTTGCTATATTTTCATAGCATCGGTACCGTGTTTGAAACATGTAGATAGGAGACAGAACACTATTGTCAGAGTTATTTAAAGGATGTATTAAGTGCTTCTTCCTGGGAATGTCCCGTGTATATAAGGATTGGGTGTCTGTGTGTGTGGTGTGTGTGCTCTCCTGGGCTGGCTCGGGCCAGTGGCCACAGGCAGAGGGGAAAAGCCCCCAGTGGGCTCTTCCAGAACCTTCTCCGTGCTTTGGACAGGTGAGAGGGTGGAAGGGAAGGCTGAGGGGGGCAGAGCTGCAGGGCAGGGGAGACTCTGCCAGGTGGAGTGAGGGGGCTCCTAAAACACTTCCACTGCTCCATCCCCTCCTGAGCCTCCCCCAGCTGTGTTAAATACCTGTAAAGATTTCATTCCAGCATGCACTTCCTTGGCTGTGTGAGTCAGGGGCTGCAGGGGGACTCTGGCTGCTCTGGGATGCCTTTGGGACAGGTCTAAGTTACCTTTGGAAAACTCAGGTGCTGTGCAGGACAGATGTGGAAAGGTTGCAGAGGGATGAGGGCAGGAGAAGACAAGTGAGGTGGTGCTTGGTCAGCGTGGAGGTGTTGGAAGAGCAGAGGGCACAGAGGAGTGCAGAGGGGAGGAATGCAATCCTGGAAGCAGGACAGCGTGGGAGAGGACAGAGAAGGGCCCAGAGGGCAGGAGTGGGACAGGCAGAACCAGCAGCTGGAGGCTGAGGCCAGGGCTGGGACCAGGTGCTGGTCAGCTTTGTGCTCTGTGCTCAGAAAAAAACCCCTGGTGTTCAAGCCAGAGATAGAACATCCAAGGCAAATAATTTTCTATTTAACTTCCCAGGCAGCACAGCACCAGGCTCAGCTCTGGCACATGTCCACGACTCCTTTTTGGTGACAGGGACAGTGCTAGTGCCATGTCCCCAAAGCAAGGCAGTAAGAGGAGCAGTGGTGGAGGTGTCCCAGAGACCTGGGCTGTCCCCAGGGCTGGAGTCCCTGCAGCTCCAAAGCTCCTTTCCCCAAAAACCTGCCCTGGCACAGCCCCTCTCACCTGTGTGGAGCACCAGGGGTGTACATCCAGCCACCCCAAGGGCTCTGTGGGAATATTCAGTGATTGAAATGTCCCAAATGAACCAAGCAGGTCTTGGAAGTCTCCTGAAGAGCCAAAAAGTTCCGTTCCTGATGCAGAAGTCAGTTCTCAGCTTGAGTATCCTCGTTAGAAGAGGTTGGCAGTAAGAGGGAGGGAGACAGAGGCTCAGATGTTTTTGAGCAGCCATTCCTAAGCTAAGGGGCAGCTGGAACAAAGATGCCCCCAACTCCATCTGGATTTGTGTTCCCGAGTGCCTGTTCCTTGCCCTGCGTGTGTGTGAGTGTGACTCGGTGCGTGTGACTTTACCAAGTGCTCCCGCTGATCCGAGAGGAGCAGAAACGGGATCAGACAACTGCCCTACTTCCCTGAGGTACGGAGAGCAGCTCTGCCACCCACAGTTCTTGAGAAGCCCAGCCCTGCGTGGCGGGCAGCACCCACAGCTCCCAGCACTCACAGTTCTCAGTGCAGCACTCCTGGGCCAGCTCCAGCAGCGTCCCAGGGTCCCCTCCATGGCCCAGCTAAGGCTCCTCTGCAGCCAGAGAGATGCAGTCATGGAGTTACACCCTCACAGCAATAAACTTGACTCAAAGCCCATAAATCCCCCTGAATGTATATTTTTGTGTCTGTAGTCACCGAGAGATGGTGTCTTATTTATTGCCTTGAATCTCACGATGTATCAGGATCAAGCTGCTTAGATGAAAAATGAAACTCCCATCTATTCGTTCCAAGGGAGAGGGAGGGGCTTCTGTAAGTGCCTTATTTTTTCTAATTTTTTTTTTTTTAAGAACAAAGATTGTGACCAAAATGCCAATGGTTCCTGTCTGGTCAGCATTTCACGGCAAACAAAAATGGTGTATTTTGTAACTGTGGGGATGTTTCTTACAAAGTGACAAAGTCAAATAAACACTGACTGCTAAAACCTGGCTCAGGTGGCTTTTTCCTGCCCCAGACACTCCTCTCCTCTCTTCCCAGGACATCAAGAACGCACTGATCGGACAAATATTTTATTTCCTTTGTGACTCATGAACACTCAAACACAACGGACACTCGGTGTTCCCACACACCTGCACAGGTGAGGGCTGTCCCTCTGTCCCCTCACCTGTCCCTTCACAGTCCCACGTGCACATTGCACTTGTCTTCATCTCCCTGCTGGCAGCCATTCCCAAACCCACGCTTCCCCCTCAGGGCCCAAGCAGGAGATGAAGTTCTCACAGTATAGTCCAGCTTATGAGGTGCCTCCCAGTAGGGTGCTGTAGTGTCTGGTGCCCTCCTGGCCTCAGGATGGGCTCAAATCCCATTCCAGCTGTTCCCACCGGCCCTGGAAGCTCCAACTGAGCTGCTTCAGTCTCCCCTGAGAGCCTCCCTGTCAGGGAATAAACAAAACTTGTGGGGAGATGATGCCCCAAGACTTGTCAGCAGTCAAAAAGGGATTTATCAGGTGCATGGGGAAGGATGAGACACCCCAGCATTCCTGCAATGAGAGAAGTTCTGCAGATGGCCAAAATGGAGACAAACCTTGGGACCTTCAGCAGCGTTTTGGGCAGCAGAGAACCCAAATGAACTCTTTGCAGAGCTGGCAGCAGAATCAGTCAGAGCCTGAAGAGTCCAAGTGCTGACAGCCCCGAGGTTCAGGGAGGAGCTGGGATTCCAGGGTGCTCAAGAATATCAACTGGATTTTCAATACTTCATATTTCATTCCCAATCAAGTCCTCAAAAATTCCATAATTCCTGTACCTTCACGTGAGGATCTGCAGAATATCATCCTTTGTCTGCTTCCACCAGGAGCTGGTGTGGAAGGAGTCCAAAGAAAGGTTCTGCAGGGAAGTTCCCAACAGAGAACCTTTGAAACAGCTCAAATCAAACACCGTGGGTTGGTCCTCTGGGAGCTTCTGCTGGGAATCCAGTGTCATCCTCGGGGGCACCCACAGCTCCTGGCAGGTTCAGTGCCAAGTCCACATGCAAGCAGCAGCCAGGCTGGGCCTCCCCATCCCTGTGTCCATGCAGGTGCAGGATCAGCAGGCAGGGAACACAATTCCACACCCTCAGTGTCCCAGCAGGGACACCCGAGCTCGGCCCTACACGAACTCGGTGAAGTCGTCCACGGAGGAGATCAGCCTCTTCCTCTGCCCCGTCTCGTAGGTGGGAGGGGGGTCCTGGGGGATCTGGGGAGGGGGTTTTGTGGGGGCAGAGGGGTGCAGCTGCAGGGGAAGGCCGGGGCTCTGGTACTGTGTCTCTTCACGGAGCTGAAAGGCAACGAGAGCAGGTGAGCTCCATTCTCTCCAAAACTCTTCCAAATCTCCATCGGGGCAGGGCAGGTGACCAGGACACTGGGAGTGCCACTCTGTGTCCAGGTATTGGACAGCAGAAGGAATTTCTCCATGGAAAGAGTGGTCAGGCACTGGAAGGGGCTGCCCAGGGAGGTCTGGAGTCCCCATCCCTGGAGGTGTCCTAGGAATTCCTGGGGATGGCACTCAGTGCTCTGGGCTAGGGACAGGTGGGCATCAGGCACAGCTAGGCCTGGATGGTCTGGGAGGGCTTTTCCAATATCAGTGATTCTGGGATTCCAGGATCAAGCTTCCCAAAGCCCTGCCTGCCAGTGAAGTTGTCTGACATTGCCACACTTGTCATGCCCACAACAGAACTGGATGATCCTTGAGGTCCCTTCCAACCCAAACTCTGTGATTCCATGACCAGCTGGACTCCAACCTCTGCACACACAGCCCTCCTGTCACTCAGCAGGTGCTGACAGCTGGTTTGACCTGCCTCAGCTGCAGGAAGGGTCTCAGCCAAGGCCAGTTCTGCCCCTCAGAGCAGCTGCACTCACCCGGTGCCGGAGCCTCTTGATGTGGCGCAGCCTCGCGATCCATTTGGAGGGGTAGGTGTCCGTGGGGTTGGACCTGCTGTGGTGGACCTGGGAAGCCATCTGGGGTGGGAAGGGTGGGGAGAAGCAGGGAAAGACAGGAGCCACATTAACATAACCACAACAATAAAATTAATCCAAATTTTCAGTGCAGTTTGACAGCAACTGCAATGCAGCTCTGAGTTAGGAGTGCTCAGGTGCCAACTCTGGCTCCAAGGTCAAGTAGAAAAGTTGTTTCTTTGCTTTAGCAGGCCCTGCCTGGTTCCTTGGAAGCTGGTGATGGGCCAAGGCAGCAGCTGGAAGCTCAGGGAGCTGGGGGTACTCACGTTGGCATGCAGGGCCATCTGACGGGCCACGAAGGGCAGGTTCTTGTCAGAGATGATCTTGGCAACACTCGTGTCCACCAGCCCCTCCATGTCTTTAAAGGAATGAGAAAAACATTCTTGTAAGACAGTTAAGAAGAAGCAAAAGGGTGCCAGTAACTAAATAGCTAAGTCAAATAAACCTGAGGAATTGTATCAACCAAGTCCCCACAAGCTCCACAGCTCCCACTCTAACAGAACCTGCTCTGCAGTTCAACACAACTGGCTCCCAAATTCTGGCTGCTCCATAAAGGTTTGGGGAGAGCCTGCTGGGCTCTCACATGAACCAAAGCGTGAGCTAAAACCACCCAGAAGTGCCCCTTTGGTAAAACACCTGCACCAGCACTGGTTCCTGAGCTTGAACACAACTTGAGTGATCCAGAGAAAGCACATGAACAGGGCAAACCCAGATGTAACTGGGCAAACTGGTTCTGGAGAGTTTCTCATTGAAGTTTGAACTTTTGAAACACAAAGGCCCAGCCCAGCAAAGGCTGAGGAATTCCCACCTTTCCGACACTGCAGCGTCACCAGGTTACAGTCATAGTCCAGGGGGGTGATGATCACGTGCACAAAATTGAACTGCCCCTGAGGAGAAGCCAATGAAGGAGTCAGAAACATTTCCCAGAAACAATCCCATCCTGATTCGTGAATGCCATGAACACACACCAGTGAACCCATCACAGCCAACAGCTTCCCCCATAATCCCCACACGGTTTGCAGGGTAACACCCACACACATGAAGGTTTACAACCCTGTGCTCCTGCTGTGGCACACCCAGGAGGAAAATCCCTTACCTTTATTGTGCCCAGCTTGAAATCCTCTCCAGAATCATTGTAAATGATGGAAACAAAATCATTCCCCAGGTGCCTCTTCTTGTCACAGCGGTATTTATCCAAATCCTTCGTGGGCATCAGAGTAGCAATGTGGAAAATGGCTGGAGAGGGAACACAAGAGATCCTTAGGCTGGGCTGGGGAAGCAACAATGGTCACACACCAGTAATAAAAATACAAACTGTGCTCCCTCGATAGGTTTGTCCCCGTTTGTGACAGCTGAATCCAGTCCCACTGGATGCTCCAGGAGGCCCTGGAGCACGGAGTGCAGCTGCCAGTGGAAAGGAGGGAGGAGACCCGGGGTTAGGGGGGAAAGAGGCAGCAGAGCTTAAACCAGGACTTGCCCTGAGCTCTGCAGAGCCCCAGGGAGTGACCTGCAGCCACCCCAGGGAACTCCAGGTGATGAGCACAGAGCCACGCAGAAAAATCTGGGAAGTTCAGCATATCCTGCTGGATCCTGGATCATTTCTGCACTGCTCAGTGCTGCAGGGGCTGGGTGGCACTGCAGTGACATGAGCCATTATCAAACTGGTGAGGGGTTTTTTGTTAAGTAAGGCAGGAATATTTTTAGGCTGAAAGTCTTTTATGAGCCATAGTAATAAACTGTAATATATTAAAATATCCCTTTAAATCATAGAAAATATAGATTGGAGAGATGATTGCTCAGATTGTGGATTTAAAGCAAAAGTATTTCTGATGGACCAAGTGAATATTAATCCTATAAGAAGCTGTTGATCCCGTGAGTGGGTAATTCTAAAAAGCACCCAGACCACTATACGAAATTTAGAAAACAGAAATAGACGAACATAAAACCACTACAGGTCTGAACTTTATGACATGGCTTGCAGAGCTCCCAGACAGAACAGGAGGGGATCAGAGCCCAGGACACCCTCAGTACCTCCCTGGGAAGGAAGCAGTGTGGCAGGCAGGTCGGCTGAGGTGAGGAGACACAAAGCACCCCTCCAGCTCACCTTGCATGATGTCATCGTGCCAGCAGTAGGTGAACTGCCCATCCTCCCCACACACGTCCAGGCCACCCAGGTAGATCTTATCAGGCTGGCAGTCCTTGAGCTCGATGAGCTTGCCCAGCCCCGTGAGGAACTCGGTGTAGCGATAGGAGCCGTGCTCGTTGGACAGGATGGCGATCTCGTTGTTGCTCTGGGACACAGGGACATGGCAATGTCACACTCAGTGCCAGCAGTGCTGCACCAGCACCACAGATCCCTTCCTGGGATTAGGTGATTGCCCTCACAGAAGGGTTTCATGCAGGTGCTGAATTTTAGTGCAGGGAACTAAGGAAAAGCAAGGCAGCTGCGGGAGCAGGGCAAATCCCACAGGGAAAACCCCACAGTGAGAGGTTCCCAACATTCCATAAGGATTCAGGCCCCTGCACACACTCACCTGGCCCTCCCCAACGTAGAGCACTGCAATCTTGTGTGTGTCGTAGGATGGGATCTGATCCAGGAGCTGCACCGACCTCTCGAACGTCTGCAACCAACACAGGGACCCACCTGAGCAGCCTGGGCTGCTGGGAGGGCCCTCCCAGCCCAAACCCAAACCAAACCCAAACCCAGACCCAAACCCAGACCCAAACCCAGACCCAAACCCAGACCCAAACCCAAACCCAGACCCAAACCCAGACCCAGACCCAAACCCAGACCCAAACCCAGACCCAAACCCAGACCCAGACCCAGACCCAGACCCAGACCCAGACCCAGACCCAGACCCAGACCCAGACCCAAACCCAGACCCAAACCCAGACCCAGACCCAGACCCAGACCCAGACCCAGCACTCTGTGAACTTTAAAAAATCCCCTCCAAGACCCCAACACAGAGATGGCCCACTGAGGCACTTCTGCTAGGAAACACCTTTAAACTCCCCTGAGCTGGATGTTTGTCATTATCATCCACATTCCCAGGAAGTCATGAGGTTAAAAAAATTAGGGATTTATACAACTCTTTGCCTACCTCATTTGGCAACAAGAGGGGTTTGTTGTTTTCATCACCAAAGAAGGGGGAGTGGTACAACTGTAGAAACACAAAGCTGAAGGAAAGAGGGAGGGAAAAGTCTGTTACCACAAAAATTAAAGTCAGTTTTGATCTGTTGGAGGTAAGAACGTTATGTACAGCAGAAAAATGGGAGGAATTAAAATGCTAATAGGGTATTATTCATCTTTTAGAAAGACACTTGGAGTGCCTGGACAACCTGCAGTTTGCAATAGACCCTTGTCAGAAAAACAATGATCTGTCAAACAGCAGCAGCCACACAAATTCCCTGTTCAAAGGCACGGAATGGAGAAGCAGAAATGCCCTCCATAGCTCTAAGGGCATTTCTAGGCTCTCAGACACATGATTGTACAAACATTTCCATTTTACCTGCCCTCAATCAGATAAAAATTGTCTCATCATGCAATTTTGGACAGCTAGTAATATCCCAGGTTCAAAAAGCAACTATTACAACCCTTCTTCTCCTTCTTCTGAGGATTTTGCATATTCTAGTTCTTGAAATGCAGAACTAGCAACCCACCCTGTTCACAGCAAAATTAACTCTGGGTCACCTGCGGTCAAACCACAGCCCCTAAAACAAGTACATTAAGTACAGGAGGCAACTATCCATCAATTTCTTTCACCACCTGGCAGTTCTGTTTCCCAGTCCCAAAGTTCATTTGATGGCAGTGTGCCCAACAGGTCTGTATCAGCTCCTGAATAAAGCAGGTAATTATTATTATTTTTTTTAATCAGACGCTTTGCAGACTCCCCCTGATGAAGCAGCTCAGGGGCCGTGCACCCACCTGGGGTTTATCCCAGGGACTTTCTCCGTGTTGGACGCTGCTGCCCTGCCCTTGAAGGCGTCCCTGTCGATCCTCTTGCCCCTCCTGGACGGGGCCGAGTCGGAGATGGTGTAGCCCCGGGGCCGGTGGCCCGAGGGCGAGCGGGGCGAGGTGACAGCTGCGGCGGCAGCGCCCGTCCCGGCGGCCCTGCCGTCCTCCCCCCTGCCCAGCCAGCCGCCCAGCCCTTCCCCTTCCAGGTTCCCCGACTGCGACTTGGATTTCACTTCTGTGCTCAGCCTCCGGGGCACCTCCCGCCCGCTGGCGTCCTTGAGCACCTCCTGCAGCGTCTGCAGCTCCGGGGAGGAGCTGGACTTGCTGAGGGGCTGCGAGGGCTGGAACGAGAGCTCCTCCAGAGCCCGGCCCTCCTCCCGCCCGATGGGGATCCCGCCCTCCACCAGCTCCTCCGACTTGAGAGACTTGTCTTCCTGGCTGGACGTGGAGGAGGACTGGAAATAAAAAAAAAGAGAGAAAAGATGAACGGTTTTCACGGAATCAGAGAATCCCGGAATGGTTTGGTCGGGATAGACCTTAAAGCTCATCCCATGGGGAGCCTGGGACACTGCCAGGGGTCCAGGGGCAGCCACAGCTTCTCTGGGCACCCTGCCCACCCTCACAGGGAAGGATTCCTGGGACAGCTGGAATAAAAGCTGACACCAGCAATGCTCAGGCACCCCAACACTTCCAAGGGCAGGAAGGAGCACAGAGGTCCCTGATAAAACAGGGATGTTGCCCTGAATCCCCCCAGTGCCATCAGTGGGCTGTTTGTGAGGGTCCCACGAGGGTGCCATGGACAATCCCCGCTGCTGTCCTTACCCTGCTGTAGGAGTCCTGGCCTTTCCTAAACCTCTCCTCGCTCAGGACGTGCTCCGAACACGAGGTCTCCACGTCCTCGCTCTCGGGGGACTCTGCGGGGGACTCGGCCTCCCTGAGCTCCATGTCCCCCGGGCTGCCCTCCTCCAGCACCACGGCGGATTCTACGGAGACACGGGCACGGGGCTGTGAGAGGGGACATGGGCAGCCCCCTCCTCTCCTCTCCTCTCCTCTCCTCTCGAGCACCAGCCTTTTCCCCACGGGATCTCAAGGGAAGGCCATGCGGAAGGAAGGAGTGCCCTGGCATCTCCTGGCTCCCCTTTCTTGCAGGGAATAAATCACCTCGCCCTCACAGCCTGCCTCGGCCCGAGGAAGGGCAGCTGGGTTTTTACCCAATTGTTGCTGATGGACAAGCAGGGATGAGGAACGGGACCTTGGAGGTGGGTTACAGGACAGACACAACTACAGAGGTGTAGAAAGTACGGGGTAAAAGCTCACTGGAGACATCAGCTCTGTGCAAGGGTGCAACAAAGGGAGCTTTCCTTGTACTGAAATCAGCGCTCCCGTGCCTTGAGGCCTACAAGGAGATAAGAAATTTTCCTGGGAGCCATTTCCTTGCAGTTTGGCAGCTTTCCTAGAATGCCTCGGGAGAAGCAGGAAGATTCAGCCCTGAACGTGTGGAAGGACGAGAGCAGGGGTGACATTGGTGGCATCTGCTCGGACACACAGGGAGTGGAACCACACTGACAAAAAAGCTCCCTGCCTACGTGGAGGATTTAACCTTGGATCTGCTCCAGGCACTGACCACAGGGGTGAGTCTGACCAAAGGCTCCTCCTGGCCTTGCTTTTTGTCCTGAGGAAAAGGCTGGAGAACAGGAGGCTTCCCATTATGCACACAAGGGACTGGAAGACCAATCTGAAAGGCCAAGATTTGTTTTCCAAAATAATAATAGTAATAAAACAAAAAATTAGCACACACAAAAATATAAAGAAAATCAGCAAAATTAAAAAATAAAAAAACAAAGAAAAAAATCACTAAAGCAGCTTTTCCTGGATTGATTTCAGCTCGCAGGACCAAAGTTATTTCAAAGAAGCAATTAAGAGTTAGCATTGCACACACAAACCTTCTAAAAATACAAAACAAACCAAAAGGAACCAAAACAACGTGCTGATCTGGTTAGCTGTCCAAGCCAGAACACACCTGCAGATACCCAATGTTTCCAAGCTCCCCTCCTACAGCACTGCCAAGATTGCTGGTGCTTTGAAACAACCCAAGCACTAATTATTCTTTAGGTGGGAAGAGAATAACAGGAGCAGAGAGAAGTACAGAAAAATATTGAACTGCAGCAGCTCTGTGTTGCTTTGAGAGGCCTCTGACAGCAACCAGCAGCATTTCAGAACACACCACTGCTCTGCTGGGAGTCTTCCAGTGAAGGAAAGAGGCAGAAAGACATTTGAACCCTCTAATTAAGATCACAAAGCATTGCAGGTTATCAAAGCAATGCAGGTGTTGTGCTCATAAGGTTTGTAATTTGATCTCCACTTCATTTAATTATGAAATCAATTTTACTGAAGTGGAGAAAGATTTTACGTTATTACAGAGCCTTTAAAAGGTAGAATTTAGCAGGTTTTCCACTGAAATATATTTCTTTTTTATTTAACAATCTCTTAACCAGCCTCCATGCTGGCTGAACTTTATCCATATACCAAATATATACATATTATCAGCTGCTTTTATCTTTCTGTGCCCAATTCTGGCAGATCCCTGTGGGCTGAGCAGCTCCAAGGGGAGCCTGTCCTGCAGCACACACTGCTCTCCTCACAACTGGGAGCTTTTCCACTGAGCAGAACACAAAGCCAATTGGAAAATGAAGCTGCAAACGAAGAATTAATTCATCCAGCCACATTTTGACAGGTCATTTAACACTGGACTCATGACTCATAAGCTGCCCCAGCTAAAAGCAAAGTTGCTTTAAGGAATTGTCTGCACTTGCAAATGTTGGATCTGGCTTGGACTTCTTCATGCTAGTCAAGATCCCATTTGTTGAGAGTGATGAGACTGGGGACAGACAGGAGACATGGAAGGGGAAAATGAGGGATGAGGGATACATTTTCTATGAATCAGAGGTGTTCTTCTATGGCAATACTGTTTGGTTGGTTTTTTCCTTAAAGATATATAAATATACCTGCCCAGGATATGCTCCTGTGCAACTTCCCTTGACAACTGGACTGGTACATGGAAGAGAAAGAGGCCACTGCAAAGGGAAATCAAGTGAGCAGCTACATCAAAAAGAAGGAGAGACTATATGAAAAAAATATAAAAAAATTAAAAAGCACAGAGTTTAAAATGTAACCAAGAGCCTAGTTTAAAACAAACAAATAAATAAATGAAACAAAGGAAAGAACAAGCTGGGATAAGCTCACCAGATGCCAAAGGGATACTTTAAGGGCACAAGGTCTCAACATGAATAAGGAGGAATAAACATCCAACAGTGCAGGCTCCAACTGCTCCCTTTGCAGAAGGCATTTTTTGAGGCTTAGGAACAGAAAATCCCTTCCTGATATCCCAGCACACACAGGAAATCAGGCTGAGCCTTTCCTGACCTGCACAAGGTCATTTTAAACCCACAGAAGAGTCAGAAAAATCTGGGTAAAGTCTCACAGAGGTTTAACTCCTAAAGAGGCAGAACAGGCATGTGACAGTCTGACAGCTAAAATTCTTCCAGTCACTGCCCAGCCAGCTCCAGCAAGTCTGGTTAACAAGGATGTGGCCAAAATTCCTCTCAGACTGGCACAGGAGTGGCTTTCAGGTGGTATGGGCTCAGCTCTCCACTTAGCTCCATATACCACACATTTTTAGAGCCACAAAAATGTTTACAGAAAAGAATTTGTTTGTTTGTAAGAGGTGATAATTTGATTTTGACTCCAATTTTTTGTTTACACGTCCTGAAATACTATAACATACCTTGCCCTGCTTAAAACAAAGCTGAAAACTGGTATTTTTTACCAGACTTCCAGAACATCCATCCCATTTTTCCCCAGCAAAGCCTGGTCTGCTGGTACCACTGCTCAATTCTGATGGTGCCTGCAGTGCTCAGAGCCTCAGCTCTGTTGGATATCACTGGTAAGAGCCTGAGCAGAAGGCTTTAAAAATTGCAGCTGCTGGTCAACACCAATCTCCCAACATTAACAACATTTTTAAGAGGAACTAGCACCACATTAAACAGGGTGAAAATCCTTGGCCACTGTGTTAAAATCAAGCCGGCAAATGAAACTCGAGTGGTTCAACTGCAGGCTGAGCAGTCCTTTTCAGAGGTGGGTAAATCCAACAGGATTTGCATTCTGCTATAAAAGCCAGAGGCAACCAACTCCTCCTGGCTGGCAAGGTTTGCAACAGGCCTTGCCCCAGGAACCTGGAGCTCCGAGCACCTGACACAGACTCCCAAACTGAAGACAAATGGAAATGGAAACACTGCATGGAAAGATCCATCCACAAGTGGGATGCCCAGATCAGCCCCAAACGAGTGGGAGAGGGAACAGATCCATGACTTTGCTCATTTTCATTTGGGGAACACACCAAGCACACGACTCCTCCAAAGCAGCTCCGTTACTCCCCCATCCTCCTCCTCCTCCAGCAGAAGCGAGGAGGAAGGGGATTTTTCACTTCTAGGGACAAGAACGGATTCCCTTTCTCATTGCTGCCCTCCCTCACGCCCCCAGCTGCTCTAGAAGCCCTGCAGGGAGGGAGGCAGCAGAGCCCGGAGCTGTGCCCGCCCTGCCGGCAGCTCCCACCTGTGTTGGAGCGCTGCAGCAGCGAGGGCTTGGCCGTGCCCGTGGCCAGGCTGGAGGAGGGCACGGACAGGGATTTGTACAGAGCTGTCTCCCGGTGCTCCTTGAAGCGTTCTGCAGCCATCAGGGCGTTGGAGAGCTCCTGCAGGGGCATGTTGTTGATGTCTGAGGAGAAGGGGCTCAGCGGGTTCTCCAGGCTCATCAGCCAGCTCGTGTTGCCTGCACCAGACAATGGGGGAAGTGGTCAGTACTCCCAGCTCTCCCAGGGGTTACAGATCCTGTTGAAAATGCTCAAATTGTTTGGGTATTTGCAATTAAAAAATCCAAACGGAGCAAGTTCTTGGTTCTTCTGCAGAATGGCTTGATTAAGTTGCTCTGCAGTGCTCTGCACTTCACCCCGAGCTCCTCAAAACCCATCCCTGGTAACTCACTGCTACAGCAGATTCCCAAAGGCATCCAGAACACTCAGGTATCCTAATTAACCCCAGGTCAGTTATTTTCCCATGGAACAGCTTTCGGTTGAAACAGATAATTCCTGTTAATCTTGTGGAACACATTGGTGTTCAAGCATTTTGACCTTGAACAGGTTGCTATTCCTTCCGTAAGAGCAAACACAACGGAGCTGCCCAGACTTGTGGCTGCCCCTGGATCCCTGGCAGTGCCCAACCCAGGCTGGACAGGGCTTGGAGGAGCCTGGCACAGTGGGAGGTGTCCCTGCCATGGCAGGGGTGGCACTGGATGGGCTTTGAGGTCCCTTCCAACCCAACCCATCCCATGGTTGGATAGTTTCAGCAGGCAGTAAGCCATATACAGACCCATTCACACCTAAATATGGATTTTTCTCCTTCCCCCAGGCTCTGGTGCCTCAGCAGGACCCACCCCACACTCAGGTACCCACCTGTGGGCCTGCGCACCAGGATCTCTGCCCAGCCCTGCGTCAGCAGTGGCACGTAGGCAGCCAGGTTGGCTTTTTCCTTCTGCAGGGCTGTCTGTGGAGCAGGAGTGGCCTTCTCTGGGCGAGCTGCAGGAGCAGGAGGGCCCTGTGTCCCTTGGGAAGTTGAGCCACTGGGAAAATGGGAGGCTGAGCTGTCTAAGGCACCAACACGTAAGGCGTGACCACCTGGCAGGACAGACACAACCGAGGGAGAGCCATGCTTAGTTAGCCCAAAAGCATCTCAGGAATGAGGCTTTTAAGCTCTGCTAGTGGCTGCACACACAATGTCCTAGTTATATTTCCCTTGTCATTACAATTATTATTGTTACTATTATTTTATTGTAATTATTAAACTGCTCTTCTCTCAATCCACAAATTTTCTTACTTTTCTCCTTCCAATTCCTTCCTCCATCCCCCCATGGGGGACAAAGTGAGCACCTGGGTGGGGCTTAGCTGGGGTGAAACCACCAAGAGAATTTGATGTTCCATGTGTTCCTTATAAACCAATTTACGTGCTCACCAAAGCTCTCCTGCAAAGAGAGGGAAGCAGGAGGAGCCCCACCACAGCTGAAACCAACAGCTCCTGCCACCTGCCCCTCACTAAACACCAGACAGCTCCAGATCTCAAATCAGCTCAGGCACAGCAGGCACCTGGACCTTCAGGCTGTGGCAGGGAGAGCCCAGGGTGGGAACTCACCCGACATGGATCGGACTCTGTTGCGGGAGCTCCTGCAAACCTGCTGCCCAGCCTGGGACTCCAGCTTGGCTGGAGCCTCCTTGGTCTGTCTCACTTGCAGAACAGGGTCTGAGCTGTGGGAAAGGAGATATTGGTGGTGTTGAGGGAGGAATCAGCCGTGCTGAACAAATAAAACATTCCTCTTATGCCAAGAGGGAGAACTACAAAGATGTAGCACTGGTTTAAGTGACTTTGTAAGGTGGAGATTTCTAGAAATTGGAGCAACACCTACCTTGATTCTGGGGTGCCCTGGAACTCTTCAGAGTCCAGGCCAAGCAGGGACCTTGTCCCTGTTCCAACACTTGTAGTGATGGTCACCAGCTTGTTACCAACCAGCCACGTCTTGGTCCTTCCTCCAGCCAGCAGAAACTCACCCACGGGAGACCTGGGAACACATTTGGGATGGAGATTCCTCAGGAGGCAGAGAACAGAGCTGGTGCCATTGACCATGCAGGAGGTGCTGCCTGCTCTCCTCCTTTTCACAGCATTTGTGCCACTCTCCTTGGCTGCCAATGTCCCTGTTATCCATCAGGATGATGCCCGAGCTGCTGCAGCACACTGGGATTATCCTGCAAGGACGTGGAGCAAAGCCCTGCTCCCAGACCTTCAGGGCATCTCCTCCAGACTGTCCAGGCTGAGACAAAGGCTGCTTCTCTCCAGTGAAGAGAGACAGAACTACAGAATGTTTTGGGCTAGGAGGAACCTTAAAGCCCATCCAGTGCCACCCCCTGCCATGGCAGGAACACCTCCCACCATCCCAGGTTGCTCCAAGCTCCATTCAAGTGGCCTGGAACACTTCCAGGGGTGGGACATCCTCTGGAAAAACCATTCCAGGGTCTCATCAACTTCACAGGAAAAATCCTTCGCAATATCCCACCTATCCCTGCCCTCTGGCAGTGGGAGCCATTCCCTGTGTCCTGTCCCTCCAGCCCTTGTCCCCAGTCCCTCTCCAGCTCTCCTGGAGCCCCTTTAGACACTGGAAGGGGCTCTAAGGCCTCCCCAGAGCCTTCCCATCTCCAGTCCTCCCTCTCTCACCTCCTTTTTAGCCAAGATTTTATCAGTGAGGAAAGGCTTCAGAGCCTGAGCCTGCCAGAATCCCAACGTTTTTCCACTAATGAAGTGAAACATGACCCTGAATCCAGGCACATGTCCCTGGTCCCTGACTGACCTCTTGGGCACAGCGGTGAAGTTGGAGAAGACATATCGAGCCATCATGTCCAGGCAGGTCTCTGTCAGCTCCAGGTGCAGGTTTTTCAAGTTGTCATCAGCCTGAGCCATGGAGTTTTCATCTGCAGAGCCCAGGCTGGAGCTGGTGATGGACGTTTGGATGCGGCTGCAAGAGAAGGTGCCGGGTGACAGATCCGACTGCGCCTTGTCCCCGTGCCCACGGCCGGGGGATGCAGACCCTGCTGCGCATGCACGTGCCAGCCACCACACCCAGGCCTTGGGAAACAGATTTTGGGATCAGCTCATGTTGTGCTTCCCAGGCTGTTGCTGCAGGAGTGCATTTTCTCTGGAGAGATCCAGTGGCAGCTGGCCGGGCCAGCGCTCTCTGATGTTGGTGGCCCATGGGCAAGTGCACCAAGCAAGGAGTGAGTGGCAGCTCTGAGTTCCTAATCTATGCTGAGGGCAAGCATCCCATGACCAGCACCAGCTTCCCAGGCAGCAGGTTGCCCATGAGCCAGAAACTGGGGCACTCCAGACTTCACTTTATGATCCTGTGGTTTGCTTTTTTCTCTGTTGCATCTCTTCCATATATTGTTTTTTTCCCCTCCAAATTCAATAGCTACGTAAAACCTAATTTAACTTGAAATAGGAAAAAAAAATTGCACTCTGAACAGGAAATTGGCACAAGAATAGAGAGAAGGTCTGCCTTCAAATCAGCCAAATCAGCAAAGCAGTTTAAAACCATTTCTGTTCTAGGCTGGACTGCAGTATTTTAAAAAGACAATTCCTTATGTCATTGTAATACAAACTTAGCTGAGGTACAGCCAAAATTTTTATCACATGGCAACTTCTTTGGCTTCATTAAGGGCAATTATCCGAACTTTTCATTGCTACCATGTATATAGAAATGCAAAAGAAAATCACCTCACGATTAATGGGGAAATCAGAGAATTTTGGAAGAGTTGGGGTTGGAAGGAACCTTAAAGCCCATCCAGTGCCACCCCTGCCATGGCAGGGACACCTTCCACTGTCCCAAGGTGCTCCAAGCCCTGTCCAACCCAGCCTTGGGCACTGCCAGGGATCCAGGGGCAGCCACAGCTTCTCTGGGCACCCTGTGCCAGGGCCTGCCCACCCTCCCAGGGAAGGGTCTCTCCCATAACATGAAGTGTCAGAACTGTAATTGCAATTCAGTCACTTCAGCCTCTCTCCCCCAAACACCATATGGAGCCAAAAATTAAAAAAAAAACCCAAATCAAGTTCCACTGACAGCAATCCTACAGGTTTAAGGCACAAATCTTCAGGTTCAGCAAGGGAAGTGATCCAGAAATATGTTTTATAAACTGGCGTCAATTATTTCACATCTTTCATTGGAGCAGATCAATGTTTGCCATCAAAACCTGCCAATCAATCAAATTAATCTCTGAAATCAAATCTTGTTTTCCTTCGTTGTGGAAGAAACAATTCATATGGGCTGAGCACATCCCTCAGTGCTCTCTGGAAAGACAAATCCAGGTTTTTCATGGCATCCCTCTTATGACCAGGACACTTCATCAGCTCCTTTGGAAGAACAAATCCTAAACTGAGGCCAGAACTGTTCCTACACTGCAAGGAGGGCTCTCCATAACTCTGCAGAGCTTCCAAAGCCTTTCCTGAAACAAATCCCTGCTTGGGAGGCTCAAGTTTTAATGAGTTGTACCCAGGATTCTCACTTGTGCAGAATGCAACCTTTTTCCTTTTTTTGTGCGTGGCTTTTTTAGTTTGTTTGGTTGGTTTTATTTTTCCCTTCACCACCCTTACTTTGAAAATAGAATCTTTCATTTCTAAAGCACCAGAGAACGTGGCACAGTGACCACAGACACCCAGGCTGTGACGTGGCCTTGGGAAGCCTCGGGACACTTTCCCAAAACCTTCGCCTGTGGCCGAGGCCGGTTTGTGATGGGATTACCAAGTCATGCAAGCATCCCACATGCAAATCCACCCTGCTTCCACCCACCCTGGCAGCAGAACCTCCAAGGGCCCAGTTGCTCTTGGATTGTCCCCATTCAAAGTGCCTCTACCTGCGGACCACATGTTCAGACACACTGATGCTGCGGGATCGGAAGGCATCAACTGCAGAGGGTTCTTTCAGCTCTTTCACTGGAGGAGAGTTATTCAAGCCTTGCTTTGCATTTTTGGCTAGTCTTAAACTACTATGTGGAGAAGCACCAAGCCCCAAAAGAGGTCACAGAAGGGAGGAAACCATTGTAGGGATGTAGGTTGAAAGGTCACAGTCACAGGGTCAATATTGGGGGATCCCGGAAGGTGATGGAAAATAAAACAAATGCCAAAAAAAAAGAAAAGGGAAACAAAAAAAAATTAAAACACACAAACAAGCAGAGCTGAAAGCATTAAAAAGACAAACCACATTTTGAAAACAAGATTTTAAATGTGCTACAAAACAAATGAAATTAGTACAAGTTAAAAGAAAAAAACTGGTTGAAATGAAAGTTGGAATACTGGGCTGTTCAGCAAAGGCAAGAGCACCTGAGGGCTCCCTGGGCACAAATTCCTCAAGGCTGAGGGCTTTTGTGCAGTTCAGCCCCCTGTTGTGTTGCACCAACTCACCATGACTCAACACCTGAGGGCTTCCACAGATCCTAAAATGCTTTAGCTGGACTAGACTGCAGCAGTTTTGAATAAGAGACAGGGACCATGTCACCCATCTCTGTCCCCACTAAGCCTGGCCCAAAGCTGAGCTTTCCCCTCAGCCACAACACACCCAGGGCCTCCCAGAGGTGCCCCTCAGCCCTGGGGACACTGAGCCCCCTGTTCCAGACCCTGCCACACTGCAGAGCCAACAAACACCCCCTGGGGATGCTCCTGTGCCACCCCAGGCCCCAGGGAACCCCCTGGGCTCTGAGCTGCCACAGAAAGGAAATTACTGTTCACACTGGCAAGTGCCAGGCACACGTGGGAGATGGCAGCAATTAAGATCCAAGAGGCACTTTAATTAGTCACTGAGATGCACGCCAGGCTTGGGCTAATTTGGGCAGAACAGTTGGTCCAGCAGCTCCCACCCCCAGGGATAAAATGCAGGCACTAATTTAACCCTTCTGGCTGTTCCCAAACACAATTTATTTGCCATCCTCCTCTCAGTGAGCTCTTACATGTCAGATTAGCACCTGGAGGGATCAGAATTTCTCTGTCCTTCTCCCAAGAACCTCTCCCAGATCACTTTTGGCTACAACTGCTGCAGAGAGCACAGGCTCATGCTCAGGGATCATCACCTACACCAACACCAGGACATCCTGCTGGGATCGTTTCCCCTTGGAACACTCAGCACTCAGCTATGGCAGGGAAACATTCTCTGCACTTCAAGAGTGAAAACCAAGCCCAGAAGCTTCTTAGGCAAGGCAACTGGAATCTGCTCCAGGCCTTTCCTCTGTGCCCTGGCCAGAATCCAAGCTCAGCCTGACCCAGAGGCAGTGGCATCCTGCCATTCCAGTGCTTTGGGCACTGCCTGAGGACAGCCACACTCCTCAGCAGAGATTTCTGTGGAAAGAGATCCAGCAAAAGCCTTTAGACACAGTAGTATTCCAACCTGGCAGAATTTAACAGGTTTTTTAAGGGGGAAAAAAAGAAAAAAAAAGATTAGTTGGAATTCTAATTGGAGAGATGAGTGTCAAAAAGCTTCTCTTCCAAGTTTCTGGATGAAAGAGGAGGAGATGGGAGAGATGAAACACAACACAAGGTTTACAGCTGCAGCAGCAGGGCAGGGATGGTGTTTCTGCATTGCAAGACTCTGCTGCAGCCTTGCAGGTGAAGTAGAGGCACTTTCCCCAGGGCTCAGATGCCACCGTGTGCTCACTGCTCACAACACTGAAGCAAGTTAAGTGAACCCATTTAGGTAATCCCTGCAGGTAAAAGGATGTTGAAGAAACCCTGAATGCCTTCCAAGGAATATCTTCCTCTCCTGGCAAATGTGATTTTTGAATGATTGCTGGCAAGAAATGCTCTGACTTCTGAAGGCTTTGCTTAAAACTGTCATGATGGCTTCAAAATTCAAAAAACAAAAAGGGATCAGGACATCCAGACAGACAGAAGGCAGCTGTGTGCCAGCACTGACCTGAGTGGGAACACCATGGAAAAACACACTATGGCTCTCTAATTTATCCAGGTCATTGATCACAACCATTTCTCTGGCAATCATCTGAAAATGACTCGTTACAGATCAGTCATCAAAAGGAGCTGACACAATCCACACGAACATGGGATTCTGTTATCTCTGCTATCACCCTCCTCTGTTCTCTCTGGTAACATTGCACTGGCACAGCCCAGCCTGACACAACTGCTGATTTCCAGAAGTGAACACCAAAAAGGCCCCGAGTGCCTGCACAGGCCTGCGGGTCAGGCAGCGCTGCCTTAGCTGCCCCAGCAGCCTGTCAGCCTGGCTGGATCCCAGCTTTGCACCAAGCTCAGCTGTCTCTGACCTAAAGAGGTTTACTTTGCTTGCTTACTGCACTGCCAGACTGGGATCACTCCTTCAGGGAAACGCAGGGAAGGGCGTGAGCAGGAGAGCAGGGACCACCAAACCCTGCTGGGGTCGAGCAGAATTTACCTCTTTGGCCTCTCGTTCAGGCTGGTGCTGCGAGCCCTGAAGCTGTCCTTCTCAGGGGTGTCATCAAAGGACAGGAGCACGTTGGAGCGCAGGCCCTGCCGTGGGGACAAGAGGTGACAACGTGAACAACACGCGCTGCAGCCGGGGGCTAAAGCACGAGAGCTCACGGAGATGCTCACAAGAAAACCAGCTTCAAACACAGCTAGCTTCTGCTAGCTTCAAACACAGCTTTTCAAGATGTGAGACCAGTTTTTAAGCTGTCAGTTCTCCTGAGCACTGCTGGACTGAGCAGTGCCATTACCTTGGTGATGTAGGGGACAAAGTCCTTGCGGAAGGGCAGGCGGCAGCGGATGAACCACATGGCAATCACATGGTGGGCCAGGCAAACGATGTACTGGTTAAACCTGCAAGAGCACAGAAACCCACAGCTCCACCTGACACACAGAACTGGGCCTTCGCCTGCCCAAAGTGCAAAGGGAAAAAACCCTTCAAAATTCTGCTCGAGAAAAGCAGATTTTTGTCCAAGGTGATGATGTCCTAGAATTGCATCATGGAATTACAGAATGGTTTGGGGGAGAAGAGATCTTAAGAGATCATCCAGTTCCACCTTCCACTATCCCAGGTAGCTCCAAGCCCTGTCCAACCTGGCCTTGGACACTTCCAGGGATCCAGGGGCAGCCTGTTTCTCTGGGCACCCCCACCCTCCCAGGGCAGAAATATCCCTTCTTCAGGAAAAGCCTGAAGACACCAGAATGAGCAACACCCTATGAATAACCCTGAGCCAAAAACTACCAAAAAAAAAGCCTTTCCAAGCTCTCAGTTTCACAGCTGAGAGAGAAGCCAGTGCTGTGGCCTTACTTGGAGGGGTTTGTGTAGGGCAGGGAGATGGCGAAGACGCTGGCGTACTGCTCTGCCGCGAAGTTCCGGTACAGGTGAGGCAGCCTGGCCAGAGCTGCAACAGTCCAACAGCAAAACCAGCACAGGTGAGGCCTCAACACAACCTTTCAACACCCTAACTCAGTCTAATTTCTAATTTTGGGGGTTTTTTCTGAATGATCAGTGACATGCAAGTTAAAGTCACGTCATGCAAGGAGGAGGAGGCAGGTCATGTTTCCATATGGCTGCACGACACAGAGCGTGTCCCTCTCTTCAGTGCAAGAGCTTCACACAGAAAACTTGTAACAACTGAGGTGAACATTTATAACCCAAGCAAGGGCATCACTGTGCATTCCACATGACCAACACCCCCAAACCCCCCACGTTCCACACAAAAACCCCAACTGCAGAAACCGAAGAACATCACGCCTTACTTGACAGAAATTCCAGCAGAGGGATGGCCATGTTGGCCGTGGCAGAGATGTGGGTGAGTTTGACGATGAGCACGGGCAGTGCCTTGATGATGATGTCGGGCATCTCCACGCTGCACACTGACAGTGCCACCACGCACTGGTTGGCGCAGCGGTAGATGAGCCCGTGCTCCAGGCAGTACACGATCTCACGCTGCGAGAGCAGAGGAACGCTCAGCACACCAAAGAACACCCTGAGACACCCCCTCCTGCCTCCTGTCAGCGCCCCACAACGCCCTGCAGGGCTGCAGGGTACCCCTGCTGCAGGGTACCGGCCTGTGTGGCACAGCTGAGTGCTAACACTGAGCTTTAAATGATGCTCTTATCAGGGAACTCGAATCAAGTAGGTAGTTGAGACTTTAGGTTTCTGATTTAACAGATATTTTGTGTTTATAAGGGGCTTACTGCAGAGGGTAAAGTCACTCAGTGACTGTGAGGGGGGACAGGTGAGGAGTGAACCCACAGTTAATCCTACATGGAGCCAGCAAAGTATTTTTTTCCCCCAAATTCAGCAGATGCAGCATCTCCCAAGAGCAAAGGGCAGTGTTACCTTCTGTCTCCTAAGCAGCTCACAGGCTAAACAGTGCTCTACAGGCTCTGCCCTCCCTCCACCCTCCCATCTCCCCCATACCTGCTTGGCTTTGTCCAGGTAATTGTGGTAGGATATCAGTGCTGTCAGCACGGGCACCACAGCCAGGTGCAAATCCGTGCGGGAAAAGCCTTCGGGGGTCCCGTGCAGCCTGTCCGTGGTCTTCTTGTCTGTGAGCTGAGACATCACCCAGGAGTCAGGGCACCTCTCACTAAAACACCCTCTGAAAGGCAGCAGAGGGCACTGCCCACAGCTCCCCTTCACCTGCATATACATATATTCATATACATGCATGAAGAACACTCATTATTACCTATTCTGTACCTAGAACAACCCTCACAAAAGAGAGAGTGAGTGAGGATTGTCTACCAGCCTGCTGATCTTTAAAATATTCATCTGAAGACAGGAAAAAACCATTCAAAAATCCCCTCCAAGCAATTCCTGAGCAAGCCAAGGAGCTGGGGACTGTGCCTCAGTGGTATTACCATGTAGCTCAGTGCAGAGGCCAGCTGGTCTATGTTGCAAGGAGAAGTCAAAAATAGCACTTTATAGCGGAGGGATTCGGGTAATTTGTTGAGAACCAACTTCAGCACCTTCCAGTCTGTCTCCTGCAAAGATAGAAAATGTTAAGGTTGGAAATTTTTGTGTGGTTTCACTTGAGTTTGGAAGGAAGATCAATCAAATTGCAGACAATGTGTCATTTCCTAGGCAGATGTAGGTCTTGTCGTGGTTAACACAGAAAAAGAAGTGGCATTTAGCTGTCACAAGTTTCTTCCTGTCTGTCACCCAGCTCTAGGTGCAATATTGGCACCACAAACTGGAAGAGAAATTATACTGAGATCTGACAGCCTGAATTCAATTCTCCTAAGCACCAGCACCAAATAGCTCCCAGAGCAAGCCAAGCCCTCAGCACAGAACTGTGTCCAATGCCACACTCAGGAACAATTTCTATTTACAGTTTATTGGTGATGAAACTTCACAAACTCTCAAAACACCTCGCAGACTTGCCGTGGGAGAGGTTTTAATTCCAAATGCCCTTTCAGGATGGCTTCTTGGATCTTGTTTATCAAGCACAGCTTTTGCCCTTGCCTGCTCTGAAGCAGTGCAATGAAAGTTGGGCTTATTTTCTCAGGAGCTGGACTGCTGCTCCCACTGGTGGCTGTGAAGCTGCACAGTCACACCCAGGCTTGGAGCAGGAGCAGAAATTGCTTTATTTAGGTACTCTGAGCTGGAATTCCCCAGGCAGCTGGTGCCAGGAGGGGACACAAAGATGCCAGGAGGGGACACAAGGATGCCAGGAGGGGACACAAGGATGCCAGGAGGGGACATACCTGCTTCAAACACTGCAGGAGGACCCCAAAGACCATGGAGTAGGGCAGGTGTCCCACCCGGATGGTGGCACCTTGGGAAGGCACACTGGGGCTGCCTGAAGGTGGGGACAGGGTGCCAGGGGGCTTTTTCTCAGAAGCTCTTTTCTCTGCCTCTCTGCAACACAGAAAGGGAGAAAAATACATGTCATTTTTACAGCTTATTCATGTGACCTACAGCACTACCACATTTGGGAGCCAGGTTAAAGACTGAACAATATAATCTGCATTTTCAGTTGAAAAAAAGCACAGGATTGCCCAGCAGACACACAGCAATGAGCCAATTTGTTCAAGTGAAGGATTTTTCTAGTTAAGAAAGGTATCTTTTGGGGTGTGTTGCACAACTTTAGACAAGCTATAAAATTAAAACTAGGCAGATATGTACAAATCATTGAATCAAAATTCAATGTGGAACGGTTTGAGGCAAAAATTGCATTTTTGGGGGAAGTTTTGTGAGCAGGAACTTAAATTTCATGTCTGAGAGCTCTGCAGGTAAGTGATTTGTAAGAACAGTTCACCAGTGAGTTACTGGTTCAGACAATCCTGGGCTATAACTACAGATTGATTCAGGATTTGGAAGATTTAGAAAAACTGCAGATTGCTACTGATGGAACATTACACTCAGCAAGAACACAATTTAGTTTGGAAAACAGCTTTTTAAAAATAACAAATAAATTATGAAGTATCCAAGGCCAGCCTGGGCAGGACTTGGAGCAACCTGGGACAGTGGAAGGTGTCCCTGGATGAGCTCTAGGATCCCCTCCAACCCAAACCACACTGTGATTCCTCTGCTTAGCACCATGAGAAACCTACACAAAATCACAGAGGCAGTAGGGGCTGAACCTCACTGCTCCATCCTTGTTGGAAAGGCCGAGGCGGTGCAGGGAGTCAGCTCGGAGCATCAGCAGGAAATCAAACACCTGCACAGGGAACAAACTGGAGTCATCAAACCCCGAGCCACAGGAACACTCTCCCATCCCCACACAATATTTTTTTCCAGATGCAAAAGGATTTTTAAGAGATGCCATGGCTTGTTCAGCAGGAGGCATCACTGCTGCACACATTTTACATACCCGTGTGAGCCAAGAAACATTTAATTTGACTTCCTGCAAGCTCCAGAGCACCCAGTCCCCACCTGCCACCCAGAAATCGCAGAGGATTGTGCAGCTGTGGCCCTGGGAGCACAGGGGCTGCTCCTACCTGCAGCCTGATGCTGCTGGCCACGGGCAGGCTGTAGGAGTAGATGTAGTGGCGCTGGACGTGCTGGATCAGCATCTCGTAGACGCGCGTGGCGTGGCTGGAGGGCAAACTGTACAGCTTGGTCTGCAGGCACAGAAACACAGCCCAGCCCCAGGGCTCTGTCACAAACCTGGGAATGCACTGCCAGCTCCAGGAGAAAGGCAGCTAAAACTTCACCCTCAACGAAACATGAACAGGTGGCTCTGGAAGGAACCTCTGCAAAGGCTCCAGAGCAGCTCTGGCTGCTCAGAGAACAGCCCAGGACATGCTGCCCTGACACAACAGATTTATTAAATCTATTCAAGGTTATGAAGTCCTCCTTTCTGCTAATTTATGGCCACCTCCTCCCTCCACACAGGCAGATGTGCTCATCTGGGTTGTACAACGGGAGTTAAGAAAATATAACACTTAGCAAACAGTCCCACAGTGCTCAAAATCAATGGATTGACCGAAAGAAGAGTTAAAATATTAAACAGTTAAACAAAAGTCCGAATATTTAATAGTGGGAGAAGAGTTATCTAAAAAGCCAAGTCCAGCAGAAGAGTATTATGAACAATCTGTGTTTAATGCTCTGCAGCACCTACCTGAAGAATTATCAGGAGCCCAAGAACTGCTGTCTTGACATCCTCCAGAGAAGCTGAATACGACAGCAAGTCCCTCTCTTCCAGTTCCGAAGGAGATGACAGAGAATGTGCAGCCACCTTGGAAAGACAAAAGCAGCACATTGTTTAAACCTGCAGCACATCCTTTCTCTGTTTCCACGCTGGAAGGTGAGGGAAGCCTCAGAAGTCACCCTGCTGGAAAAGCTGCCAGCCCTGGGGGTTTTATTCACCTTCTCTATGATGTCCAGCAGGCTGTTGAAGTGATGAGTGTTGCAGCCCTCAGCCAGGTCCACCAGCAGCTGAGTGGCCAATTTCCGGACCTGATGGTCTTTGTCCTCTGGGATGTGAGCCAGCTGGGAGATCACCACCAGGTTTATCAGCTCCTCCTGCAAGAGGACAGACCCTCCTAAGCTGTCAGACATTCAGCACATTAGAGAAAGAACTGCAAACAAAAGAACTCAGCCATTCTGGCTCCAGGCTTGTTCCTCCACTGTCTCATCCCTTCATCTCCTCTTCCATCCAACAGGTATTTCTGTCTGCCATCCCTCCAGATATTTGTGACTTTTACTGAACTTTTCAGTGCTTTGGTTTCTGTCTGTCCTACAGATTTGACAACCTCAGCTGAGACCCCCAGGGAAACACCCACCTCATAGAACTGTCTGTTGATGCTCAGCACAAAGGACAGCACATCCAGAACTTTAATCCTGACAGCACTACGGCTCTCGTTCCTAAAACAGGAAGAGCAAATCCAAAGTGAAAAAAAAATAGAGTTGTTGATATTTAGGGAAGGGGGAAAAGTAAAACTAAAGGAAAATAAGACATTTTTCAGAGTTGGAACAGTAACTGTGAGAGATCAGCTGAGCCCTCAGTTAATGTCTCTACACCTGAAATCAGATTCAAGAACAATTGGAAATTCAAATCCCAGCTCAGCTCTTACTCCTTCTGCAGACCTGTAATTGCAGCTTTCCTATTTCCAATCCAAACTAGGAAGCACATGTCAGAAGAACAAGTGCTCTGGTGAGCAAATTTAAAACCAAACACATGGCACTGAGGAAGAGCTGCTCTTTGGCAGCATTTCACAGAGGAGACAGAAGTTTGTTATTGCTCTGTGTTGATGTTTCAGAATCCCTGAGGGAGCACCAATTCAAAACCAGATAACTGGAATACTGGATAACCATATGCAATCCTAATGCTTAACAGGAAAATCTTGTTTGGTGTCAGAACTACAAAGTGCTGTGGAGTGGAACACAACTGCCTAAGTTAATTGGAATAGTACTGAATGGAAAGAAAGAGAAGAAGAAAAAAGCAGCATAAAGAACTCAGTGGAAAGCTTTTCTTCTGTTAAATAAGTCCTTTCATGTGCTGTGCCCTGGGACTACCACACTTCTCAGCAGCCATTTACTAACTTAGAACTTCAGAAAACAAAATTATCTAACGTGACAGGGTGCCAAGAAACTCTTGAAAGTGCTCCTTAAAAGTAAGAAGTTCCCAAAGTTATGACTTCCTACCTGAAGAACCTTTCCATTAAGAGCTGCAGGTTGTGGATCCAGCCATCTTTGGCAGGGTGGATGGACTGAGCTCTGTATGTTATCAGGTTTAACACAGAAGATTCCTTCATGGAAAGATCAGGAAATATTTTTAGTGAATAAGCAAACATAACAAATCCATTCCCCAACCCTCTCCATGGGAATAAATGTCACAGAAGTCCTTGCTGGGATTTTCTGACCATTTCCTATTTTAGGACTCTCAAATTTCAGCTGTAACAGAAGAGACCCAAAAGGTGGACAATAAGAAAGCCTTACTGGTCTCTGATCAGCACATCTTTCCACCAGCTCAAAAAATCTCTCTTCAGAGCCATGAAAATCATTCTGGTCACAGAGCTCTTCTACTGTGGTCAGAAGATCATGGACAATGGACTTCAGTTCCTGGCTCTCCAGAACCTGAAAAGAGACAAAACCAATCCTGAAACAGTTCCACCTTGCCAAAAAGTGCTAATCTTAAACACAAACAGAAAACTCAAGAAAACTACAGCAGTGAGAACTGGGCTAAGCCTTTCTCAGCTTCCACTTCCCCACAGTGCACAAACAGCTCAATTTGCAAAACAATTTATGGCAAAGCCTTGGGAATCAGGACATCCAGGCAGGCCCAGCACCTGCAGCTGCTGCAGCAGTCGCTCCATGATGTCCAGGAGGATGTCCCAGGTCACAGCCTGCAGCTCCTTCCCGTATTTCTTGATGAGGCGTGTGATGGACAGGACGATCTCGTAGGACACCACTGCGTTGGGACAGGTCATGGCCTGCAACCAAAGCACTTCAGTCAGTGAGCACTTGGGGAGCAGAGCCCAGAAACCCTCTGCATGCAAATGCAGCACGCCTTTTAATTAGGAAACCAGCCTGGAGGCCCCAGATAAACCCATTCGAGTCTCTGCACTCAAAGGACACAGCACAGAGCCTCTTTCTCCAGAGCAGTTCTGCTCTCCTGCGAGCAGCTGTAGCTCAGATGGCAGACACAGCCCCATCCCACAGGCAGACAAGGGGATCAAAGCCAGTAATTCCTGCTTGAGGCCCTCAGATGAGGAAATGTTGAGAGCTCTGAGGCTGTCCCTGAAGACACCCTCCCTCACTTTTTGTACCACCCACTGGGAAGAGTGAAAGTTGTTGCTTTGTATTTTATTTTTTAAGCTAAAGTACCCACAATGCTGGTATTTGCTAGAAAGGATTCAGACTTTGCTTTTCTGGCCAAAGATATTCGAGGAGGAGGCCTCAGCTACAGATATAAATCCTCTTGGTTTACTTGTTTTACCATTTCTCACTGATTCACCCCACACCCAATTTCTCCCTCTCATCCTCCACGTCTACAGAATCTCTTTGGTGTAGGGGGCCACATTTTTGGTCTAAATTTGTCCAGGTGATTTAAAAGCTCCCCCAGCATCCCAGCCTACCTTGAGGAATGAAGGCAGCACTGAAGTTGGGGAGTTCCTGAGGGAGTTGAGGCGATGAGCCCCCCACAGAGCCATCCCAACAAAGAACACAGCTCCCCTCAGCAGGGCTGCATCTGCCATGTAGGACCTAAGGACAGGGGAAGGGAAGATTCAGAGCATGCCACAATTATTTCAGCATACAAAGTCTATAGGAATATGCACTGTCCCAACAGGAATTCCCAGCTGTTACACATCAGGGCCTTGCACAGCAATGGACAAACATGAAAAGCAGAAAATCATTCACCACAACTTTAAACAGAAGGAAATTAAATTCAGAAATGCCCCAAATGAGCACTTCAGCAGCATAACTAGAAAGGGAATTTATTTCTAAGCACCAGAACCTTCAGCTTGTTCTCCTGAGGCTGGTGACTCCCCATCTATCTCACTGGAACTTTACTGAATCCCTTGGATTTGCTGGACCCTCGTCCTTTACCTGTCCTCCATGATCCTGCACATGTTGTAGATGGCACTGTGTCCCAAGTGAGTCCCCAAGAGGTTGCGCATGAGCTGCAAGTTCAGAGAGAACACCTCAATCCCCAATTGTTCCAACACTCAGTAGCCTAAACATGGATTTAGCTGGCCATGCTTGTGCACTGAACGTGTCCTGACCTTCCCAAGCCAGCACAGAACCCTGTCACACCAGCTGAACCCAGGGGAGAACCCCCATGGACGTGACACGACTTGCACTAATGAGACGCTGATCCCTCAATATTTAAACTATTTTTAATTTGCCTTTAAAAGCAAATTAAAACTGGTGACAGAGGTGCACAGGTGTGTCTGACACCTCACCCAGGAGTGAATTCCTTACAGCAGGCAGGGGCTCTGACCTTCCAGCAGGGCTCACAGAGCTCCTTCACGTTGATGGTGCGGCACAGGGTGATGATGAACACGGGCAGGTTCTCCGAGGGCAGGCAGTTGTAACAAACAACTGCATCCAGCACTTGCAAGGAAATCTTTGGGAAAGGGAAAGACAGAATGGTTGTACAATTCCCTGTGAATCAACCAGGTCTAATCCTCACCTGGCACACCAAGGAAATCTTCTGGAAGTCAAAAGGGATGAAGATTTTGGTTTTGTTTTTAAAAAGCATTGTTGATTCACTATCAAATTGATTAATGCTCTGTTTGCTTTGGAATAAATTAATGGTGCATGAGATTTACTGGCTTACAAATAACATAATATTGCATCAGCTCTCTTGAAAGATGAGAATAAACCCAGAGTCTGATGAACTTATTTTGTTTGTAAAAGTTACAGTTTCAAAGAACTTCAAAGAGTTCTGCAGTACTAAAAGAAACTCAGATCACTGACCTCTATGTCCACAGATGATGAAGTCTGAATGCACAGGAGGCAGATCTTGCTGTTAAGAAAGAACATTTAATTAGAACTGTTTGCTCCACACGATTTTAGACAAATTACAAAGAGTCAGGTTAATTGCCATGTTATTTAACTCCTCACTGCCCTTCCTGTGGCAATGCTGGTGACACCCCAAGGGACACTGAGCTCTGCAATCTCTTTTATAAAGTTAAAGGGAGACTTAAATGCAGCTCAGGTAATGCAACAGCACAGACCCTTGTGAGACTGAGCAATGCAAACAGGCCCACCCCATGGAATGGGAAAGGGAAAAGCACATTTAGTTAAACTAAAACAGATCTGAACACCACAAGAACTGAAAATCAAATATTTGTCAGAAATTACCTGGGATGAAACAGATCCAGAAGGGGATGAAAAATATCTCAGTTGTATATATTGATCTGCAACTTTCTCTGTAGTTTACCACAAATAAGAAGGTAGGGGGTAAAAAACCCAACTTACTGGACCATGTCAGCCACATAATCTTCCAGATAGCAGCTATTGAATTTCACCAGGTTCACCAAAACCAGGAGGAACTCAGAAGTCAACCCAACATCCATCCACTGTAGCACAAAATCAGCTAAAGAAGGAAAAAAAAACCCTGTCACAATACGCCTTCTACCCAGGAATGATACCACAACCCTTTTCTGTTATCACTGGATGCCTCTGCCTTGGTTTATTCCCACCAAACTGAAGAGGGTTGGGACAACACTCACCCAGCTCCTCCTCCAGGTAGGTGATGTATCGGCCGTTCTCCGTCAGAGCCTTGAACACTTCGAGCCGCTCATGCAAATCTTCATTGGAGGGATAATCCTTAATAACCTTAAAAAAATGGGCTCTGAGGATCCCTAATCTCTCACCCTTGAAATAAAAAAAGGGAAGGGGTTAAGGCCTGGATATTATCAAGGTCTACCTCAGTAATCTCCATGCTTGAAATTATGTTTTTGTTGAATCAATGCCTACTCTCCTCATAAGAATCCACCCCTGCTTTCTCAGAACACTGCAAACGACAACTTTGGGCTGATTCAGCCCCATGTTTGTGCAACACGTTGGGAAATCTGTAGAATTCGTTGTGTGCTGGACTTGGCCAGGCTAGAAGTGTCTCACACAGAACCCCTTGCATACCTGAAACATCAAAACCAGCTGCAAACTGAGACTAGAAGGTCTGGGCAAAGACCACGTAAAATCTGCTGAATTATGCTGAACTTAACCCAAAGCATTTCCTCTTTCTCAGGAGCATTACCCCAAACCAGAACAGTTTTCTATGAGCTGTATGAAAAGTTTTGCTATGAGGTCAAACCAAGATTTAAAATTAAAATGCTTCCTATTCTCATTTAAGACACACAACAAAATTACAAATATGAACATTTGTAGAGAAGAGCTCCCTGGTGCTTTTCCCATCTCCCCCCACACAAAGCCCAGTTCAGGTCAGTGTCCCCTGCCCTGTGGGGCTGTTGTCACCTGTCCCTGGACGATGGACCTGAGCAGGTGAAGCACGGCGTGCCTGGCCTCGGCAGGACGCTCCGGCTGCAGCATGTCAGCCACCACCTTCCACACGGCCTCCACGGCATGCTGGGGACAAGAACAAAAACCAAAACCACAGCAAAAGCATGAGGCAGGAAAGCTCAGCCCCTCCTGGGATGTCCAGCCAGCAGCTCACAATGGATTATGGCTGTTCATGATGCAGATGCAGGGGTTTCATGTCCCGAGTTCCCTGCTCCCAGGGACACTCACCCACCTGGTCGCACCCTCAGACCAAGCCCAGCAGACACCAACCCCAGCCCTGCACCCAGGAACTGGAATTCCTCATTCCACAGCACCTCAAGTTTGTGCAGAAGCCTTCAGCCAGCTACAAGGTGAGTTCAAAACCAATTGGGGCTGCTTATTAACAAGCGAGGAGGAGATAAGGAAACCCCTCTAAACATCATCTCCCATGAGCTGTCCTGAATATCCCCAGCATTCTCCTTCTTGAAAGGTTCAGGAAGCCAAACAGCTCCATCCCCTCTGCTCCAGAGCTGGAAGGTTGGGCAGAGTAACTTCCTTTCACAGCACAAGGCAGGCTCTGGGATCACCCATTTTAAAAAGCTTTCTAAACACCAGGAGTGTCTTACGATAGTTTGAGAGCTGCTGCTTAAATTTCCATCCTTCCAAAACTCACTGAACACTTTGGAACTCACCTCTTCAATTTTTTTGGTTTTTGCCACTTCACAAATTTGACTGATTGCTCGTATCCTGTTACTCAATCCACACTCTATGCTCAGTTCCTGGAAAGAAATGGAGAAATAAGCTAACAGTTTATCTTACCAGAAACACTTACCCATTTCTCCAAGGGGAGAAGGAATTCTGGTCTCCTTCTCCCTTTTTTTTGTATTTTCCTCTTTGTGTGCCAACTATTCTGCTTACAGACTCGTGGTACCAATTACTGGAATCAATTATTTTATTTTTCATTTCCACAGAACCGTAAGGTTTTCATAAAACAAAAACAGTTCCCAGCTTGTGGAAACTGCCACCACAGAAACTTCATCAAGCTCAGACAATAAAAAAGAGGGGACAGGGAAATACCCTGTAACCCAACATAACAAGTACCTCCAAAGTATGCAAAGAGTGAATAACTCCAGTGCTGGAGCTGCAAAGAGTTCTACATCCACTTCTCTAGAGAATGAGTTGAGAGATCAGGAGAGGGAATGATGGAGAGGAACTGAATGCCAAAAACCCAGGAAAGGAGCAAGCCCTCCTGATCCCCTCAGCTGAGGTACCCCAGGCACCACCCCCACTTGCACTCAGTTCTCACACCTTGAGTATTTCTGCAGTGATGATAAACTCTGTCTGCTTGCCCTCCGACGACTTGGAACTTCCCCGGGATGTTCCCAGCCCCAGGAGGTTCCTGAACTTCTCCTTCAGCCCGGAATCCTTGCTCTGAGGCTTTGCCATTGCTGCCAGGTTCTGAGGCCCTGCAAACACAGAACAGGGGTCTGGGAAGGGAGGCCCAAGGGGAATGTTTCAGCAGGAAAACCCCAATAACAGCATCACACTGGGGCTTTTCCAAAGAGCTTGGGTGTCTTGAGCCTTTTCAAACATGGGAGAAGCCCAACATTGAGGGAACACAAGGAGCTTGTGCTGCTCCTGCCTTCAGCACCTGCAGCTTCACACAGAGCACGGGGCCTTTGGGATACCCATCCCTGGGAGCTCTGAATGCCCAGCCCACCACACAGGCTGCTTTTTGTCCACATGCACACGCATTATGGAAGGGGTGAGCTGGAGACTTGTTCCCAAAGCAAGGCAAGCACACCGTGCTCTGCTGTAGATGTGGAAGTGAGGAAGGAATCTCACAAATCTGGCTGCTGGAACATCCAAATGCTGCCATGGCAAGAGAAAGATGGGGCAAGAACAAGCACGGCCATTACAACAACAGCCTCCAGAAATTGTCTCCCCCTGCCCGACCCACTGTGCCTTGGGGACCCTTGCGCTGGGGACACGACCCTGCACAACCCCAGACCCCTATATCCCCATATATCCCTGAATATGGGATCCCTGTCCCATGGACACTCCATGGCCTTCCCACAGCCTGGGCACGGCAATCCCTGGCACTCCCGGGGATGCAGCACAGAGCCTGTCCCTTCATCCCAGGGGACACGTCAGCCAAGTGTCACCAGGGGACACACCAGGGACCCTGGCCCAGTGTCACCAGGGGACACGCCAGGGACCCTGGCCCAGTGTCACCAGGGGACACGCCAGGGACCCCGGCCCAGTGTCACCAGGGGACACGCCAGGGACCCTGGCCCAGTGTCACCAGGGGACACGCCAGGGACCCCGGCCCAGTGTCACCAGGGGACACACACACAGCCCCCAGCCCTCTGTCCCCAGGCCCACACGGAGTTCACCGCCCTGGGGACCCCCACAGCCCTAGCCCACCCCGGGCCATGGCACACTGTCCCCCGGTGACCCCCAAACAAGCCCGGACACGCCACATCCCACCCCCAAACCAGGACATGCCACAGCGCTTAGGGACACACAACGGGGATCACAGCACAGCCCCCAAACACAACGGGGATCACAGCACAGACCCCAAACACAACGGGGGTCACAGCACAGCCCCCAAACACAACGGGGGTCACAGCACAGACCCCAAACACAACGGGGGTCACAGCACAGACCCCTCTAAACACACCGGGGGTCACAGCACAGACCCCAAACACAACGGGGGTCACAGCACAGACCCCTCTAAACACACCGGGGGTCACAGCACAGTCCCCAAACACAACGGGGATCACAGCACAGTCCCCAAACACAACGGGGGTCACAGCACAGCCCCCAAACACAACGGGGGTCACAGCACAGTCCCCAAACACAACGGGGATCACAGCACAGACCCCTCTAAACGCACCGGGGGTCACACCCCAGCTCCTCCAAACGCACCGGGGGTCACAGCACAGCCCCCCGAGCACACAGCGGGGTCACAGCACAGCCCCCCGAGCACACAGCGGGGTCACAGCACAGCCACCAAACACACTGGGGGTCACAGCACAGCCCCCCGAGCACACAGCGGGGTCACAGCACAGACCCCAAACGCAGCGGGGTCACAGCGCGGCCCCAAAGCGCGTCTCCCTCCCAGGCTGCCGGGTCCCCATTCACTCACCCCGAGCCCGGCCCGGCCCGGCCCCGCCGCCCCCGGCCCGCTCCGCTCGGGCCCGGTGCCGGCGCCGCCCCCGGGAGGCCCCGCCCGTTCCGGCGGCCCCGGTGCGCCCCGGGCCCGGTAGTTCGCGGGGCCGCCATGAGCGCGGCCCGGCCCGGGCCTGCGGCGCTGAGGCGGCTCCGCTCGGCCGGGGGCACCGGGGGTACGGACAGGGGATGGGGGTACGGGACTGGGGATGGGGGTACGGGACAAGGGATGGGGGTACAGACAGGGGATGGGGGTACGGGACTGGGGATGGGGGTACGGGACAGGGGATGGGGGTACGGGACTGGGGATGGGGGTACGGGACCGGGGATGGGGGTACGGGACTGGGGATGGGGGTACGGCCGGGAGATCGAGAATAAGAGAGGGATCGCTGCTTCCTGGGGTTACGGGAAGGGGGGATCGGGGCTGTGCTGGGCACGGGGAGCGGCTGGGGCTGCAGCAGGGCCCGGCCTGGCTGGGGCAGGGGCTGCGTGTCCTGATCCCCCTCGGAGCAAAGGATGCGGCTTCAGTCCTGGGCTGGGGATGCACCTTCAGCAGCCTCACCTGTGTCTGGGACACGTGTCCCCACCGTGTGACATGTTACCCCACTGTTGTCATCTATTGCCAGTTGTGTCCCGGGTCCTTCCTTGCTCCCTCGCCCCACGCTGGCTCTGGTTGGGACTTGGGGGATGTGCAGTGTTTGGGCTGGGACTGAGGGGAGGGAACTCGCCCTGGTCAGGGTCCCCTGGGTGGGTGGTGGCACGTGGGGCTGTCACTGAGAGGGGTGACAGCTCCTTTCCTCAGGCCTGGCATGTCTCTGCCATCCCGTGCAGGGAGCCAGAGCCAGGGCACGCCCGGCATCCCGAGGCAGAGCAGGAGGAGGAAGAGCCTTGCCATTGCCTATGAGCCGGGGCAGGGCGATGGGGCCGAGCCCCGGAGGGCGCGCTGGGAGCCGCGGGACTGGCGGGAGCAGCTGGAGCGCATCCGTGAGATGAGGAGGAGCAGGGATGCGCCCGTGGATGAGATGGGAGTGCACAAGTGCTACGACAGCAGCGCACCCCCACAGGTAACAGCACCCACAGGTAACAGCACCCACAGGGAACAGCATCCACAGGGAACAGCACCCACAGGGAACAGCACCCACAGGGAACAGCATTCCCACAGGGAACAGCACCCACAGGGAACAGCATCCACAGGGAACAGCACCCACAGGTAACAGCTTCCACAGGGAACAGCACCCACAGTGTACAGCATCCACAGGGTACAGCATCCACAGGGAACAGCACCCTGTCCCAGCTCCAGCAGGCACAGGAAAGCACAGCCTCCCTCATCCTCATGCTGCCCCTGGATCTGTCCCACTTGGGATGTTTCCAGGACAGAAACTGGATCAGGACTCTGGGCTGGGATTGGTCCTAGAGGATGTGATGAGTGTGAGGGGCAGTGCTGCCTTATGGAGCAGGCTGGCAGGGCATGAAGCCACGTTCCTTTTTCCCTTAAAAATCTCTGTAGGAGTCCAAGGAAAGTATCCAGCAAGGTGAGTGTGGAATGCAGAGGGATGTGGGGAGCACCCATGGGCAGGCTTGGAGGGGCAGTGGGAGCCACTGGAATGGCAATGTGAGGATCACAGAATCTCACAATTGTTAGGGTTGGAAGTGACTTTGGAGACTGATCCAACCCCATGGACTTGGAGCAGCAGGAGCCTCTGGAGTGGGAATGTGGGGATCATGCAGAGACAGGCTCAGAGGAGCAGCAGGACCTGCTGGGCTCTGAAGGAGGGTCTGGAGGACACAGCTGGACAGCCTGACATGGAATGCTGTCCTTGCTGCTGGCATCCTGCCCTGGGCTTGGGTCCCTGGGGAGAAGGATGAGCTCTGACCCGGGAGCCAGGGAATGTCACACGCTCTCAGCCACGGGGGCTGGCAGCTGCGGGGCCAGGGGACCATGGTGCAGCACACGGAAATAGCTCCACTTCCCTGGGGAAGCTGCGTTGTTGCTTCCAAGAAAAAGTGGATGTTGTAACCCTCAGCTCCTCGCAGCATTTCTTTGTACCCTGAGATTATCCTACTTCCATGCACTCAGGGATTTTTTTCCTGGTGCACCTGTGGTTTTGTAAACTGTGTAGGAGAGCTGGAGGGAGGATTGTGTCCCATGTTATCCCGGGTCATTTTGGGTTAGTTGCATCATCCTCCTTACTCTGGTGGGACAGAATCACATCTGGGGAGAAGGAGTTGGGAAATAGGAGGTGATGGCCTGGCTAAACCCTGCGTGGCAGCAGCAGAGGAATTCCTGGGATTTGTCCTTCTTCTCCCAGTCTCTATCATGCCATTTCTTCAGATTTGGTTCCCTGAGGAGCTCACTGGAGCCAGACACCCAGTTCCTACTGAAGCCTAGAGGTAAAGGGTTGGGATTTTCACAAGCTACTTGCACCAGAAGTTGCATGAAAAATCATTGGGCGTTTGTGCTTGTGCATCCTGTGGGTCTCCTGGGAATGCCATCCTCAGGAAAAGCTTTGTCCAGCCCTCTGTGGGGCTGGAGTGAGATCCCAGCAGCCAGAGCTGCTCCCTGCCCTCCCACAGATACTGACAGCTGAGCCTGAAGGTGTTTCTTTCCTCCCTTTATTGTGTGGGGGTATTAAAAGGTCATGGATTATTCCTGCTGCAGCTCTCCAGTCTCCTGGAGGCGCATAGGGCTGAAGGGTGGGAGCACACCTTGCACTGAGGGTTGTGCTGGAGGTGCTGGATCCTCCCAGATCCTCCCAGGGTGTCTCAGTGTCCCCTGTGTCCCCAGGTCATGCGCTACCAGGTGCTGCTGGCCCTGATGCTGTCCAGCCAGACCAAGGACCAGGTGACGAGTGCTGCCATGCTGCGCCTGCGCCGGCGCGGCCTCACCGTGGACAGCGTGCTGCAGATGGATGATGAGACCCTGGGACAGATCATTTATCCCGTGGGATTCTGGAGGGTGAGTGCAGGATGCCCTTCCTGTGGGGAGCTCTGCCCTGGAGTCAGGCTAAAAGCTGGATTTTACACCAGTTTTGGCACTTTGTATTGCCAGCAAGATGAGATTCTTGGCTGCAGGACCTGGAGTGTGCAGGGAGGTTGGAGCTCCCAGCTCTCAGCAGTTTGGTTTCAAGTGGAAGTCAAGTGTCCCCTGCACAGCTGCCATGTGTGGCCTCACCTGTAACACACACTCAGGAATGGGTGGTTTTCTGGGCTGTGTGTCTGTTTTCCCTGTGCTGGAGGGCAGCTTGGACTGTGTGCCTTTCCCCTCGGTTTTCCAGAACAAGGTGAAGTACATCAAGCAGACCACAGCCATCCTGAAGCAGAAGTACGGGGGTGACATCCCGAGCACGGTGGAGGAGCTGGTGCAGCTGCCAGGAGTTGGGCCCAAAATGGCCCATTTGGCCATGCACATTGCCTGGGACAGCGTGGCTGGGATAGGTAACCTGGACCGTGTTTTTCCCATCCCTCTCCTGAATCCCAGTCCATTCCCCAGACACAGGGGGAGCACTGCAGGCCCAGCCCCCAGGAGTTTGGGTTAACACCCCTTTGGTTCAGTCATCTGCAGGGTATTTGGGTGGGGGAACGATGTGACCCTCAGCCACTCGCTCAGTGAGCTGGAGGATTTAAGCAGCTGCTGTTTCTCCCCAAATTTGATAGCAGAAATTCCCAAGGGAAGTCACTGCCCTGGGGAGCTGCTGCCAGATGGGGCTGGACCATCACCTGCAGGTCCCGGCCTGGGGCCCCTGGGGACAGATTAAAGCTCCAAAAGGATGTGCTGCTTGATGGAAGAGCCCTGGGAAAGCCAGGAGGAGCGAGTGGGCAGGAGCTGGATCCTCTGGTGACCATCAGCTGGACAGGCCGTGGCCTCTGCACTGCAGCCAGCAGCCCTTGGGGTCTGTTGTTCTCCTGCTGTGGGGGAGGGAAGTCCAGAGGCAGCCAAAGCAGCCAAGTGTTTTCCAAATAATTGTGTGCTCGGTTTTGATTTGGGAGGCAAGGCTTAGTCTTCCTGTTTACAGCAATTTCCTGGGTTTTGCCCAATTAGCCCTAGAGACAGGTTTATCACTGCTGATCTAACAATAATACACTTTGCATTCAGGGCTTTTGAGCTCAAAGCACATTATAAACACTGCTTTAAGCCTCCCAAGCCCTCTCTGCTGGTGGGTGTTATGAAATGTGTTTTCCATGTGGGCAAAGGAAGGGGCAGAGATCACAATTTGCGTAATTTCAGCTGAAACTCCGGGAGGATGAGAACGTGGAGAGGGAACGGGGGCCAGGCTGCCCTGTGCCTGCTCCGTGGGGCAGGGGAGCCTTGGGGGAGCAAGGCTGGCTGGGACTGTGTGAGCCTGGGGAGAGACACCCACCCAAATGCTTCTGGCTCTGGGCCTGGGAAGAAAATGTTTGTTCTTGGAGTGAGCCTCGCCTGCCCTCCGCTCCCGTTCCACCCCGCTGCCCGCAGGGGAGGCCTTGCCCTGGGCCTGTGGCTGTCACAGGCAGCTTTGGCTCTGCTCTCTCTGTTCAGGTGTGCCTGCCTCACCTAAACTCTGGGCTCTCCCTCTCCAGCTGTGGACACCCACGTGCACAGGATCTCAAACCGGCTCAAGTGGGTGAAGAAGGAGACCAAGAACCCCGAGGAGACTCGGGTGGCACTGGAGGAGTGGCTGCCCAGGTGAGCCCTGAGCCCCTGCTGGCTGCAGGAGCCGTGTCTGCACAAAGTCCTGCTTGGGGCAGTTTCAGGGACTGCATTTTGGCCTGCTCCTCTTCCCAGGGTCGCAGTAGCTGCAGCTGTTTCCCCTCTGCCAGAGCTACAGCAGCAGCGCCTCAGCTGCGTGTGGTTCTGCTGCTGGCAGGTGGATCAGTCACTAGTGGAGCTCTTCATCTCTGATTTTTGCCTTAACAAGTTTACCACGACCCAAGCCTGGTGCTTTTCCACACTGGGCCTTGCTGAGCCCAGTGCTCACAGCAGCATCAGCCCAGGGCTGGATCCTTGTCTTCACTGGGGATTAATTTTCAGTATCAAACCCCGGCTGACATACACAGGGACACTTCCACACCTGGCACGTGCCTGAGCACAGGCATTGCTCCCCCAGCACAGCAGGACCAGGAAAGGTTGGCAGGGATCAGGAAGGGCTGGGACTCACCTCCAGGGAAGCCAGGAGGAACAGGCAGAAAGGAAAGGGGATCCCACTAACTCCACAGGCTGTTCCTCACCCCTTCCAAGCATGGCAACACTGCTGTTCTCCTCTCACTGCAGGGACCTGTGGAAGGAGATCAACTGGCTCCTGGTGGGCTTTGGGCAGCAGACCTGCCTGCCTGTGCACCCTCGCTGCAGCCAGTGCCTCAACCAAGACATCTGCCCAGCTGCCAAGAGACTCTGAGGGATCATCCAGCCTTTGGAGAGCCACAAAGCTGCTTGGGCTGAGCCCTGCTAAAGCTGGGCCTGGCACAGGGCTGGCAGTGTGACTGCAGGGGACAGGAGCCTGCTGCAGCAGCTCGAGGGAACAGCCACTGGCAGTGGCTCAGCTCTCCAGAGGAAAAAGGGGCTTTGAGAGGCAGCAGTCCTGCTGGGACAGAGCTGCAGGCTGCAGCCTGGGTGAATGGCTGAGCACATCCCAGCTGTGCCACAGAGTCACTGGAGAGAAAAGCTTTGTCCTCAGGGACTTGCTGCTGCTTGTAAATACTCGTTAAATAAAAGTGGTGAGGGTTTTTTTGCACCCACGAGGTTTGCTGGCATTTGTGTGACACTGGCTGAGGGGAGGAGAACGTGGGTGACCTCAGCAAGGCTGAACCACGGCACCGTGCCCTGCCCTGGCAGCTGAGGTGGGCAGCACACACCTGCCCAGCCCTGCCACAGCGAGCTGTGCTGCCAACGAGTGTGCCAGGGGACACAGCAGGAGGAATTTTTGCCTTACCAAATCCAGTGTGGACAGCAGGAGGAATTTCTTCATGGAAAATGTTGTTAAACTCTAGAAGGGGCTGCCCAGGGAGGGTTGGAGTCCCTGTCTCTGAAGGTGTCCAGGGAAGGCTTGGACGTGGCTCTCAGTGCTCTGAGGATGGGACACAGGTTGGACTCGAGGATCCTGGAGATCTCTTCCAACCTTGGTGATCCTGGGATTCTGAGGTGCAGCTGAAGCCTTCCCAAGGCAGCAGCAGAGGGAGTCACTGCCTGGAGAGTGACCTCTGTGCCAGGAGCTGAGCCAGTGCCACTCCGTGTGTGCCACAAGGGTTCCAGCAGCCACGGGAGCCAGGCTGTGTCCCCAGGAGCTGACAGAGGGACAGCACCACCCCTGTGTTTTGTTCTTCAAAGAAAGGGCAGTGCTGACTTCATTGTGGAGCTTCAAAGGCGTAATTCCAGCTCTTTAAAGAGGCGAGGGAGAGGGAGGAAGCGAAGTTTACAATGTGCTAAAGGGCTGCAATTCCGCTCCGGGCTCCCCGAGCAGCTGAGGAAGGAGCAGATAAGTGCTGGGTACATGGCAAACCAAGTTTATTACTGACATTACAGTGTACATGGTGGGTTTGCAATGCTGCTGACAGCCTTAGACTTTATTGATCTTTCTTTTCCGAGTTAAATGTACAGGAACTGAATAATTACTACTGAGCTACAAGATGTCAGGAATGCAGTAATGCTTCAACCAGGAGCAGTTTCCATGGACTAAGACATTAAGATTCTCAATCTTACCAACACGGATTCGCACACCTGATTTCTTTTGATCTACATTCAACACTACACAAGGTTTTTTTGTTTGTTTTTTTTCTTTCTCCCCCCTCAACTAGAGCAGTCCTGGGTGAGAAATGGGGTGTTTACAGCAGGCCTGTGCTCTCTGCCGTGCCTGGGGGTGTCCTGGGAATGCTCTGCCCTGCGCAGCCCGGGCGCTGCCGGGTTTGGGAAGCAACCTGCACACCATGGAAAAGAAGGGCTCCTTCCAAACGTTACCCAGAGAGAGAAGACAGTATTTTGGGGGCCAGAAAGAGAGCAGGTAGTTTGAAGTGGGATGGGGAAGAGATGTCCTGTTAATGGCAGAGCCCCAGGAGAGGCAGCCTCTCCACATCCCCTGTCACCCCACTGCCTGTCTCGTCACCCACAGCCAAACACCTGCACCAGTTCCTCTCCAGAGTCATTGTTTTCAACCTGTTCAGCCCATCAACAATCCTAAAAGATAACTTTCAGAAAGAGAACTCATCTCCTTCACCCCTGAGGCTCTCCACTCTCTCCTGCCAGCAGCACAAGGCCACGGGCACCAGCTGCTCCCCAGGGAAGCCAAACACCCTGTGCTGAGCCCCAGCCCGCTGCTGAGGAGAGCAGAGAATGCTGTAAGGCACCTTCTAGCTCCATAATTTGGAAATACCTTAGGAAATCCATGCAGAGCCGTTCCCACATCCACAGCACACTGACCACCCAAGGGTTTTACCCCAGAAGGGCTGGAGTGAGGCAGGGCACGGCCACAGCTCTGTGTTCACACGTCATCCACGGCCAGGTGACTGGGAAAAGTGGCTTTGTGCTCCCAGCCCCTTCCCAGCAGGGCTGGGATTGCGGCTGCAGCGTGGGAGGGAGGGACACCCCAGGTAACTCAGCCCTGCTACCTGGGAGCGCTGCAGCTCAGCTGAGTCACCTTCACTCACACAGCCAAAGGCAACAATAAAAGAGCTTAAATGGACTTAATCTGTAATGCTTTAAAGATGCACGCTGAATGCTGAGAGTGGGGCTTTGGAGGAGGCCACAGGAAGCCAGAGCTGCTGCCCACTCCATCACACCAGAGCCTGCTCCACCTCCAGCCCCACGGCTCCGGAGGATGTCCCTTCCAGCGGTGACACTCCCAGGCTGGGGACACCAAATCCCAGCCCGGGTGGGGCCTGGACCAGCCCCGCTCCCACGCCGAGCCTCAGTTAGAGCTGCATCCCTGTGCTCCCTCCTGGAAGCAGATGTTGGGCCATCCCCACTTCCAGGTCTGTCCAAAGAGGTTTTGTGGCATCTCGTGGTTCTCATCTTTGTGTCCATGGGGCAGGACTGGCCCCGCTCCCTCCTTCCCCTGCCACATCCACGGCTGCAGGTGGGGAGAGCTGTGCCCTTCTGTTTGGGATTTGCTTTCAAACCCCACCCGTTCCCCTCTGCAGAGCTGTCTGGGGTGAAAAATGGGCTTTTACTGCCGGGGCAGGAGCTGCTGATGAGGGGGAGGTTCCTAAACTAACTGGAAACACATGGAACTTCATTAAAAAAAACAAAACAACAAAACAAACGTTTTTGCTTCAATAGCAAAGCCAACAAAAAATTTCCAACCACAGTCCATTTTCCCACACTGGGAGTAGCTAATTCTGGGCATGGGGAGCTGGGGAGGGGGTCCCTGGCACCCCCACCCTGCGGGCACCCACCACGAGCCATGAGATGTTTCCACAGGGGCACAGAGCATCCCATGGGGCTCAGTCTGGGACACCCACAAAGCCAAAACACCCCACATAAAAAGTAAAAAAAATGCAGTAACAGAAGCCTAAACGATGCAGGTAAGAAACAAGAGTTAAAATCCTTCCAGTCTTTTCTCATAGGAACTGGGGACGGTGGGCAGCCGGAGCCGGGCTCAAGAGCAAGCAAGAAAAGGAGCTTTGGTCACATTTGTCTTATGAGAATCGCTGGTGAGTAACAATAATAATAATAACAATAATAATAATAAAAAATAAAAATAAAAAGGACTTTAAAATACGCCTCGTAAAAGCAACCAGTGAAGAGCAGAGCACAAAGCATCTCACGTGGACACCGAAGGAAGGGCGTAGGCACCTCAGAAACGTCCGAGCTGGGGCGGGAGGAGGGCGGACGGCGGCCACCAGCAGGGCTCAGAAATTGCTGAAAATCTCCCGTTTCTTGTTCCAGTCCATCTGCGGCGCTCGCTTCTTCACACGCTTGGCCCTCACCTTCTCCTTGGCCTCAGCGGCCGTGGGGCTCAGGCTCAGCCCGCTCTCCTCAAACGGGTCCTTCTTGTCCGTGTCCCCGTCCTGGCGGGGAGGGGACAGAGCTGTCAGCATTGCCCACAGGCAATGGAGGAGGGCTGGAATCCCAGGGAACCCCCGGGATCCTCCAGCCCGAGCTGTGCCCCACGCCCACCGTGTCACCAGCCCAGAGCACTGAGTGCCACCTCCAATTTCTGTTTGAAATATGGGAGCCTAACCCGGATTCCTTCACTGCCTTTCTCAAGCTTTGGATGTCCTCGTGATCTGTTGGTTCCCACCTTGGTTAGCACCACCTCTACCACGTCTGACTGGCGTGGCTAACAAGGGTTCCTTGCCTAAATCAAAGCCTTTGGAGTTCCCTGAGGACTCCACCACCTCCCTGGGCACTTCCAGTGTTTGACAACCCCTTCCATGAAGGATTTCCTCCAGCCTGCACAACAAGCAAATGCCCAGGGATGGGTCTTTTTAGGAGCAGAAGGTCAGAGCCCCTTCCCTGGGCTGTGTCCATGGTTTCACTGGCAGCAGCATCCGTGTGGCCACGGAGCTCATTACAGCACTGCCTCTTGTGGGGCTGTTTCTCCTGCTGCACTCGTGTCAGGTGTGGGTAAACACACACCATGGAGATCTTTGGTTTTAGGGAAACAATTCAGAGCTTTCCTGCTGGCTCTGCTGCCCCACCACGCATGCCCAGCTCTGAATTAGAGTGCACAGACCCTGCTGATAACCGTGGGCAGGGCTTTCCATCAGCACTGAGATAACAGCTCTGGCCTTGCTGGGCTGAACCCAAACTGAGCCAAACTGAGCCCAGGAAACCCCCCCATGCCCCAGGGCCTTTGGCTTCTTGCCACCCCTGAACAGCCCAAGGGTGACTCCACGGGAGGAGTGCCCCAGCACAGCTCACTTTGCCAACTTCTCCACCCCAGGGACTCTGACTTGTCTGCAGTGACCCCTGCAGCAGCCCAGGGTGCCTCAGGGGCAGAACCCGCTGTGCTCCCCACAGGACACAGCCTGTTTTTCCCGGGGCACAGCCTGCTTTTCCCAAGCCATTGGATCAGGACATGCATTATTCAATGCTCAGGGGGAATTGGCAGGTTGCAGGCGCTGGGACACAGCTGGTGCTCGAGAGGCTCCGGGGCTGTGGGTGCTCAGAGGGGCCTGGCAGCACTTGGTGCTGTCACATTCCTGCTCCCAAATGTCCTGGGGCAGGGGACAGCAGGGAGACACCCCACAGAGCACCTGCATGGAGGCTTTGCTCTATTTATAGCAGAACCTTGTGCTAAAGATAAATTTTTGAGCACTTTGCAAATCCCCCTACTTCTTAATACAAATCCCCACTTCTTATTTTAAGTGGAAAAAAACCTGCTAAATCATTAATGCCTGAGAATGCCAATCTATGCCTTGTGTTGACTTTTGGTGGCCACTTCACCTTGCCCAACAAGTTTTGTCCCTTTCCAGTGTTGAGCCACACCACAGAAACCCCTTCAGCCCAGCCTGTCACCAAAACCAACTCCTCCCCTCCTTTAAACACTGTGATAAATTCACTGTGCTCCAAACTTTAATAAAAAATGGCTTTTTTTTTTTTTTAATTTTAGCCTGCCCTGGTCCTGCTAGCAGCACTTGAGCCTCACAGCTCTGTCCTCACGGATCCCCAGCCTTGCTGTAGCTCATCAGTGTAATTACACCTCAGATCCCAAATCCTGCAGACTTCAGCTCCCACCTCCCAAACTATCCATGCAGGAACCACTGCCAGTGAACACCCAGAGTGCAAGGAATGAGGGAAAACCCCGGATTTTGGTTGCTGGGTGGGTACAAGTGAACCCAAGTCTGGGAGATAAACTGAAAACTCATCAATGCACAGCACTGTGAGGCAGGATTGTACCCACACCTGGTGTGAAAGGGACAGGGAGAGTTTGGGGTTTTTACCTCAGATTCCTTCCCAGGACTCTGCAGGTCACTGTGAGATGAAGATGTGGATCCTCCGTTCAGCTGGAGGAAAGGAAAATGTCAGTCTGCTTTGTGCCAGAGTTACACACACCAAATACCCAGGTACAGCAATGCTGGGCTGCTCCAGGGATGGAGCCTGGAGGGGATGGACCCTGCTGGGAGGACCCTGCACACACAGAGCTCCCTGGGGTCCCCAGAACTGCTGCTCCCCCTCATCCCCACCCCAGGCAGGGCGAAGTCCCCTCCTGCCAGAACTGGGACATTGCCACCTCCTCCCTTCCTCCCTCCCTGGGATTAAACGGGGCTGAAATTTGCCTTGTTCAGCCTCTAAATTAAAGCTGCAGTGGAGAGTAATTAAAACCAGGCGGCAGCAGTAAAGTTGAGCTAAATGAGCCTTGGGGACTGGAGCATCCAGGCTCACCTGGCACAGGTGGGAGGCAGGGAAGGACCCTGATCCCCCCTGGCCACTCCAACACAGCCCCCAGGCCATCACCAGGGGCAGGGAGGGCTCACCTGAGTCTGTGCAGATCCATTTGTCATGGGCTGGGGGACCACACCTGGACACAAGAAACAGAAAACACACAGTGAGACCCTCAGCTGGGATTGCTGCCCGGGGTCCCAGGAGAGCTGGGACTGCTGCCCGGGGTCCCAGGGGAGCTGGGACTGCTGCCCGGGGTCCCAGGGGAGCTGGGATTGCTGCCCGGGGTCCTAGGGGAGCTGGGATTGCTGCCTGGGGTCCCAGGGGAGCTGGGATTGCTCCCTCGGGTCCCAGGGGAGCTGGGATTGCTGCCCGGGGTCCCAGGGGAGCTGGGATTGCTGCCCGGGGTCCCAGGGGAGCTGGGATTGCTGCCCGGGGTCCCAGGGGAGCTGGGATTGCTGCCCGGGGTCCCAGGGGAGCTGGGATTGCTGCCCGGGGTCCCAGGAGAGCTGGGATTGCTGCCCGGGGTCCCAGGGGAGCTGGGATTGCTGCCCGGGGTCCCAGGAGAGCTGGGATTGCTGCCCGGGGTCCCAGGGGAGCTGGGATTGCTGCCCGGGGTCCCAGGGGAGCTGGGATTGCTGCCCGGGGTCCCAGGGGAGCTGGGATTGCTGCCCGGGGTCCCAGGGGAGCTGGGATTGCTGCCCGGGGTCCCAGGGGAGCTGGGATTGCTGCCTGGGGCCCCAGGATCCCTCAGCAGCATCACCTCCCACCCCACACCTTCCTCCTCCCCTGCCCACCCACCCAGCTCATGCTGTCCCTTCACTTTCTCCTGTGCTGTTCCCAATCCACACAAAAGCCTTTCCCCTCTCCCTGTGCCCTTCTGGAACCACATCCTTGCCAAATCCCCTGAATCCACTCCATTTCACCCTTTTGATCAGAGGAAAACATCTGCCAGGACGAGGACCAAGTAATCTCTTTCTACAGGCACTATCTGCAGCACACTCCCATTTGTGGGTTTTTTTGACCATTACTTTGTTTTCAGAAGTTCTCTAATCAAAAATCTTAAAAGTCAACTCGAAAATCTTCATCAAAATCAGCATCATGGCGTTGTCACAACAGTGTCTGGCACACAACCCGCTCTCCAGGCACTCTGGAATGTTTTTTGCTCCCTTCCAATGATTAACAATAGCCCACACAATGGCAAATTTTAATGCACTTAAGCTGCCAGTCACCACGATCAAGTCATTGCCCCAGGCATTACCATGCCTCACTGTCCCAGACTAACAGATGTGTTAATTGGGACAGGATTAATAACTGAATTATGTCAAGCAGGGACGCTTTCCCTAGGGACTGACTGGGGGCTGCATCACTGCAGACTGCAGGGATTTCTGGGGCAAAGCAGAAAAATAAACCTAAATCGTGATTTGGAGAGTGTGCTGGTGCAAAAACCTCCATGTGGCTTTAGGAGCCTTAAATATTTTATTGCAGTGAATGTTGGACTCATGTTTAGAGCAGGATAAGCTCTGAGCAATGGGCATCAGAAGAGTCAGCTCACACAGAAGTGATGTTTATGTCTCTGTATCTTAAGTAGCTAAATTTTAAATCACTTAAATGAAAACCAAGCTTCAGATGGGCAAGGAATAGAAAAGCGGGACTGGACTTCAAAAACAAATTAGTCATACCTAGAAATACTTAAAATACTTTAAATATTTAAAATACTTTAAATGCTTAACATATTTTAAATACTTAAATAATACTTAAACACTTAATCTAAAAGCCACTCATTGGCTTAAAGGCTGAGGTGCTCAGGATGAGCTGCAAGGCTTGGAAAGTGTCAGTTTGAGGTCGAAGCAGTTCAGTTGAAGAGGACAATTATTATTTCCTCTTAGCCTGCAAACAGCAGAATTTACCAGAGCCCTTTGGCACGAATGCAGGTGCCAGGCAGACCCAAGTCCTGCTCCCTGGTGAACGCAGGGCCTGGAGCACCCAGCCACCCTCCAGGAACAAGGGCTCCTTTATGGCAGTGCCAGCAGGCAGCCCCGGCCCCTCCTGGGAGCATCTGACACCCTGCGGCTCCCCAGCATTGTCTGACCCATTTCTGGGGACAAATCTGCCCATTGAGCATCCCGGGAATCAGATAAGGACCAGCTGTGCTGGGAGCACAGAGCTGCCCATTGAGCGGGGCCGGGCTGGGGCAGGTTGGGGAGCGGATGAGCAGCTTTCCCTGCCAGGTTTCAGCAGAACATTTCCTGTGATCAGCCAGCGTGGAGCCCTTCCCTGTGCACAGGGACGCTGCAGGTGCACACAGGTTCCTCCACTGTGCAGAGAGCAGGCAGGGAATCAGGGAATCGTGGAGTGATTCGGGTTGGAAGGGACCTTAAAGCTCATCCAGTCCCACCACGGGCAGGGACGCCTTCCACTAGAACAGGCTGCTCCAAGCCCTGCTCAACCTGGCTTTGAAGGTCCCCAAATCCCACCACACCTTTGTGGCAGTGAGTTCCACGGTGAATTACTCACGGTGTAAAAGCAACAAAGTGTTTTTTGGCTGGGTGAGGGTGTATTCTCACTATTTATAAATAGCTGGGTGGTGCTCCGGAAACTGCTGAGGGATGAGACAGGAGGGAAATGTGACTCTGCCTCGCTCCTGGGATCCCACCCGTGGCACCGTGAGTCATGGGAAAGGAAGGTCTCACCTTTGGTGTGCTCCTCCGTGGGGGTCACCCCCAGCTTCTTGAAGTACTCGTCGGTCTCGGGGTCCACCACGAGCAGCCTGGCCTCGCTGTCCCTGGATTTGATGTGGGCCACCACCTCCGAGTGCCGCAGGCCCTCCACGCTGATCCCGTTCACCTGCGGGGCGGCGGTGTCACAACCCAAACCTGTGCCCAGGGAAGCTGCTCCTGCCTCCAGAGCCCCCTCTTTCCCCAAGGGGTGGGATTCCCCTTTTTTAGTGCTGTTTGGATGATAGGAAGGCTACAGGCTGTTTCCTTCCCCCTCTCCAGCCAGCCATGGCCTCCTAAACCTCCCCAGTGCCCCTGCCAGAGCATCCTCGCACCTCTGCCTGCATCCCAAACACATCCATGGGGAATCATAGACCCCAGGCTCCCTCCAAACCCTCTGCCAGCCCCCTCTGGTGCTGTCAACCCCAGCCTTCCCCTTGGATGTGCCCAGGAATCTCGGGCTGCCTGTGGGTACAGACAGTGCTGGGTGGCCTCCTGTGCCCTGTGGCATCCCTGTGCCATCCTTCATCCCTCTGCGATGGGAAACTGGATTTCTGTGCCCCTGCTGGGCCATTCCCTGTGCCTGGTGCACGGATTCATCCCTCCCTCCCCTGCGTGAGAGCCAGGACCTCCAGGGAACGCGATCCCGATTGTTCCCGCAGGAGGGGACAATGGTGACTCAGGACATTGTTCGGTGGCAATGAATCACCCTTTGTCCCACCGGGAAGGGCTCCCTGCACCGCCCCAGGGCTCGTCCTCATCCAAAGGGACCAGGACACTGCAGAGCCGAGTTCCAAACTCTGCGATCGCCTTTGCAGGTTCCCCCCTGCTCCTCAGGGCACAGCTGCAAGGGCTGGGATGAAAAGAAACCCCTTCCAGGCTCTGCCCCTGACTGCAGGCGCTGCCAGCCTCAGCTGCCAGCTCACAGCCCCGCTCCATCCCTGCCCTGCCACTCCACTCACCCCAATCCATGCCCAGAGCTCACCCCCGGCTGAGCCCAGGGCTGTTCTCCCCCCACCCTGCCACAGGCTGGGGGGCATCAAATATTTATCCCAGCCCCAAAGAGCAGGCAGGGAGGGGATCGGGTTTCTGAGCTCGCCAGCTCACCCCGAGCTGCTTTGTGTGTGCCAGGCCCTGGGCCAAGCCCATAAATAAATAACACGACCCCTGGATGTGACACCACCCAGCCACTGCCACCCGTGCCCCGGCCCCACGCTGCTCCCAGCATTAAACTTTCAGCTGCTGGGAACAGGCAGCAGCTCCCACTGGCTTGGGGAATAATTATTCATGGGCCTGGAAGGCAGGAAAGTGCTCTGGTCTCAGGATTTTCCCAGCTCACACTCTTCCAGGGGTGTAAATCCCATTCCTGCTCTGAGCTGGGAGCGAGGGCTACAGCTCGGTCTCTATGGGTGGTTTTGGGATTCAGCCTCCTGGGGAACAGCCCGAGCAGGGGATAAACGTGTGTTCCACAGGGAAAGGGGACTGCTGCTCCAGTCCCTGCCTGTCCCTCTGCCCAGACAGGCAGCTCTGGATGGGGGAGGCCCCTTCTCCAGGAAAAACACAACGTGCAAGCCAAAGAGAGGGCAATTCCCAGCCCCATCCAAACTTTCTGCCCCCATCTTGGACAAAAAGTGTTGTCCAGCACCTGGTAACCAGCAAGATGCTTCCAAGAACACTTTTCCCCTCTCTTTTGTAATTTTGTGTCTTAAAATCTCTGCAAAACCTCTTTCCCTGTTTTTCCAAGCATTTCCTGGCAGGGCATCAGCTCAGCCTGGCAGCACCAACCTGGCCCCATGCCCACAGTCACCTGCCCAACCCTCCCTGGTGCCAGCCACAGCCAGCACAGCACCTTGGGGACATGGTGGCAGTGCTGGGGGATTGGCTGGACTCAGTAATCTTGGGAGGGCTTTTCCAGCCTCAACAACTCCAAGTTTCTACCCTGCAATTCCACCCAGGCTCCAGAGCTCACTTGGCAGGAGAGGAGGGAGCTCACAGCCACTGCCAGGGCTGCCCCATCAGCCTCAGGACTGCGAGTCAGAGGAGTGCAGGGGGATCAGATGGGAAAGGCCACGGGAATGGGTGGTCCCAGCTCCCCGGGGTGTCCCCAGCTCCCCGGGGTGCAGCCCTGCTGCTGTACCTCCACCAGGCGGTCCTGGGGCCGCAGCCCTGCCCGGGCAGCCGGCGAGTCGGGATCCACCGAGCGGATGAACTGCCCCGGCCGCGACTTCTCGCTGTGCAGGTTGAAGCCGTAGCCATTGGGGCCTTTCTTCAGGTGGCAGAGACGTGGGCACAGCTCCTTCTGTCCGTTTAAATCCTGATTCATGGAGGAGGGGGTGGGGGAGACAAAGCACGGGGGTTAATTGATGGCTTTGGGGTGGCTCTCGGGCAGATGTGACCGTAAATAAAGCCCCGAGGAAGCGCCGTATCTGCCCCCCGTCCTCGGCGGGGGGACAGGTTAACAAATGGATTTCCTCTCATTGAGTCTATTTTCGAAACCCAATTGTCCAAAACCACTCCAGAAAAATGAAAACAAAACAAAAAATGCATTTCCTTCACCAGGAGTGGCTCAGATTAATCCCCCCCGGCAGCGGCCGAGCCCCAGCCCCGAGCAGGGAGGAACCAAGGCCCGGTCCTGCTGTGCCCAGGCTCACCCAGACCTGGGATTGACCTCAGTCAGGTATTTGAGGCAGTGCCACACCCTTGGTCTCAGTGACACCGGCATCACCCACTGGTGCCATCCCCTCCCAGCGAGGAGGGACCAGGATGATGAACCTGAACATCCAAGAGCTCCCTGCTGAGCTGGGCAGGATGAACAGCACAGGGGCATGTGAGGAGTTCAGTGCCTCCCCTTACACCATGGAAAATGCTTTATGGCTCCTTGGGGTGGCCAGGGAACAACAAATCCCATTTTTCTCCAGGTCTTCAGGACCCCTTACACTCCCTCGGATGCTGCTCCCACCAGCAGCCCCCGTGCCAGGCAGCTCCAGCTCGTGGCTCAGCACCACATCCCTGCAAAAGGCACCTCGGAGATTCAGGGTGCTCATTTTCACCCACAGTGTACGGAAAACATCCCCCCTGCATGAGTTTTAACCTTCCCTCAGCAGGAGCACCGCTGCTCCCTGCCTGCCCACAGACAGGATTTGTCTGGGATCACATTCACAGGGAAAAATCTCTTACAGCCTTTCCCTCCAAATTAAAAATCCAGGCAGCAATTTCCTCCTCCTTCCTCCCTTGGCCAAACGGCACCATGAAACACCAAACCCTCCAACTCCTCCATCCCCTCAAGGAGGGATTTTACAGAGGAGAACAAAGTGGGGACACACAGAGTGATCACCACCAGGCATCCCGGTGCTGGGGGATGGAATTTGCATAGAATTCCAGATGGGGTGGAAGGGACCTCAAAGATCACCTTGTTCCTGCTGTGGGCAGGGACACCTTCTGCTATCCCAGGCTGCTCCAAGCCCCATCCAACCCGGCCTTGGACACTTCCAGGGATCCAGGGGCAGCCACAGCTGCTCTGTGGGGCAGTTTTGGCTGTGGCTGCAATGCCCAGGGGGGACAGGGGTGGAGCAGGGTTCAGCACCAGCCTGCCCAGCTCAATCCCAGCACCCAGGAAGAAACAGGGATATAAAATGAGCAGCCTTTACACACAGAATGGTTCAGGGGGGAAGGAACCACTGAAGGTCATCTAAGTCCAATCTTGTTCAAGCAGAATTCCCCAGAGCCCATCACTCAGGGCTGTGCCTTTCCTCTGGCACAGGAGGGGCACCTTAACCACCAAATTCCTCAAAAGCTGCTCACACACAAAGGTCACCACCAGCAGTGCCCATCACACGCACGGGGCACACTCAAAACTGCTGCAAACTGCTCCTGAATGTTACAGAAATTCCCTTAGCAAACGAGGGGTTTTAATTAAAAAACAGCTCGTGGTGCTGACATCTCAATCCCAGCTCGGTTCTTAAAGAGGAAAAGTTATCAGGGAGCAACCCAAACCAGGATGGGGCTCCCAAGCCCCTCCTCTACCTGCTGCACACCCCCAGGGCAGCCCTGCAGCCCCTCTCGCTCTGCACCCTGAACCCTGCTGCACTTCTCCCATGGCCCTGCAGCAGCCGGGTCACCCTATCTGCAAACATTTCCAGCCTGCCCAGAGTTCTTCAAAATCCGAAGAAAACAGGAAATGATTCAAGCGGCCCGAGAGGGTCGGACTGGAGTGACCTTAAAGGACACACGGGGCTCTGTGCGGTGTCTGGGGCCACCAAAGTGCATCTGGGATCACCAAAATCCAGCTGGGATCACCTACTTGTGTTTAAAAAGAACCTTTTAAAACCATTTTCCTCCTGCTCCATTTTTTTACAGGGTCAGAGCTCCTGCAGCAGTGAAAACAGAGAAATCACAAAAATCTGTGCTGGAGGTGCTGTCCCAGCGTGGGGATCCCTTGGGGACACCCTGGCAGGGTCAGTCCCTCCTCCAGGGCATCCCCTGGGACCAGCAGTGAAATCAAATTACTCACTAAATAAACTACCCAGAGAAAAGCTTCCCTGCAGGATCCCTTTGCTACGTGGGCTTGTGCTGCTTTCGCTGCAGAATCTTCAATTTAAGGTCCTTAACCAGGATGAATTCAAAACATTTATTCTAAAATATATACATATTAAAAAAAATAATCCCAATTCAGCATCTGCTTTGGGCAGAAATCCTGGGGGAAAACTGCTTATCCTCCCGCAGAGATGATCCAGGGCTTTTGCTGGGCTCTTAAACCTCCCAGCTAATGCAATCCTTGGCTACTGGAAAAACACCAGGTCTTGGAGCTGAGCTCTGCAAAGCCCCTCTCTGGGATTAAGCAGAGGCTGACGCTCCCCTCAAGACTCGGAGCTGCTGCCTCTCCTGCCAGCTCCGTTCTTCTTTATTTTCTTTCCGACCCGTGCCAGCGTTTTCCCTGGTTGTGTTCTGGGAAGATCTTTCCTAAGCCCGGGGGATGTGGGCTCTGTGAAAGCCAGGCCGTGCCAGGAGCGCTCCCGTTATCCCGGGGAGGCTCCACCGCCTCTCGCTGCAGAGCCAGCCCGGATTGAGTTACGTTCACGTGGATGCTGTAAAGCAACAAAACTCAACTCCATTTTTTTTCCTTTTTGCCTTAAAAAGCCAAAAGTTGCCCACCCACACAAAAAAAAAAAAAAAGAAAACCCCCCCCCCCTTTTTTTTTTTTCTTCCCCCTAAATAATCCAGGCACTTCCAGTGGCCGCTGATTTTGCAAACTGGATTAAGCAGGGCACACTCCATCGCTGTCTGTACCATTCCCAGGAATGTCTGTGCAGATAAATGCTGCCTGGACCATGCCTTGCACTCACTCCCCATCCCTGGAGCTGCAGCCTGGGGCAAACCAGCAGCATTTTCCAAGGAAAAAGGTTTCGGAAGCACAGCCCAAGCTGGTCCATTTTAAAATGCACAAACAAGACATTAAATAACAATGAAACGCTTTCAGTAAAATTAAAAAAACCCAACTGACTGGGTGTTGCCAGTTCTCACAATCTCACGGCAACTCTTTGCAGCATCTGAATTTTTATTTCCCTTAGAATTTCCAGGGCTGCTGATGGGAACTGGGGTCCCTCAGGGACACCCCTTGGCTCATGGGGGTCACCTGGGAACACCCTGTGGCTCCCTGGGGTCTTGCAGAGACCCTGGATCATCCCTGGATGTCCCTGGTCTTGCCCCAGGTCCCTGGGGCTCCCCTGAGCCCCCCCTGGCCCGCGGGGTGCCCCAGCAGTGGCTCTGTGCCACCCCAGGCAGGTCCCTGCAGTGACCAGGGCCCTTCCCCTTTCCCACACCCGGGGCTGGTGCCACAAACATCCCCAGCTCTGATTAACGAGGGGTTTCCACACCATTAATTAGCACTTGGCAGCCTCCATGAGAGCAGAATCCACTCCCAGAAGCACCAAAAGGAGCCCAAGTCCCCTCCTGGCTTTTGAGGGGCAGCAGAGCATCCCCCAAGCTCCATTATCCAACCAAACCCTACAAAAGCCCCTCCCCAGCCCAACACCACAAGGCCACCAGTGCCAGAGACCCTCCTGCTGTCACTGCTGACCCAGCCCTGAGCCACAGCCCAGGACAGGGATGTCCCCTGCTCCCCACAGCCCAGTGTCACCACTGTCCCAAAGGACAGACTCCCAAACCAACCTGCACGCCCCAGCCTGCCCCTGAGCAGGAACAGGGATAAAAAGGGCATTCCAAAACCAGCCCAGAAAGCTGCAGGAACATCCACGGTCTCTCCAGGATGCCACACTGATGGCCAGGTCCCAGGACTATCCCCAGCCCCACAAACTCATGCCCACAATGGGCTAAAACACCTGGAAAGCCACGGTTTTATTCCAGGAATAAAACACCAGTGCCAGTGTGGACACAGCTCTCCTGGGTGCTCCAGGAGGGAGGGAGAGGAGGAGGGAGAGGAGAACACACACACAGAGCTACTCTAGAGGCCGAGGCCATCGGTACCATCCACCCTGGGCTCCCGGTGAGTCCCGGCTCAGCGCAGATCCTGCAGTGCCTCAGCCTCGATGTCACCGAGCCCCCGGCACAGAGGTCACCCCAAACCTCCTCCCCGGCTGCTGGGACACCCTGGCCAGGTGGGAAGGGCAGGGTGTCCCACGATGGCAGCAGCAGCTCCAGCCCTGCTCGTGCAGGAGCGGGGATTTGCTGGAACTCCACCAAGCCCAGCTCCTGGGTGTGCTGCTCATAATCACCGGGGTCAGGGCCCGGCCCTAATCGGCTCAGCCCTGCTGGGACCACCTCACCCTGCTCCCAACACCAGCCTGTCCCCCCTCACCCATCCCAGGGGCTTTGCCAAACAGCTCCAGCCGCCCCTGCTGGGAATTGCAGCACCTGGAGGTGCTCCAGGCTCCAGATCACCCAGGACAGGTCAAACCTTTCCATCCCTGCTTGGCAGAGCTGGAGAAAACCCAGGCAGGAGCATTCCTGCCTAATTTACATTGTTAACATACTTTAGGTCAGCTGCCATGGTGTTTCCTCTCCTTTTCTCTGCAGTTTCAGTCAGCAAATGCCTCCTTTGCTCCCTCCAAAACAAACCTCAGCAGCAGGACCCACCGGGGCTGGGGAACACCGGGCTCCTGTCCTGCCCTGGGGACACCTTGGGACATGGAGATGTCCTGAGGGGACAGAGGACACTGCTCAGAGCCTTGGTGTCCATTCCCACTCATGCCTGCAGCTGGGACTTCTCCAACCCCTGCACTCTGCATTCTCCAGTGCAGGCAGCAGGGGAGGGGATGCACAGCCACCTTCAGGGGTTGTGGGGCAGAAATGCAGGATCCTGACCCAAATCCAAACCCCAGCAGGCAGAGGAGTGAGGGACAACACAGGGAGCCTGGAAAGAGCCAAGGAAGGGGAGAAACTGATGCAGGAAAGGGGCCCAGGGGCCACTGCACCACCAGAACAAGGGACCCCATTTACACCCCTGATGGGCACCCTCCCTTGGCAGTACTGGTTATACTGGGAGCTGAGCCGAGCCTCGGGCCAGCTTTAATTGCCACTATTATTACCACAGCTCTGTTGGAAGCTCAAAGGCTGCTGCCTGTGCACGGATTTAGGGATGTGCTTAACTTTAAGCAGATTTTTGTCACCGGTCTGGGAAGGGGAGGGGTGAAACCTCACTGTCTTCCACACTGCAAAGATGAGGAAAGCTGGGAGAAACAGGAGCCCTGACCGTGGCTGCCAGCAGTGCCCACAGCCCTGCTGGCCATGAGAACCAGCAGGCTTTGGGATGGTGCCACGGCTGGAGCGGGATCGCTGTCTCCATTCTCCGCTGTGCCAGGGATCCTCCTCTCCCTTCCCCTTCCCCCAGGAATGACTCAAGTTTCCCATTAAAGCAGCACCAGAAAGGGGGCTATTGTAGCCCTGCATCCCCCAGGGCCAGCGGACCTCGGTGACACTTGGAGAGGGGGACAGCAAATCCCAAAGAAGCCTCAAGACCCCCCCGGAGAGTGGGACTGAGGTTGGCAGCGCTGCGAGGGGGGAGGCAGAGCAGCCCTGGGTCTGCGCCGTGGGGAGAGGGCACAGCAGCTCTGCCCCAATCCCCGGGGCTGGAAAAACAGAGCCAGGATGCTCCTGGGGCATCCCAAGCCCTGGGGCCACACTGGGATGCTGTGGCCCCCCGCCCGCTGCTGGGGAGGGCTCGGGGCTCATTCCCCTCCCTCCTTCCCCTCCCTCGTCTCCCCCAGCTCCATCCCCCAGCCGGAGTCAGCCAGCGCCGAGCGGGCTCAAACTCCAGATGTTGGTGAAATGCTATAAATAACAGAGGGGGAGGGGATTGGGGGCTGGGGGGACGCCAGGCCCACCAAACACAAGCAGATGTTCCTCCCCTTCCCCACAGGGCCTGGGACAGGCAGGACGGTGGAGGCTCCAGCATCCACAGACCCCCCCCAGGCAGAGCTCTCCACCAGCCAGGAATAAATCCTTGGGCAGCAGCAGCAAGGAACCTGCTTCCATTTTCCTGCAGCCACAGCTCTGATTACCACCCGGCCTGTTCCCGAGGTGTTTCAGCTCCAACATCAGTGGCCAAAAGAGGAGAACCTCACGTCACTCCTGCAACACAGACCTGACAGCCCAGAGCACGCAGTGAATGCTCCTTCTCCCCACCAGCTCCCACACTCACCTCCCAGCAGGACAAAGTTTCTGGTGCTCCCAGGGACTGCAGAGTGCCCGTGGTCATCCCTATCCCAGAGAAAAGGATCAGCTCAAATGTGGCTGAGCGGCCACCAAAAAGCTTTAGGCAGAGCCTGTGATCACCCTGAAATCTCAGTTATCTCCAATACCACCAGGAGGAGGGCAGGGTGCTGCAGCTCCTGGTGGTGACAGTACAAACTGTGCCTCACCTCGGTGTCACAGCCCCATGTCACCACCAAGCCCCTCACCTGCCTGCCCCAGCACGAGTCCTGGGCTGTTGTAGCTTACTGAACTCTCTGGCATTATTCAAATTACTCCAATTATTTCAATTGCTCCAGCTGGGTTTGAGCGATAGAAGCATTTCAAAAACAAGTATTTGTTTTAAGGGCAGCAGACCCTGAGGTTTGTGCTGCTCCCCCAGCATCCTCGTGCCCACCTGGGGGGCTGCACCAGCACACCCCCAGTGCCCTCTGGAGCATCCCTGCCTCCCTTTGGATGCATCCCACCGCTCTCTCTGACAGCAGGCAGCGGGTGAGGATGGCAGTGAGTGATTCCAATTAGCAATGGAACACATCCAGCCACGGCTCCTCGGCAGGACCCACGGCCAAGCTGCAGCTGATAGGGCAATTTGGATATTTCTGGGATTTTTCTGATGACAGTCCCTGCGAGGATGATCAGCCATGCCATGGAAAACCCAGACTCACAGCACGGCTCCTTCCAGCCCAGGAGGGGAAGGATGATGCCCACAGTGGGCACCAAGAGTCCTGCTGCCCCAGGGACACCTGCCCTGAGCCCTGCAGCCCTTTTGGACACAGCTGAGGGGACAGCTGGGGTGCCAGGGTGGTGCAGAATTAATCACAAAAGATTAACGAGGTCTTTCACCATCCCACATCACCAGAGCAGCAGCAAGAAGAGCTTTGCACCTTCCCTGTGCCCTCCACCAAAGCCCAGCCCTGGGGCACACAGAGCCATGCCCCAGGCACAGCCAGAGGGTTGTTATCCCAAGAAAGTGCCCGGCAGGAGAAAACAAGAGCAGGAAGGATGTGGAGGGTGGGGAGGCGCAGCCCGCACTGCCAGGCCGTGCCACGGCACCGCTCCCGCCCGGGCACTGGGAACAGCGGCTCCCTCACGGCTCCCACCAGGGCTTCACCCCCACCAAACCTCCTGCCAGGGAAATCACAGCCCAACCTTCCCCAGGGCCGCCCCAGGGCAGGGGTAAGCCAGGATTTGCCCCTCTCCGACATCCCCGCAGCATTAGGGAAATCCCTGAGCACAAAGGGGCCTCTCAGGCCAGGGCTGCTCCGGGCCACGTCCTGCTGGCACCTCTGTCCCCAGTGGGGACAGCCCTGTGAGGGACCCCGGTGGGCACATCCCCGCTGTGGGGACACGGGCACAGCCCCGCTGTGGGGACAGGCTCTCTGAGGGACCCTGACGGGCACATCCCTGTTCTGGGCACATCCCCACTGTGGGCACAGCCCCGCTGTGGGGACACCAGCCCTGTCCACCCCACAGGCTCCAGCTGACCCCCCATGGGAGCTGTCCCAGCCATTCCCTGCAGTCCCACACTGGGACTTTCTCAGCCACAGGCCAAGGGAAGCAGAGCTTTTCCCCTCTTTGCTGGCGCTGGAGCAGACTCAGACAGCAAAGGCACCCACGCTCTCCCCCCGGGCAGGGCTGGAGCCAGCAGCAGCAGCAGCACAGGCTTGGCTGGAGCAGGGAGCAGCTGGCCCGGCCCAGGGAGAGAGGGAGGGAGGATGGAGGAGACCGAAACCGCCACGTGCACGTGTTTTCGTGGAGAGGGACGACTTTTCCAGCAGGATCTGCCAAGGGAACAGGCAGCCAGGATGGCAGAGAGCTGCTCTGCTCCGCAGAGATCAGCTCCAGGACCATGTGGGTCCTGGCAGGCTGGGATGAGTCCAAGAGGAGAAACACGGAATCTCCGTTCTGGATTGAAAGGGATCTCAGCAGATCCAGAGGGATCTGTTTTCCTCTGGCTGGGAGGGAAAAGAGCATCGGTCACTGAGCAGGGCTCGGGTTGCTGGAACAGGGGGAAAAGTCCTTCCCACGCTCCCCATGAACCCCCAGGCGAGAGGAGGGATTGCTCTGGACAATGGGAAGGCAGAGGGAGATGCTGGGAATGAAATTCCCCAATCCCACAGTGCTCCCTCCCTCCCTCCATGGGGGCTGTGCTGCAGCACGGAGCTCGTGTCCCCCAGGGCACAGACGTGGCCCACTCTGTGACACCCCAAATCAGAGAGCTGCCACCCCCAATGGCACATCCCAAACGGAGCCTCCTGCACAGGGCAGGGCCCTGGGCACGGCTCCCACCCGAGCACAGCAGAGCCGGGCACCTCCAGCTCTGCCCTTCGGCCTCCCCAGCTGCTTTTGGAGGCCAAGCCTTGAGCAATCACCAAACATTCACTGAAGCTGGCCCCATTCCTTGCCTTCAGTGACCCCGGGTCATCAGCAGGAATCCAGTCCTGCAGCTCTGTGCTCCCACGGCCGTGGCTTGGCACCGAGGAAAACCCCTGGAGGTGGAGGGGGCTCTGTGAGCACCAGGCACTGCAGGGAGCACCTCCCACCCCCGAGAACACCCCGGGACAGGGAGGGTTCTTGGAAAGGAGAGGTATTTTCCCAAGGACTGAGGCTGCCCAGGCTCTGTACTCCTGCTTTTCCCCGTGCCAGGGCTGCAGTACCATGGCAGCACCACACAGCAAACCCCACAGGCTGCTCAAACCCACCGAGACCTGCCCTGAGAGCCAGATTTTTATGGATAGGGGGCAATCCCAGTGCCCTGCAGAAAGCCAGCTGTTAGTCAGGGCATCTCACACAGAATGGGGAACACCATTGTGCACCACAGGCCAGCAAGGACACAAATCCTGGTCCCCTCCACGAGCCCTCACGTTAGAGGAAGAGGTCATGGGTGCTACACTCAGCCTTGCAGAGCCCCATAAAACACATGCAGGGTGTGAAGGAAGGCACAAGCCATCCTGCTGTCCCTTTGGGACTGGTTTTCTCCTCCTGCTCTGCCACTGAGCCCACCTGGGAGCGAGGGGTGAGCTGGGCACGGGGCAGGGGGACAGATCTGCACCCCCCAGCCCGGCCCCTGCCCAGGAAGGGGAGAACAGGCGCTGCTCTGTGTCTGCTGGGCCCAGGGAAGTTCAATAGTTTACTCCCAATATTTGTCTTGGCCAGGCAGCCCAGCTCGCTGGAGGAAATGGGGCAGGGGGAGGGCTCCAAACATCCTCTGCATTCCTTGTAACGAGAGCAGAGCCAGCGCCGGGGCACCCGCGCTCGGGGTCACCCAATGTGAGCCCTTTTGTGTTTAGAAATCCTGCAATAAAACATCCAGGGGTGCAATTTTCCAGAAAGCAGAGGGGGGTGGGGGGGGAGGAGGGGGCCTCGCTCGCAGCTTGACACGTAAACCACTCCCTTCTCCCAAAAAACCCCAAGTCACAGCTTCTGCACCAAACCTGGGCACAGCACCCAACCCCTCCAGTCCTGCTGGGCTTCCCCTTGACCTCCCCCTCCAAAACTCAACCCTGCTGCCACTGCCCCCATTGCACAACGCTGGCACCAGCCCCGTCCCTCCCCACTGCTGGGGAACACGGGATCAAACCGGGACCTGACGCAACCAGGGACCATCAGGGCCTGGTCCAGCCAGCTCCAAAAGTGACATTTTTTAAACCAAGCTCCTTAAAAGCGAGGGGGTCACAGATGATGTCCCTTGCCAGGGAGCTGGGCTTATCTCCAGCTGAGCAGGGCTGGGCAGATAAGGGGGCTGGGGCGGCCCTTGGAGCCCTGTGAGCCACGTTCCTGGGCAGGGGAGGATCTCCCACGATAACCCAGAGCAGCCCCAGCTGCTCCTGCTGATAAACCTGGGCTGAGGGGGTGACAGTGCCAGTCCTGGGGCTCTGGGCACGCTGCCCTCTGTCCCATGGCAGGGGGAATACAGAGCCCTGAGAAAGAGGGAACAGCCCCAGGACGGCACTCGCAAAACCAAAAGGGAGATTTGGGTGCCCAGCACAACCCATCAGCCTCCCCCAGGGGGTTTTGTCCCACACTCAGCACCATCCAGGCTCTCCCACATCCCCCTGGCTCAGCCCCTCGATGCTGCCAGACAAGAGCAGGGAACTCTTCCAGGCAAAGCCAACTACTCACCCGCTTAGAACTAATTAGGGCTTGTCTTAATTAAATCCTGCTAACCATGAACAACCCCAAGGCCAGAATTAACTGATTTACCTGGGATGGCCTCTGGCTGCTGGTGTGGTGGGAAGTGCTGGACACAGCAAGGCAGGAGCTGCCAGGGATTGGGAAGAGCCCCTGGAGCCTTTCCCCTGGAGCATCAGTGCCCAGGGAATGCCAGCTCAGCCAGGTGCCAGGGCCACATTCCCAAGGGTGGGAGCTCAGCCTGCCAAGGCTGGAGCACAGGGATTAGCCCTCCCACCGCCTTTTGTGCTGCTCGTGTCTCTGAGGGGATTAGTCCCTGTAATTCCATGAGAGGGTTTGATCTCAGAACACCCCGGGGAGCAGCAGCGACCCCACTTGCAGCAGATGGGGATGGAGAGGCCCAGGAACACATCTGGACACTCCCTGTGCTCCTGGCCCCACTCCTCCCTCAAACATCCCTGGGGCAGCTCAGCACCAGGCTGGAGACCCTCCCAAGGGAAAGACCCACAGCCCAAATTGTGCAGCCTGGAGAGGAGAAGGGTCCAGAGAGACCTCAGAGCCCCTCCCAGGACTGAAAGGTGTCCTGGAGAGCTGGAGAGGGACTGGGGATAAGGGATGGAGGGACAGGACACAGGGAATGGTTCCCACTGCCAGAGGGCAGGGTTAGATGGGGTATTGGGAAGATTTCCTCCCTGGGAGGGTGGGCAGGCCCTGGCACAAGGTGCCCAGGGAAGCTGTGGCTGCCCCTGCATCCCTGGCAGTGCCCAAGGCCAGGTTGGACAGGGATTGGGGCAGCCTGGGACAGTGGAAGGTGTCCCGGCCATGGCAGGGGTGGATTAACTGGCCTGCCCCTCCCATCCCAAACCATTCCAGATTTCTCTGCCCACTGAGCAGCCTCTCCCACTTTCACAGCACTGGCACCTGCAGGGAATTGTCTTTCTCCCCTTCCCAGTGCTCATAAAACTACTAAGATTTGGCTTTCACAGGCTCACCACTAACAAACATCCCACATCAGCTTATTGTACCTGGAAACAAACTCCTGCAAAGCTTTAGTGGGAAAAGAGAGACACTGAGCCAGCAAAATCCAGCTCCACGTCTGGATGTGGTCTGAATGTGCACAACAATGGAAACAAAACATCCAGGAGCCCAGGCAAAATGGAATGAAATTCAATTACAATATGGATCTTGCCAGAAAGAATCATGTCAGCAACTTGAGGTCCAATTCCTTATTTATGGAGACCTGTGGATCTGGAGAAAGCCTCTGCCGATCACAAGTTTCATTTTTGCTCCCTCACATCCCAGCCTGGAGTCTCCCACCAGCAGTGCCTGTAAAATCTCCAGATCCAGAGACAAAGGACTGGGAGACAAAACCAGCTCAGAACAGACCTTCACTTAACCCTGAGCACTTTTACAGTGCTGGGTACATCATTCCCCCAGACTGGAGAGTAAGAATGAACAACACCGAAGTGATGCCACATTGCCAGGGCTGTGAGCACTCAAGGAATGGGGTTTTATGGGTTCATAGGAGCTCTTTAGAACCTCTTGTGCAGGTCAGGTGTATCTGCAAGCCTTGGTCCAGCCTGGGAATTCACAGTGGGAGTCAGCAGCACGTGGCTCCTTTGCTCCACGTGTTTGCATTCCCACAGCTCCAGCACCTTCCAGCCAGGTGGGAGCAGCCCCACATGCAGGAGGGATTTCCCCACACCCACAGCACTCACGAGGCACCAGCAGGTCCAGGTCCAACCCCTGGGGATGATTTATCCATCCACACTGGGATAGCCCTGGATAATCAGCTGGGAACGTGCAGTGCCTTCTCCACAACTCACTCGGGTCTGGGAATAAACAGGGAATCCCCCCCCCAAAAATAAAAACAACCAAGAAAACCCCAAACCTCCAAAAAAAACCAAAAAACAACCCCAAACCCAATATTGTTTTAAGGTTTCCTCTGCCATGTCAAGCCCACGAGCCCGAGCAGGCTGGAGCAGCTCCAAGGGATGGAGCAGAGGCACAGCAGAGGCTCTGTGCAGCTGCCAGGGCACACGCAGAAGGCCCCGCCGCTGCCAGAAGATTTTTAATTTATTCTAAAACCATTTAATAGTTCTGCTATTGAACAGAACCATCGACAGCTGGCTGGGAGCCCACGAGTGAGCGGGGCTGGGTTTGAAGGAAAGCTGCTGGAGCCCATCCCTGAGAGCCGAGGGGGCCGGGGAGAGCTGCACTTCCAGCAGCTCCCATTTCATATCAGCTTCCCAATCGTTCTGAGGGAAAGTTTTTGATTACTCGAGGATGCAGAAGGGATCAGCACCGGCTGGACCACCCGCAGCATCCCCGGGTGTCGGCAGCATCAGCGCCCTGCAGCCGGGGCTGGGCGGGAGCAGCACCTCCGCCCCTTCCCAGTGCTCTGGGGGGTCCCGGGGTGACCCCACTGTCCCCTCGCAGGGCCGGGCGTCCCTCGGGAGCGTGTGGCTCCGGGAACAAAGGCTCTTGGCAGGGCACGGCTCCTCCCGACGCTAATCTGCCTGTCGCCTCCCACCCGCTTTGTGTTTCACTAAAAATACCGCGGCGGAGGAAGTTTGTGCCGCGGGGTGGATGCTCTCCTCCCCGGGAGGGGCTTCCTGAGCTGCCCCGGCACCAAAATAGCCCCCAGCCCCTCTTCTGCACCAACACACAGCCCCCAGCTCCAACACAGCCCCCAGCCCCTCTCCGGCACCAAAACACAGCCCCCAGCCCCAGCACAGCCCCCCAGCTCCAACACAGCCCCCCAGCCCCAGCACAGCCCCCCAGCCCCAGCACAGCCCCCCAGCCCCAGCACAGCCCCCCAGCCCCAGCACAGCCCCCAGCCCCAGCACAGCCCCCAGCCCCGCTCCTGCGCTGCCCCGGCAGGGCCAGGCTGGAGCCGGGGGACCCCCGCCCTGTCCCCCGCCCTGTCCCCCGCCCTCCCACGGCTCCCGAGCGCTGGGGCCGGGACACAGCCCCGGGCCATACCGAAGGGAAGCTCTCGGCAGCCCAAGGCCCTTCCCGCAGCACGGGGAGGATGCGGGACCCCGGCGGGTCCCTTCAGCTCGCACTCCCCGGGGAAATGTCCCGGCCAGAACCCGCAGCGTTCCCAGCAGGGTTTGGCTCAGATCCCTGCCAGGACGCCCTCGGAATGTGGCGGTGATGCCCAGCACACGCTGCTCATCCCGAGCAGAGCTCCACAAACCCCAGTGCCAGCCCCAAACTCGCAGCGAGAAGCAGCGAGAGAAGGGAACGTGCACAAGGGACAGGCAGGCGGGGCCGTGTGGGGCTGCCCCATCCCAGGCTTTGGGGCGTGGAGCCTCCCAGCCTCTGCACAAGCACCCAAAACCATCACGGAACCCTGGAATGGTGTGGATGGGAAGGAACCTCCACGTTCATCTCATTCTCCCCTTCCATGGTCCCAGGCTGCTCCAAGCCCTGTCCAGCCCGGCCCTGGCCCCTGGCAGGGATGAGGATTTGCATCCCCTCGTTCCCCAGCCTCCCTTCCCGAGGTGCCGAGCTGGAGCTGCTCCGGAGCCACCCCAGCTCGGTGACACGCGATGCCAGAGCCCGGCGACATCAATAATGCAGCTGGGTCAGCACCAGCGTGCTCAGAGCCCCGCCCGAGAGCAGCCGCTGCTCTGGGATTGAAGCACTAACCCCAAAAACAAGGGGGGATCCCTGTGCCACCCCCCTGGCTGAGCTGCAGACCCCTCACGGCCACAGGGGTGCCCACAGCAAGGACTTTGGGGGGGGGGCAGAGGCTCTCCAGGCACCTTCCCTTCCTCATCCATCCCATCACAGCCAGGAGCAGCCCCCAGGCAGCTCCACACTGAGGGTGCACAGCTGCCTTTGCAAAGTGTTTTGGTTTTTTTAAGTAGAAATGGGCAGAGCTCCCAGGGTGGCACATCCCTGCTGCCCCCACGGGCACAAACACGGCTGCCCTCAGCTCTGCCCTCCCAGACCCACAGCATCCCAAAAACAGCTGCAGTGGCAAGGACAGGGAATGCACCCACAGCTCCTCGGGCTCTGTGCCCGAGGGTTTCCCCAAACCTCCCCCTGCACAGCAGGAACCTCACCCAGGCTGTGCCAGGACTGAGCTTTGCCATCTTTCCCATCTCTCCCATCTCCCTCTCCCACAGATCTGAGCCTGCCGCAGGGGGTGGAAGATGCTGCAGGGAAGCACTTTAATTCAAACCATCCACTTATTTATTTTTTTAAATTGCATAATTGCTGCAGACATCTCTGCTCATGTTTGGTTTTATTACATCTTTGTGGTTATTCTACAAGCCCTAAATTTTGGGCCTCAACTGAGTTGGCATAGTGCTCCAAAAACATCTGTCCTGACTTACTCCCCTTGCAGAGCTTGGCAGAAGACATCACAACACAAGGGGTTTGTTTGCAACAGAGGAAAGTTCTTACTCCTGACCCACAGAGAAGGGGAAATATTCACTGCCTCGAGGTCAGCACTGACCCCACACCTGGTCCCAACAGACACCCAGCCCTCGTCCTTCAGAGAGCAGCACAGCTGTCCCCAGACACGCAAGAGCTGCCACCACCTCCCTGTCACCCCAGGGACACCATCCTGCTGCCCCCAGTTCCTGCCAGCAGCAATCCTAAGGTGACACATCCCCCCCCAGCACAGGACAATCAGCGACCAGCCACTAATTGTCCCCCACTAAAATTCCCAGACTCAACAGGCTTGAATCCAGCAGCTCCAAGGCGTGGGTTTGTCCTCCAAAAGATAAACCTTGGAAAAGTTTATCCTTCACAAAGGTTGAAAAGGTCCCTCTGCACACCCACCCCCTGCAGGGCAGAGCAGGAGGAGGGGAATTGCATCACCCCCAACGCCTCTCTGGCTTTGCTGCTGTTCTTGTTTCTCCTGCAAACACACCTGGATAAAGCAGCAAGTCCCAAGGACAGCCCTAATGGCCATCACGGGGTCCCAGTGCCAGCACATCCCTCCCAGTGCCCAGCAGGAATGGGACAGCAGAGCCACAGCCCCTGCAAAGGTGCCACCAGCCCCAGCCGGGACACTGCCCAGCAGGGACACCTCTGGAATGACCAGCAGCATCCAGGTGAGGTCCTGGCAGCCCTGCAGCTCACCTGCCTTTTACACATGCCCAAGCATTTAATTACAGCCACCCACGGCCCAAAGGCACCTTTGCCATTAAAGCAGGTCACACCCAGCACCGGGAGCAGCCCCTGCCACGCTGGGACCCCCCAGCCCCCAGCTCTGGACCTGCCAGGGCAGAGCCAGAGCCCTGGGAACGCAGGAAACAGCCTCAGAACCTGCTGGGGACAGGGGAGCACCCGGAGGACTCACACCCTGCCAGGAGACAGAGTGGGACAGGCAGTGAGAGGCAAACCCCCCTGCCCAGAGGGACAGGAATGGGCACAGCTCTGTGGGACAGCAGCCCTGGCTCCTTGTGCCACCACGGCCACACAGGGCACGAGTCCCCACGGCGCTGGGGACAGCAGAGCTGTGACAGCCACAGCTGCTGGCTGCCAGCCCTGCAGACCTGCTCCCCGGGCAGGGCAGGATTTTAAATACGTGCTGAATTATTCATGGCATCACCGAGGTTCCTGGAGCACCAGGGCCCTGCCGGGGTGCACGGTGACCTCCCCACCCATGGCAGCCCTGGGGGGGGTCATCCCTCTTGGGAAATAAACCTGGGGGGTGGCAGGGCTGTGCCCACCCTCCCTGCTCCATCACAAACACCAGATTCCCCTCCTGGTTCTGTTTCAGTCGCTCGTCTCTTTGGGCTGCCCCGAACAACCCCGGCCTCAAATGCAGGAAAACTCCAGCCTTTCTACAAACAAACGCTGCTCACAAAAATGCAGCTCCCTGCGAGCAGCCTGGAGCATCGGCCCCAGTTCCCACAGGGGCAGGCTGGGGCCACAGGTCTGCAGGGGGGAAGGAGCTGCCTTCTCTCCTTCACCAGATGCCTCCAGGAAAGCTCAGAAAAGCCCTAAATCTGGCTGGGGACAACTCTCTGAGTGTATCCCAGCTGTCACAGCCCCACTGCAGCAGCAGCAATCTCCCAAACCCCCCCACACTCGGGAGCTGCACATTCCAGTGCCTGTGATCTGCTGGGTTAGGGTCAGGCTGGAGCTGCCCCATGGGGGGACACAGTGCTGAGGGCTGAGCAGGGCAGAAATCGGGGTCCATCCCCTCTTATCCACCATGCCCCGGCCTCCTGCTGCTTTGGGAGCCAGCAAGAGGGACACACCAAGAGCCTGGAGCAGGTTTTACCACCTAGAATCAAGCAGCATGGCAAGGCACAGGAGCAGGATGCACCCCTGACCTCACCTGAGCCACACACAGCTCTGGCACGGAGAAGTGACCTTGGCCAGGCCAGCTGGCAGTGCCCAGCTCCCCTGAGAGCTGCCGAGGCAGGAGCAAACCACCCCAAGGTGCTCAGCAGCCCATCCCCATGAGGGGAGAATCACCCCTGGAGTCAGTTCCCTTTGTCCAACCCAAACATCAGCCCTGCCTCCAGCACGGTGAGCACTGGGTGCCCAGGAAAAGCCCCTGTGAGGGGAACACGGGCTCTCCTCCCCACTCCCAGCCCTGTTCTCCCTGTCCCACCCTCTCCTTGGAGGAGCCAAAACCCAAAGGCCGGAAAGGACCGTGCTGTTCCCCCGGCCTGACTTCCCGTCAGCTCCCGCTGCTGGAGCCCGACCAGCACAGGGACACGGCAGGAGAGGAAATGTCCCGTGTGGAAAGCCACCCTGTCCCTGGGAACAGCCTGTCCTGGGGGGCTCCAATCCCCAGCCACCATCACCCTCACACAGCCCTTCCAACAGCTCCAAACCAGGCAGTAAATAAAGAAAAATAAAACACTGCCTCCAAGCCTGCCCCCGGCAGCCCCAGGGGAGGAGGATCCTTCTCTGCAAGATTCCAAACTGCTCCAGAGGGAAGGGCCAGAGGTGAGACCCCCTCTCCTGCCTCACACCAGCACCACCCTTATCCGCACAGGGGGAATTCTGCACGAGGGGCTCCCGAGGACACAAACCAGGGATGTCCCCTGGCAGTGGGACACTCCTGGGCCAGCACAGCCACCACCGAGGGGACAGACAGACCTGGCCCTGCACCCCTGCAGGGCCCCCGGGGAGGAGGAGGAGGAGGAGGGGATGCCCACGGCAGCTCCGTGCTGAAGAGGCTGCTGAGCAGCACAGGAGAGGGGGGACACAGGGGAGGAGACACAGGGCCTGGAGCAGGGTCTGAGTGCCCAGCTCGGGCACACACCGCCCACACAGCTCCTGCCATTCCCACCTGGAGCAGCCCCAGCCAGCCCCGCTATCAGCCCGGCACAAGCCTGCGCCGTCTCCAGCAGCCCCGGCAGCCATGGAAACTGGACGTTTTCCACTCTGAATTCCTTCCCTTTTGGAAAGGAGTTTACCAATAAAAGGCACTTAGTGCCGAATCACAGCCCAGACCCAGGCCGCCTAAAAAGAGCCAATTTCCCTCCTATTTGAGCAAAAAGCTGCGAACACGTTCGCCCCAGATGTTCCCTCCCTCCTGCAAATAATGGAGGGAGAGAAGCTCATTCAGGAGCTCCAGCTTGGCCACAGCCCTGCTCTGGGCAGCCTGTCCTGGGGCAGGCTGAGATCCAAGCTGGGACACCAGCCTTGGCTGAGGCACTGTGGGGTCACTCATGCCCAGGACTGCCAGCCCCCCACAGCCCCCCCAGGAGACCCTCAGGAGCACCGGAGGGGGAGGGAATGCCCAGCCACCAGTGCTGCTTGGAGCCCGAGATTCCAAAGGGCAGCCCGGGACACCCCACGCTGACAGTCACACACAGCAGGCTTGAGGGACATCCAAGGGGCTCCCACCGCCCCCTGCCCCCCGCTCACCTTCCTGCTGCCGTGCGAGGAGAAGCTGTGGGAATGCCTCTGGAGGCTGTCCCCGCCCAGGTCCAGCTGCGGCTTCCAGAGCTGCCCGTTGTCGCTGGGCAGGCCCTTGGCGGGGCCCAGCAGGATCCCGTTGTGCACCATGTCCTCGGTGCAGGTCAGCCGCAGGCTGCACAGGTACTCGTCCGTCTCCTTGTCCACCACCAGCAGCCGCGTCTCCGTCTCCACGGCCTTGATGCGCTGCACCACCTGTGAATGACAGTGACAGCTCAGAGCAGCCCGGGGTGGGCTGGGGGCGGCAGGGGCTGCACCCAAGGGCCATCAGCTCCCCCACAGTGCTGCAGGTCCTGTCTGGGTAAAGGTTTGTGCTGGTGATGGGGCAGAAAAGGCGAGAAGGCAGCTCTGGGAGATCCCTGGGGATGCTCTTCCAGCCCAGGAGCTGCAGCCACACAGCAGCTCTGCCCAGTCCACCTGGGAGCACCTCCTGCTCAAGAGTTTCCAGAGGCTGTCACTGTTCCTGGAGCACCAGCACCCCTCAGCCTGGCCCCATGGAGGGACAGCCCAGTCTGTCCCACCACAAAAACACCCTCGTTTCCTCAGTCCAGGGTGTGTTTCTGCTCCCACACCCAGGACAGGGGCACAGGAAGGCTCCGAGCACCAGTGTGGGCTGTCAGGTGCTGCACTGTCCCCCATCACCCCATTGTGCAGGCTAGGGGTGGATTTGGGAAGGGAACAGCCCAGTCCATGCACCCATCCCCAGTCCCAGCAGAGAGGCAGCACTGGGAGCAGGAGATGAGCCCGGCCCTGGCGGGATCCAGCTCCAGGCAGGCCTGAATGGGGACATTGTCCTGCTGTGCCCGGCTCCTTCCCAGGCATCAGGGACTGGCAGAGGCTCCAACAGACACTGACAGTGGGGAGAGCCAGGAGGAGCTGATCCCACAGCCAGGCAGGGGGTAAATCCCACCAGAGTGGGCTGGGATGGAAACAGGGAAAATCCAGAACATCCACCAGGAAAACACCTCCAGACCCGCTGCTGGCAGCCACCAAGGGCAGCTCCTCCCTGCACAGGCTTCATCCTGAGGAGGAGGAGGGGTGGCACTGCTGTCCCCAGCCTTGAACACCCCAGACATGCTGGGAACCCCCCAAAAGCAGCCCGGGGCTCCTGCTCTGATCTAGGTCACAGTGGCCAGACACGCCAAGGTTAGAGTGACAAACGAGACTAATACGCAATTAACCAGCGTTTATTTACTCCCTGCAAGCTCCACTCAAGGTCAACAGAGCCGGTATCTGCAAACAAGAAAAAAAACCAGCCTGCAAGAAATTTACAGGCTGCAGACAAGGCTGAAGTAACTCATCCACTGCAGCCTGTCTGCACGGCAGCGACGCCGGGCTCCCACCCGTGTCCAGCCTGGAGGGTGCTGATCCATCAGACCCACAAAACCCATCTGCTCCCGTTCAGATCCGTTTACACCTGACATCAGACAGGGCTGCTGACACCAGCAGTGCCTGAGCAGGGACACTTCTCCCAGAGGGGCCCTGGCAGCAGCAGCCAGCGCACGGCAGCGAAGGGGAACGTGCTGGCCCTGCAGCGACACCCCCCAGACCCCACAGTTCGGGTGCTGCAGGCAGCACAGGGAATCACAGGGGTCCCATGGACTGCAGAGAAGCTCAGAGGGTCCACGCAAGGGTCCAAAGCTGGTGTGGAGCAGTGCTGGGCTCACCCCATGGCCCAGTCCCCCAACAGCCACAGCAAGAGCAGTGATGGAGCGAAGGTCCCACGAGTGCCTGGGCTGAGCCAGGCAGGGATGGAGAGTGGCACAGAGCAGCCCCTTGCCCCCTCCCCATGAGCAGGAGGGGCTGTGAGGAGCCCCCCAAGGCAGCAGCTCTCCCTGGGACAGAGCAGAGGTGGGAGGCAAAGCAGCAGCCCCCAGTGAGGTCCTGCCCAGCACCGTACCCGCTTCCGAGCCATGCTCCCCACCCGGAGTCCTGCAGGCGTCTGCAGACAATGCAGCCTCCCCTGTGCATCTGGGCCCTGCTCAGCACCCGACCCAGCCCCACCATTTCCGCAGCCCCACCCAGGCAGACTTTCACCCCTGGCGACAGCAGCGCCGGCCCGGCAGAGCCCCTTCCACCCTTGCTGGGAAGGACTCACAGTGCCACTCGCAGAGGTGCCCGTGCCCGGCTCCAGGCTGCCCGGCTCCAGAGGCACCAGCAGGATTTCCATGCCCCGGGCATGGTGGGAGGGCAGGACCTGTGGCTCTGCCCGGTTCCGAGGAACCCAGGATGCAACTTTGAGACATGAAACGCCCCGAGAACACGCTCTGCCTTCGCGCCTTGGGCAAGGCCAAGAAAAAAAACAGAGAACAAAGACAAAAATGCTGCCAGCTTCAGCTGGAAACACAGTTACACCCAAACAGCAGGGCCTTGTGTGCTGCGGCTCCGACCCGGTGCACATGGAAGTGTTACTTATTCAAGGTTGGGCAAGGAGCAGCACGAGGCAGGGCCACGGTGAGGCGGCTGCTCAAAGCCACCGTGTGACCCGCCAGGGCAGCGCCCTTCCCACGGCCCATCAGCGCTGGGTGGTTTTTGGGGGAAGGAAGAGGTTCTGGTGGTATTGAGGCAGGAAAAGGGGTGATCCCAGAGCAGGCAGGGCTGCTCCTGCTCCCACCTCGTGCCCTCTCACAGATGGCAGTGCCACGGCAGCCGAGTTCCTTGACACCCTGGATGGGACACCCTGTTCCAATCACTGCTCTGCAGCAGGGGACGAGTGCCAGGGCTCCGTCCTGCCGCCAGCGGCAAAAACAACAACAAAAAAAAGGAAGAAAGAGAAATTTCCCCCTCCCATTTCACTTGACCTACTGGGAAGCCCCAGCACGTTTCAAAGACGCAGCTGGCTCCGCTATCGCCCGTCCCCAGCAGCCCAGCGCCAGCAGGGAGCTCGGGTGGCTTCCAAGGCACCACAGGAACACGGCCCTCCTTCCTGCCCAGCCACATCAAAGATGGGGATCCTCCTTCAAGGGGTTTGAAATCACACTCAGGACAAACAGCAGCTTTCGCACGGCTGGCTCAGAGCATCAAAACAAGCTCAATTAGCCAGGAAACCCCACCGGGCTCACAGGGAGGAGTCCAAGGGGCTTTGTTGGAGCCACTTGGAAGGCTCAGCTTCACCTTCAGCACAGCAACATCCATACCTGGGGGTGAGGTCTGGGAACACACGGCCCCCCAGAACTCTGTGGGGTCAAGGCACGTCCCAGCTGTGCCCCCACGCACCGCTGGCAGCAGGGCTGAGCAGATGTTTTAAGTTACTAAAACATTAAATCCTGCAGAGCCCCATGAGCCACGAGGCCAACTGTGCCCCTGCCAGGCTCCGAGTGTCCAGCAGGACTGGAGCAGCTTGAACCACACTGCTTGGTTTTTGTTTTGGTTTGGTTTTTTCCTTCGCATTGCTTGTATTTTTGGTGGTTTTTTTTTTTTTTTCCGCATTTCTTGGGTTTTTTTAGACTAAATTGTTTGACAAATGCAAGTTCCAGTTTTACAAGCAGAAATCGCCACAGCCAGAAACAGCTTCTGTTGGAGAGCAGAGAACCAGCACCCTTGGACCTGCCCAGTCCCGGCGTGGCCAGGAAGAGCCACGACTCCCCCCGAGCCCTATCGCTCCCTGGCCAGCCCAGCCCCGAACATCTGCACGGCTCTATCTGGAGATTTGAAGGCATCTTCCTACACTCCGGGCTGCACAGGCAGGCGCAGCTCGCCCAAAGCAGCCAAGAAAACCCACAGCAGAGCCGGAAATAAAGCCCGGGTCTCCCCATTCCTTTCCACCACAGATTGCATAACGCGGCAGAGCCCTGCCCAGCCCCACACACACCTCCGGCTTTCCCACCTTGACACGACTGCAGCGTCCTGCGCCCAGAACCGCGGGTCCCGGGGCACGCAAACCCCCCTGCAGCCCAAGCCTGGCATCCGGGGGGCACCCACCCCACCGCGGCACCCAGCACCGCTGCACCCACCCCACCGCGGCACCCAGCACCGCCGCGCAGGCCGGGGATGCTCCGGCGGGGATATTTCGGGAAACCCCCGCTTTCTGCCGCCGCAGGGATGCCGGAGCCGGGCACAGCCCCGCGGCGGGCGCTCGGCCCGGGGCTCCCGGGGCTGTCCCCGCTGTCCCATCCCGCACCTGGTGATGTGTCTCCTGCTCCACGTTGAGCCCGTTCACCTCCACGACGCGGTCCCCGGCGCGCAGCCCCGCCGCCTCTGCGGGCGAGCCGGGCTCCACTTTGCGGATGAACTGGCCGCTCTTGCCCTTCTCGCCGTGCAGGTGGAAGCCGTAGCCGCTCTCCCCCTTGAGCATTCGGCACAGCCGCGGCTTCAGCTGGTCCTTGGCCATGGCCGGCGGCGGAGCGGCGGAGCGGCGGCGCTGGGCGGGCGCGGGGCCGCTTTTATGGGCGGCCCGGGGCGGGCGCCGAGGGGCGGGCCGGGACCGGGGCCGGCGCCGGGGCCGGGGCTGCGGCCGGCGCCGGGAGCGGGGCAGCAGCGGGGCCGGGGGCCGGGGCCGGGGCGAGGCGCAGCTCGGCCATGCTGCGGCTGCCCCGCGGCACCGGGAGCGCGGCGGGCGGGGACGGCGGCGGGACGGGAGGGGACGGGGCGGAGCCGCAGCGAGGGACGGGGCGGGCGGGGCGACACCGACACCGGCACCGGCACCGGCATCGGCATCGGTACCGGACCGACACCGGCACCGGCATCGGCATCGGCATCAGTACTGGAACCGACACCGGCACCGGCACCAGCATTGCCATCGGCATCGGTACCGGCACCGGCATCAGTACCGGAGCCGACACCAGCACCAGCTGCTGATGGAGCCCCGGGGCCAAAGCCCTCCCAGCAGCAGCGATCTGCTCGGATCCCTGTGGCACGGGGCGCCCAGAGCAGCTGTGGCTGCCCCTGCATCCCTGGCAGTGCCCCAGGCCAGGTTGGACGGGGCTTGGAGCAGCCTGGGACAGTGGGAGGTGGCCCTGCCCAGGGCAGGGGTGGCACTGGTCCTTTAAGTCCTTTAAGTCCTTTAAGTCCTTTAAGTCCTTTAAGGTCCTTTCCACCCCTAGCCGTTCCAGGATTCGATGACCCCTGGTGGGGAAAGGCTCCTGCTCCATCCTGGCTGACCCTTGGAGAGGCCACCCGGGTTTCACCTGGGCTGAGTTTGTTTAATGAAGCACAGAGATCCCCGGCTTCACCTTTTTGCATTCCTCGTCTTCATTTCCTTGAAATCTTTCACAAGGAGGACACGACCCAGAGCAGCTGTCACAGTGACAGCTCTGAGTGTCACATTCCTTTGACACAGGTTCTCAGGCCTTCCTCTGCAGGTTCTCCTTCCTCAACAGATTTTGCAGTGCTGAAGCAAACACAGCAGCCAGCTGGAGGCTGGAAATAAAAGGCTCCAGAAATTTAATATTGATTTATTTTTAATGCATAGTTAGCCTAAAAAACCCTACTTCCACTGCAGTCATACATAAAGTCACCCTTAAAAAACCCTTGAATCAGAAAGATGCTTGAAGACTGTATCCTGAAAAATCACAGCAGGATTTATCTCTGGCAGCCCTGCCCATCTCAGTCCCTGCAGGCAGCGGCAGAGCAGGGGCTGGCTGGGGGCACTGGGTGCTGTCCCTTGGGGTGTCTGTCACCAAGGGAGATGTGATGTCCCACCAGGAGGATGTGATGTCCCACCAAAGGAGATGTGATGTCCCTCCAAAGGAGATGTGATGTCCCACTAGGAGGATGTGATGTCCCACCAAAGGAGATGTGATGTCCCACCATGAGAGATGTGATGTCCCACCAAAAGAGGATGTTATGTCCCACCACAGGAGGACACTTTGTCCCACCAGGAGGATGTGATGTCCCACCAGGAGGATGTGATGTCCCACCACAGGAGGATGTTTTAGTTCCACCAGTGACGATGCTTTGGCTCCTCTTCTCCCTGTGTCACTCCAGCAGCGCCGACCTCAGCACAAAACCCTGGGTGACACAAGAGGAGAGCTGAGCAGCTCGGAGACTGTTTTATTTGCTGTACAACACAACTGCTCCCTTGAGCCTCTTTGTGGAGTCCTGAGGCTTTTTATCAGGCTGGAGGAGTGCGAATAATTGATTTTTCCACTCACTGGCTAAACCAAAATACTGGAGGGAAGGGGGGAGGAGAAGGAATTGTTTCAAGTTTATTTGAACCAAAAAGTTTTTCTTTTGATTCGGCGCAATAAAAACACGGTGGGAGAAAATCTTTTGGGTGGTCGGAGTGAATATTTTAACCCTTTTGAATACCTTTGTTAAAGCCTTGGGAGCATGAAAATTAAAAAAAAAAAACAGTGAAAAAGAGGAAATATTTCAAAAAGAAAAACAGTTGTTTGTTTTTTTAAAAAATGCGCTTTTCTTAACATAAGCATTTTCTCAAGTGTGTCCTGGATTTATTGATTTTTTTCAACCTCAGTGTCTCCAAAAGGGATTCTTTCCCCCCAAAAAAATCTATTTATTGTAGAGAGTGTAGGGGACTTGGTAGAGCCCTGACTCAGCACTGGATCTTTGTCTGAGCACCTTGTGAGCCTAAAATGGAACATTTATTTAATGATCCCTTTACTTTGAGGGCTGTGGTTGTGCCTGTGGCGCACAGCTCTGGGCTGTCCTGCCCGTCCTGGGACACAGCTTGGTGCATCCCTTGGCACAAACATGGATCACAGGGAAATCCTGCGAGTTTTTTTCACTGCAGCTGACGGAGAAGGAGCTGGAAGGAACATAAAAATGCATCGTGCAAATGTGCACCCATGCAAGGTACAAAATCCCTTTGGTTCTTCCCATCCTGCCTTCTCCCACCCTCCCAAGTCTCATGGAAAACAAAATGAGAGAGCACAGAGACGTTCCTGCCCCCTGGAACGTCAGAGCCTTGGGTAAATCCAGCAGATCCTGCTCAGGCAGAAGTTCTCCATTTAAATTTCTGTGTGTTTTGATTTGGGCAGATCTGGAAGCACAGGCAGTGCAGGGACCTGTGAGTGCAGTGGCTTGGGAGGGTCTGGAGCTCTTTTTGGCCGACCTCTGCCTCCAGTTCCCTCCCTGCCCTTGTTGAGCAGTGACAGAGAATTCCACCCGTGTCCTGCTCAGTTTGTTTGAGGCCTGATGCTGCTGGACACTAATCCAAAGTGCAGGTGCTGGGAAGACTTTCCCAGTTATGGAAATCAGAGTCACCCTTCAGGCTCCCGGGCAGCTCCAAGTGGGGATTTTGGGGAGCCCACAAAGCCCATTCAGAAACTGGGAAATCCTCAGCTGATCCCCCAAGCCTGCTCAGCCTGGTTTGTTCCCGAGGCAAGGGGAGGCTGAGGAGCTCTTTGAGGAGGAGGATGGTTGATGATGGAGTCGCTGGGCTGTGCCAGAGCTTCCAGAGGCACGGGAGGTTTTCCACGTGCCTGTGGGTCTCTGCTGCACACACACTGCTGAGATGCCAAGAGCCCTGTGCCTCGCTCGTGGCTCCATGTTGGGTGGCTTTGGGCAAACCTGGTGGCCTCTCTGTGTCCCCCTCAGCCCGTCCCTCTCCCGGGTGTCTGTCCCTCCCTTCAGCTCACGGCGCTCAGGGCTGGGAGCTTTGCTGGGCAAGGGCTGGGCTGGGTGCTGCTCCTGGCTGTCCCAGTTCCTTCCCCACCGTGGGAGTAGCTGGCAGGGAGCTGCTCTTCCTCCCACCCACCTTCCTCCTCCTCCTCAGTGCTGGTGTTTATCCACATCCTGCTCCACACCCAGCTTCCCACCCCGCAGCTGGAGCTCACCAGGCTCCGCTCCCCAGGGCAGCCTGGCCGCTCCCAGCACCTTCTGCTGGGTGTGGAGGGAGCTGTGCCCGAGCTCAGGGATGCTGCTCGTGCTGAGCGATCCCTGCTGGGAGCTGCAGAGCCCTTGCCACGGCATTGATTATCTCTGACTGCCAGTAAATGAAGTCCTGGGAATTCCCAGTGGCTCGGATGCTCCGTGCTCGTTCCTCCCTTGTTTCACCATCACTCAGCGTGGGGCTGCTGGGCCTGGCTGCTCCCAGGGGATGATTTCAAAGGGGATGATTTATTTGTGCTGCCGGAGGAACCAGGAGTGAGAGGAGAGCTCATAAAAAACACCATCTCATTTTCCCTGAGCCTCTGTGTGTGGCACTATTGAGCTGTAAACATTTCCCAGGTTAGATTGATGGGGATAGAAGCAGAACCGATCATTAGGAGGATTAATTACAGGTTTTGTGGGTTGTGAAAGTCCAGAAAGTTCAGCCACACTGCTGAGAGGCGGGAGATCCGTCTTGCACAACCTGGCAGCTCCTTTATTATCTGCAGGAGGTGGCAGAGCTGTGGGAGCTGAGCTGGAGGGGCCGGTGCTGCGGGCGCTGTGCAGGCGGGGAGCTGGCCACGGGCCCAGCCGGGCTGGCCACACCTGAGCCTTCCACGTGGGAATTCCAGGGATGCTGCTCCCACACCCCAGCGAGCCACCCTGCTCCACACCCAGTGTGCCCGTGGGACAGACACCCACTGCCCCTGCCAGGCAGGATAACGCCTTTCCCTGGAAGAGCTGGGATGTGTCTGGTGTGTGCAGGAAAACCCCATGGATAACTCCAGAGGGGCTGGGTCCTGAGGAGCATAGCTCATTCCCTGAGCTGGTGCTGCTGGTGGTGCCACACTGGCACGTCACCATGCCTGCCACAGCAAGGATGTGGATGTGGGAGCAGCGCTGGCTCTGGGGCCTTGCGAGCACTCATCCCCAGCAGCATCCATCTCCAGGGGCAACCAGTGCTGGAAACACCCATCCCCACAAGCACCAGCTGCTCCTGGTGGCACAGGTCATTTATGTTCCTGCTGGCACAGTCCCCTCTGTTCCTGGTGGCACAGGTCCCTTCTGTTCCTGGTGGCACAGTCCCCTCTGTTCCTGGTGGCACAGGTGCCTTCTGTTCCTGGTGGCACAGGTCCGCTCTGTTCCTGGTGGCACAGGTGCCCTCTGTTCCTGGTGGCACAGGTCCCTTCTGCTCCTGGTGGCACAGGTCATTTATGTTCCTGGTAGCACAGGTCCCCTCTGTTCCTGGTGGCACAGGTCCCTTCTGTTCCTGGTGGCACAGGTCCCCTCTGTTCCTGGTGGCACAGGTACCCTCTGCTCCCAGTGGCACAGGTCCCCTCTGCTCCTGGTGGCACAGGTCATTTATGTTCCTGGTGGCACAGGTCCCCTCTGCTCCTGGTGGCACGTGCCCGTGGCAGCTGAGCTGCCCCACAGCAGAGTGGGCACTCCCCAAATACAGCTCTGTGTACACTCAACATGGGGGTGGCACCTCCAGGCTGGCAGGGCCTGGGGACACCTGAGGGGCCTGCAGGAGGGTCCTGGTCCCCCTTGGGCTCCCCAGGAACAGCCCTGGGCTGCTGCAGCTCGGCTGGGGACATCTGTGTCCAGGTCTCTATGCCACAGTCATTTGTCAGTGCTCGGGACACCCCAGAGACAGAGGTCTTGTCCCCTCCTGATCCCTGCAGCTCCTGCCCCTTATTTGCAGTCAGGGGAAGGAGGGGACAGGATCCCAGGTCCTGCAGCCCAGAGCTCCCCACAGGGACATTTGGGGCCATTTCAGGGACCATCCAGGACAGCCAGCTCTGTGCACGGGATTTCCATCCACAGCCAGAGATGTGCTCATTCCTGGCCTGCATCCCTGAGGAACAGATTCTGAGCAGAGCCGACGATGGAGGAAATTCCTTGGGGAGTTTTCTTCCTCCTGGTACCCGCAGGGGCCATTGTGTGTGCCCGGGCCAGCCCGGTGTGAGCTCACAGCAGCTCCCCCGGGCCGGCCGGTTCCTGTCCCGGCCTCTGCCCTTCCCAGAGCCCCCACTGGCTGCTGCTGCTCCCCTGGGAGAGGCCAGGGAGCCGGGAAGGAAAAGGAGCTGCCCCGGGTTGGGGTGGGACGTCTTCCTGCCTGCCACGGTCCCTGGGATTCACCCGCCTCTGGGCCTGGATCAAAACGCATCCGCTGGCACCGGCCGGGGAGCCTCGGGCATTGCCAGCCCCTTCTGGAACCACAGAGTGCCAAGGCAGCCTTGGGGACGGAGCTGGGCCAGAGCCAGCTCCAGAGCCAGCTCCAGGCCCAGGTGTGCTGCGTGGTCACCCCGAGCAGCCTCAACCCTGGGCTGCCCTGACCCAACACGGGCACTGGGGCTGGAGAGAGCCGGAGCTCCCACCCCTTCCAGGACCTGTGGCCTTGGCTGGGGCCGTGCAGGCAGAGGGACACCCACAGGGACAGCTCCCCGCTCTGCAAAGGTGCAGGGATGGGGACGTGGGCAGGGCTCACCCTCATCTCCCTGGTGACCGCTGTGGCCACAAGAGGGCACGGGAAGGCCACCGGCTGCCACTGCACCCCTGGCACCTCTGTCCACCACCCCACAGCCTCCAGGACATGGCAGGAGGGAAGGGACGATCTGTCCCACTGGCAGTGGGGGGTTTCTGAGCCCCCCACCTGCCCCAAAGTGCTGCTGCAGCCCTGGGCTGCAGTTTTCCTGCAAAGCTGCTCTGGGGGATCAGGAAGCACCGGGACCCTGAATGGGGCCAGGAGCTGATGTGCTGCTGCAGCTCTGGGCCCGTCCATGCTCCTCTCGAAAGCTTTTGTCCCCTCACTTTGCTCCCAGCTGCAAATCCCAGATGTTGGCATTTCCCCTGAGCATCCCTGGGGCTGCATTCCAATCTGGAGCATTCCTGGGGGCCTGGACAGGGAATCCCTGCAGCCCAGGCTGTGGGGTCCCCGTGGTCTGGGCACGCAGCCCCTCAGAGCAAGGGGATGTGATGGGGAAATCCAAGGGGAATGTGGGATCTCCCTCAGGATCAGCCTTTAGAAGGATCAGATTAACATCCATTAGGGATGGCTGGGTCCTGCCCTGAGGTAGGAGAGTAATTAAATGCCTTTTTAAGCTTCCTTCCTTTTTATCGGGCTCATTGACCCCCAGGGAAGGCCCAGATGTCTCCAGAGAAACAGGAGCACAGAGGAAATTATTTTACAACCCCGGGAGGGAATCAGCTCGTACCGTACAGGAAAAATGATTTTGGAAGGTGAGAAGTGAAGGGCTTGTGGTTCACTGAATGTCTCGCTGGGTTCACTCCAGCAGCTGGAACATTCAAGTGTTTGCTCCCAACAGACGAGGATCTCTCATCTCATCCTTCACCCTCCTGCTCAAAGCAGAGCTTTACCTGTTCTACCTCATTTTATCCCCTCTTTTCCTGGAGAAATCGGCCTCATGGCCTCTCCAGGGGCTGCTGGCTGCTGCCAAGGATGGGTTCAAGGGCAGCAATTGTGTCTCACCAGACCCATCCGAGCACTGCGCCATCCAAGGGCAGGAACTGGAAATCGTGGGAGGGAGGAAGGAGAGGGGACATGGAGGAGAAACTGGTGGGGAAACAACTGGGTGAGAACAATCCTTCATGGGTAACAGCCCCTGAAATCCTCCCAGGGAGCCACTGAGGGGTGACAGCAGCCCCCAGGGTGAGGGGAGTGTGGCAGGGAGGGCTTGGCCTGCCTGGCTCCCCTGACAAGCCCTATGAGGGATTTTTCCTTCCAGACCCCAAATCAGGCAGCACAAACCTTGGCAGGAGCAGGGGGTTCATCTAAAAGGGGTGGAAATGTTTCTTTTTGTCAAAATCCACTGGCAGTTTAAAGCTCAGCAGTGCCAGACTCAGCCCCCCAAAATGAAGTTGACTCTAAATCCCAGATCCCACCCGCTCCAACGCCCTTCCCCACATGCTCCTGCCCAGCCCTGAGGCTTCTCCCTGGTTTAACGGGGATTGACACTTATTTCCATCAGTGGGAATATACAGAAATTAAACCCTGAGCAGGCAAAACCCAATCAGAGCAGTGAGGGCTCGCAGAGCTTTTGTACAGCCCAGCTGAGGAAATACCCCAAAATTTTGTCATCTGAGTTGGCACTTGGCCTGCCAGTGACTCCCAGACAGGCAGTAAAAGGGATTTACTGTAAAACTGCAGAAAAAATTGTGTCAAGGAGTTAAATCATGTCAGAAATATCTGGGAGTGACCCAACTGCTGACGTGTCTGCCCCGTGCAGAGCCAGACCAGGTTTTGCTCTCAAAAAAACCTCACCAAGACCCCACAACAGCACCAGGAAGCCAAAGTTTCCTTTGATCACATCTCATTTTAATGAGGGCAGGTTCCGAGGAAGCGAACAGTACATGTTTCTATCAGATTGCAAACAAGCCAGTACAGAAATGTAAAAAAAATAAACAAAAATAAATATCTCCCCTGTTTCTTTCTCCCCGAGTTCATAGCGCAAGGCTGACCTGGAAACAAGATGAATTCACCACTGTGGCTGGGCAGTGGCTGTGAGAAATCAGATTTTTTGGGATGTCATTGTCTGTGTGGTGTCAGAGAGGTCAGAGATCTGCTGAGGAGCCCCTTCCCTGCCAGCCAGGGGAGCAGATCCCAGCTGGGGCAGGCAGTGCTCCTCTGGCACAGGAAGCGTCTCCACCACGTCTGTCAGCGGGTCAGAGCCAGGTCTTCAAGCGGGAAGAGCTGCAAGGAGAAGAGGGAATGGATTATTCTGGAGTATCCAGCTCCAGCACCACCCCCCTCCCCACGTGGGACCCCATTTCCCCTCAGTGCAGTGTTTAAACCACAGCTTCATTCACAATTTTCATTCAATCTCCTCCTCCACAGGGGGAGATGTGACCTGCAGGTTCCCTTTCTGCCACCATGCATGCAGATAAAGCCCACACAGACAAACCCCACACAGACCCAAATTCCAGGTTCGGACCTGCCCACAGTGGGAATTTGGCTGGGAAATCAGAGGGATGCACGAGTGTACCCAAGAGCCTGTGGTACCCAGGAGAGCACAGACGTATCACAGCTGGGCTGACCCGTCTGAGCTTTCCCAAAATGATTCTAATCCCAGATTTCCTCCAAAAAAAACGAAGTGGGGGAGGAATACAGCTACATGTTTCAGGGGCTGATCCAACAGCTGAAAGCCCCGGTGGATTTCTGCTGGATGTTGGCTCCAGCTTTACATAAGAGGAAAGAAATGTAAAGCGTGGAGCCAGCCCCGAGGCAGTCCCACGCAGCCTGGCTGAGCCCGAGGGGCAGGAGGAGGGTCCCGAGGGGGGGAGGGCCATGCTGGGAGCACCCCGGCACCCCCAGGCTGCCAGCCCCAGGGACACCCCAGGGACACCCCAGGGACACCCCAGGGACACTCCTCTGGCATGGACAGCTCAGTCCCACAGGGGCGGGTTTGTGATGCACCAAACAGGGGCCACAGAAATCCCACAGTCCTGGAATGGTTTGAGTTGGAAGGGACCTTAAAGATCCTCCAGTTCCACCCCCTGCCACGGGCAGGACAACTTCCACTACACCAGGCTGCTCCAAGCAACCTGACCTTGGACAATTCATCCAGACCTTTTTCTGCCCCAAAAGGCGAAGTGCAGCACCTACACACACGCCCTTACGTGGTACCACTCCTCCAAGGTTCCCTGAACCCCGATTTCCTGATGAAACCCCTGCAGGGCTCCTCACTCCCCGAGACCTGGTGACCCCCCAGCACCTGGGGTCCGCAGTGACAGCAGGACTGCACACCCCGAGCATGGATCGCACCCCTCGAGCATCCCGGAGCACCGCGGACCGGCCGCTCCCCCGGCTCCCCCCGATCCCCCGGATCCCCCCGGATCCGTCGGGCCGCGCGTTACCTGAGGCTGGCGGGGGCCGGGCGGGGGCCGGGCGGGGCCGCCCCAGCCCCAGCCCCGCCGGAGCAGGCGCTGCAGGACGCGGCCGGGGCCGGGCGGCGGGGCCGGGGCGGCGGCCGGGGGGCTGTCCCCGGCGGGGCGGCCCGGGGACGGGGGGCTGTCCCCGGCGGGGGTCCCGGCGTGCCGGGGGGGCTCGGCCGGCAGCTCCCGCCGCCAGAGGTAGGGAGAGCGGCGGACCCCCATCAGCAGCCCCGAGGCGCGACCCACCGTGTGGTACCGGGGGCTGGCGACGTGCTTGTACCAGGCGCCCGCCGGGGCGGCCGGCAGCATCAGCCCCAGCAGCACCAGGGCCCCCCAGGCGCCCCCCGACAGCTGTCCCCTGGCCATGGTGCAGGGCAGCGTGGCTGTGCCCGGCCCCGGGCACCCCAGCGACGGCTGCCCCTCGCCCGCGCCCCGCCGGTTTATAGCGCCGTCGGGAGGGGCCCCGCGGCTCCGCCCCGGCGCCCCCGGCCGCCCTCCCCCGGCAGCCTTCCCCCCCGGGATGCCGGCACCCCCCCCATGGCCCCCAGCATCCTCTGAGCATCCCTGAACGTCTCCCTGCAAGCCGCAGCATCCCGCGCATCCGTGAGCAACACCTTGCTGCTTTTAGCATTTCCCCGTGGCCCCGAGCATCCTCTGAGCATCCCTGAGCATCCTCCTGAAACCCAGAGCAACCTGAGCGCCCGTGAGCATCCTCCCTGGAGCCTTCGGCATCGCCCCCATGGCCTCGAGCATCCTCTGGGCACTCCCCCGAATCCTGGAGCCTCCCAAGCCTCCGTGAGCATCCTCCGTGTTGCCTGTGGTGAAGTGCTCAGGACCATTTGCAGTGGGTTTGTCAGGCTGCTTCCCCTCCTCTTCTGCCACTCAGTTCTTCTTAAATACAATATCACCATCAATCCTGCCTTTCCAGTCAGCTGATTTCCCCCCAGATTCCTTAATGAAACCAAGCAGGTGAAGTTTATGCTCATCAGAGAGCTATTCCAGTTCCTTCTGCTTATTAGGGAAGTTCTTGGCTTTATATGCTGAACTAGGACTAAAGAATTTCCGGGGGTATTTTCAGGCCACACAGTAACTTGATTAATTTTCATCTCAGCATTTTAGAATTATGGAATGGTTTGACTTGGAAAGGACTTTAGAGCCCATCCCATTCCACCCCCTGCCCTGGGCAGGGACACCTTCCACTATCCCAGGTTGCTCCAAGCCCCATCCAAGCTGGCCTTGGACACTTCAGGGATGGGGCAGCCACAGCTTCTCTGAGCAGAGGTTGGGATTTCTCCTTGTGGATTTTATTTTAACATGGTCTAAAGGAATCCCATCCAGGCTGCTTCCCATCATCAGGATACCCCAGTCCTTCACCATCCAGCCCCATCTTCTCCCACCCAACAAGCACAAGTTCCCAGTGGAGCCTTCCTCGATCAGCCCAGCCTGCAGCTGTTGGTGTTCTGTGCCCCTCCGCTCTGGGGGATGTTTTTCCAGGCTCACACTGGGGACAGAGCTTTGCTGGGGCCCCCTCAGAGTGTGGGAACTCAGCCAAGGAACGCCCTCCTCCTGTAGGAACCAGCCCCTCGGCCCAGCAGGGATCAGAGCATGCGGGAATGGGCAATGTCAGTGTGGAGCCTCACGATTTTCCTCTTCTGAGAAGGCTGGGGATGAATGCAAATCCCAGTCGGCAAGAGGGAGATCCAGCCTTTCATGAGAGGATGCTGGAAGTTACGACTGTGCAGAGCACAACTCGTTCCTGTAACGAACCAGAGCAGAGTCCAACTCATCCAGGCTCAAGTTCTTGGAAGTGCCCAGGTTTACAGTAAGGATGCAGCCGGCTCCTGTTTCACTCCGAGCCAATCCCTGCTGGATGGGCTATTTTTGCCACCCCTTGAGTGCTCTGGACATTAGAAGGGCCTCAGCACTTTGATGTTTAATAGAGCCATTAATGAATGGCAGCAGTACAGAGCAGCCCAGCTCAGCCCCGGCCACCCGGCACGGGACACGCGCTGCTGGCTCTGCTCCCTCCAGCAAAAGCCATTACACTCCCTCCTCCCCATGAGGGAAGGATCCATTTGGAAGCACCTGATGCTCCTCTTTGCTTGTTCTGCACTGCCCTGTGCCCAAACCACGGCAGGTTTAGCAGCTCTTGTTTCACTGCAGCCACACTCCAAAGAGGGCTCAAGATTCCCAGGCAGGAATGGAAGATTTCCTCATTCCCAGGGATCTGCCTGAAGTGTCATTTCTGGTGGTTTTGGCGTGACTTGGATAGCTTGTCACCCTGATAAAATCTAAGTTTCCAGGGTTTCAACATCCATGAGCTGAACTCTTTCCTCTCGGGAATGATCCCTGCCAGCAGCTCTGTCCACACAGCACCGGGACCCTTGGGATACAGCGTGGCTCCGGATCTCCAGCAGAGCGCACCGTTTCCTCTCCCAAGTATTTTTAAATATCTTCCCAACGAAACAGCTGATAAGCAATTTGTCTTCTATTTATATTCTAAGTAAGTAAAGATAATTTTAGGATTCTTCTTCCCCTCGCAGAAGCCGATGCTCCGCAAATACCGTAGCACGTCAGCGGGCACATGGCACCGTGCTGCTCCAGGGTGGGCTTGTGCCAGGAACTCCCCCAGAGGAGCAAAATCCTGCTTATTTTTGGGAGATAAAAAACTTTTGAACAAGTCCTGGTTCCTATGGAAGTCTTGTAGAGACTCAGAGGAATTTGAGATTTCTGCTTCTCGGGTCATTTCAATGAGCTGCAGGTGTTTATCAACCTTGGGCAGGGTCCAGCTGACCCCAGGCCCTTTTGGAAAGCCCATTTTTATGTTTTTATTTAAACCCCCAGACTTTGGCTCCAGCATCACATTTCCCAACCACACAGACACTGCTCAGCCATCCCAGTGCTCGGATGAACCCTCAGTGATGTCATTCCACATTTGCTGAGGGGAAGGGGAATGGGATCATCATTGGATCACAGAATCCTGGAATGGTTTGGGTTCAAAGTGACCTTAAAGCTCATCCAGTCCCACCCCCTGCTGTGGGCAGGGACACCTTTCACTATCCTGGGTTGCTCCAAGCCCTGTCCAACCTGACTTTGAACATCTCCAGGGATGGGGCAGCCACAGCTTCTCTGAGGAACCAAAGTGATTTATCACATGGCTCAGCTGCTGAAGGCATTTAAGGTTTTCCTCTTTTATTTTGGAATAAAATCACTTTTTCTGTAAGGGGAAGGTTCTGCTGCATCCTGCCCATCCTGCTGCATGCTCGGGTTCTCCAGAGGGCACCTCCAATTTCTGCACTGCACCCACCATCTCCACACACCTCCAGAGCGTGAACTGGGGTTTCTGGAAAACATCCCGAGGGACCCCAGGGCTGAGGGGAGAGAGGGGCGAGCAACTGGAGGCATCACATCCTCACCCCTGCCATAAACCCAGCCCAGCTCTCCAAAGAGCCTCTCCACCCGATTTAATTCCTGCTGTGCTCTCACCTCCCACCACACGCATTACTGCAGCCACTCAGGATTTGTGGCTTTGGAGAATGAGCTAAATTAATTTGATGTCCCAGAAAGAGGCACTTGAAAGCGAAACCGGTGGGGTTTAATGACAGCATTTTCCACATTTTTATGATAATGACTCTGGTGTTTATTGGAAGGTTAGAGACTCAGCCGAGCAGGAAAACAAAGCAATCGGAGAGGCCAGAGCTGCCATGGGGCCTCTGCACCCCTGGGCATTAATGCCTGTTCTATACACGACATTTTTTGGCCATTTGGGCTCTCCAGCATGTCCCTGTGGGAGTATGAGAGGATGGAGGTGACATCACTTGGGATGAAGAGGAACAGAGCCTGCCCTCCTGCACTCTGCACACTCATCCAACTCTGCTAATTGGGATCATCCTGTTCTTCACACTGGGAAACTGAGGCACAGAGTGTTCAGCACATTGCCAAAGACCACACAAGGGAACGGAACTTTGGCCCAAGTAACTTGGAGCCCCCTGCTCCAAGGGCTTTCACCTGGACACTGCCCAGCTCTGCCTTCCTGTGCAGGTTGGCCTTGGAGAGACACACACAAATCAGCCAAAGGCAGCTTCACCTCTGTGAAATCAGCTGGAGGCTGGAGAAGGGATGGGTTCTGCTGCCCATCCCACACCGGGCAGTGCCAGGCCCTTCCCTCGCTGGGCCATGGGTGGTTCTGCTGTGAGGAGGGGACTCTCACACAAGGCTGGAAGCTCAGCAGCTGAGCGAGCTGGGACTGCAGATCCACTCCAAAATGGGACAGGATGAACACCCTGCCTGGCTGCCCAGGGCATTGCTCTGATTCCTCATTGCTCAATCTCTGCCCAGACACCGAATCCCTGCCCTTCCCCTTTGTCTTCTTTCCCAGACTCACATCCCTGCTGCCTCCTGCATTCCTTCAGCCTGGGAGTGAGCAAAGCCTTCATGGCAAGAAAAAGATATTCCCACACATGTAAACCCTGATGTTTTCCAATACTCATCCCACTGCTGAGCTCCTGGGGAATCAGAAGAGTGTTTGTGTGGGGCTGGGACGAGGCACTCGCTGGGGGGGACCCAAACAGCCTCGGTCCCTCGGGTGCCGTGGTGGCAGCACGCCAGAAAGCCCCAGCACAACAACCTTTGCCATCTTCTTGCATCTCGAGTGTGTCCTTGAGTAACAAACTCGGATCACAGAGCAATTCCTGCCCCCGGTGATTCAGAACGTGATTAAATGCTATTTGTCTGTTGCTCTGAAATAAAGGAGCTGTAGTTGCTGGAAACAAATTACGGTTTCAAGCTGTGAGGTTAAACACACCTTGACTCCCTGAGAAAGCTGCTGCAAGCTTTGGTGGCTCTGAAAGAAAGAGGAAACAACAAGGGGTGTTTCCTAATGTTGCAGCTCTTGCTAAAGTGCACTAAATTAATTATTTGACTCCTAAGAAGCAACTCATTGCTCACTATTTTTAGCCTCACACACTATTTTAAGAGGTTTTGTCTTCAGGGTCCAGTCACGTGGAAGTTAAACAGAAGGCAGTGAAGTCTCCAAAGGATAATAAACTATCTCAAATTACTTTGCTAATGGAACAAAGAGTACTGTAAATGTCACACAGGATAGAACAAGAGCAGGAGAAACCTTTACACAAAACAATGGATCCATTAGCACAAAGGTAAGGAAAAAAAACCCACAGACTTTTGATACTTGTGCAGAGCTTCACGGAGTTGCTGCTCCAAGCCAAGGGAATTTGTTTCCTCTCTTGGATTCTGGGCTGAGCCACAATCCCCCACACTCCCAAGGCATTGATCCTTTAGGATTTCAAAGCCCTCTACAGACAATAGTTAAGCCCCAGGTGAGTCAGAGGAATTATTTTTGCTTCAAACCGAGGTACAGAGAGGGAATCACTGAATCACTGATGGGAAACCAAAACCAACAGAGGTCCAGACTCACCAAACCCACCGAGGGGTCCTCACCTCCAGCTTAATGAAGTTGTCCATCATCCTACAAGCTGCAGGAGTGACCCCTCACTCCTGGGGTGACTCATCAGCAGGAGAACCCAGCTCTGGTGGGGCCTCTTGGGTGAGAGGATGGACTGTGAGACACCAACACCCATCCCGCCCTGGATTTTGCCTCTCCTGTGCTTGGCAGAAGATTAAAAGTCTCCAAACACATCCAGGGCTGCAGCAGCAGCATCACAGAGTGGTTTGTGTGTGACATAACACCAAGGAACCATGGTGAGAAATTCCCCACCATGTGGGATGACAGTGCTGCCTCAGGAATGCAGCAAAGACAAAAACTCTGAGAAGCAGAGGAAAGAGCAAGGAGAAAAGATGCCACGGGTTGGTATCTGAAACATGAGCAGATCCTCAGCCCCCTCCAGTCCATGAGTCAGTCTTTCTCCTGGAAGTAATTCCCAACCCCACCAGCGAGTTAATACCCAGATGTGTGAAGTGCAGAGTAAATTTGGCTCTGCTCTGCAGCATTTGCTGCAAGGAGAAGGAGCTGGGAGATGAATCTTTCATTTGACAGTCCTGGGATCTCTTAACCAAAGCCCACACAGCTCCTGAGAGCTCTCCTATTTTCCTGAAATTTAATTAGGTGAGGCTCTCTGGCGCACACGTGTGAGATGGTTGGAGGGCTCGAGGGGTGTAGGTCAGAATGAATCTGCCTTCAAGCAAATCTGCACAGGTTAAGGTTGGAAAAATCCTCTCAGATCCCCGTGTCCAACCATCAGCCCACCTCCACCTCATTCCCCACTAACCCGTGTCCCCAAGAGCCACATGCACACATTTTCTGAGGACCTCCAGGCATGGTGACTCCACCCCTGCCCTGGGCAGCCCGTGCCAGGGCTTGAAGACTTTTCCATGAAGATCTTTTCCCTAATATCCAATCTGAACCTTCCCTGGTGCAACTCTGGACAAGGGCCTGGAGAGCAGGACAAGGGAATGGCTTCCCAGTGCCCGAGGGCAGGGTCAGGTGGGATATTGGGAATGAATTCTTCCCTGGCACAGATCCCAGAGAAGTTGTGGCTGCCCCAGGATCCCTGGCAGTGCCCAAGGCCAGGCTGGACAGGGCTTGGAGCAGCCTGGGATAGTGGGAGGTGTTGGGAGGTTTTTTCCACCCCAAACCATTCCAGGATTCCATGCAATGAGGCACCTGTGAGAAGCTGCTCAGGGGCTAGCTGAGGCTTATTCTCCTTAAAACAAAACTGAGAAAAACATCACTTTTAGCAGAAACTTTATCAAATGAAGACAAATGTCCCCGTTCTGCACTGAGAGCCTTGGCTGCAAATGAGCCCTGTCGGCACCAAGCTGGGAATGGGAAATTAATCCAAGGCTCAACCTTCAGTGCTACACTTGGACAGGAGCGCAGTGCTGAACTATAAATATTGGATCTGTGGCTCTGGTGAGTGGAATGGGTTTGTTGTGCTCATCTCCAGACTGATCAATTATTCCAAAGTCTATTTATTGCTGATGAAATGACTGGAGAAGGGCCTTTTCCTGCAGTTAATATGGGATATTTAGTGCATAAATGTGGAAATCAACTATCCCAAGAGTCAGTATTAACCCTTTTTCATGGGAAGGAAACATTCCCTGCCTGCCAACACATAGAACTAAGCACCAACTAAGATATTTAGAACCCAGTTAATTCTATAAAATTTTATTTCTTTATGTTTTGGGGTCACAATCAGTGCTAAGATCCGGCTTTCATTTGCAATCACCAGAGAAATAAACCAGCATCTTTAAATCATCAGCAAAGAATGATTCAATCCCTTCAAACAGGGTTATAAAAACCTCTCTGCACCACAAAATAAATTAATCTCAACACATGACTCACAGGCACCAGCAGGATGGCTCTCCAGAAGGGTGAGGAGCTGAAAACTTGCTTTGATGAAGTTTGAATATTTCAATGTTGGCTTTTTAGCAATTCTTTGTGATGCCTGATGATGATGGGAATCCCAGAAGAGTTGGAATATCTTGTGTGATGATGTCAAAATGGAACAGAGAGGGGTTTTTTTAGCATTTTACAGCTGTGGAAAGAGGTGTCCAACTGCTGGACGAGCCATGGTAGCAGCAGAGCTGCGTCAGCAGGATTTGGAATCATGGAATCACACAATCATTGAGGTTGGAACAGAGCTCCAACACCACTGAGCACAAACACGCTCCCAGCACTGCCAAGGCCACCACTAAGTTCTGTCCCCAAGTGCCACATCCAGGGATGGGGACTCCAACACTGCTCTTTCCATGAGGGGATTTTCCCAGTATCCATCCTGAAGGTTCCCTGGTGCAGCCTGAGGCCGTGGTGCCGTGGAAGGGCTGTTCCAAGCCTTTCTCTTGGGTGCTGTGGAGGAAGAACAAGAGGCAGCAGCGAAGGACACCCAACTTTGCCAATGGCAATGTGGCAAAAGCTGGGATGGGGCTGGGCTGGCTCATCCCACGGTGGGTGTAGAGGCCAGGGATGGATCTCCTCTCCAGCCTGTGCTGGAAGGAACACAGTTGATCATCAAGGTTCTTTCCAGCCCAGGCCATTCTGTGATAGCCTTACGTGGGTTTTGTTCTAAACAAACTGCCTGGATCTGAAAACTGAGCATGGGATCTGACCTGGAAGGAGCTGTCAGTGCCAGGGGAAGTTCACCTGCACCATGAAGGGACAAGGAATCTCCACTGGTTTCCCCCAGACACTGATTATAACAAATATCATCCCAAAAGCAGAAAATGCCCCAGCTGAGGAGCTGCTGCCAGCCTGGAAAACAGCAGGACCAGGAACATCACACACTCCTGGGGGAACACCACACTGCTCTGGACACACTTTGCAGGATCAGGGCTTTGATCAGGCCCTTGGTGCTCCTGGGCTGGTGGGAAGTGATGTCACCAACCAGAGCTGAACTCTGAAGTGTCCCAGCTCCTGCTGAGTCCCCATGTCCCATCGTGCTGGCAATGAGTAATGTCCCTCCCCGTGCCAGTCCCTCAGGTGTGTTTATGACCCTGAGCCACGGTGTCACTCCCCAGCCAAGTGACACTCAGGGCAGCACATCACTGCCAGCAGCCTCCAGCTCATTTCATGCTAACTGCTCTCCAAAATTGGGTGATGCAGTTGGGGCACAAAAACATTTTCAACAGTGTCATTAATTCGGGGAACATTTCCTGGAGTAATTACAGCCAGCATCCACAGTCATTCCTAATTATTCCACGCAGCCCCACCCAAACACACTTCAGGGTTGATTAGTAAGACGTGTGTTATCCCACTCCACGCTCAAGAGGGATAAATGGGGCTCTCTAGGAGAAAGTAAATATTACCTGTTGTACCCAATGATCCAAATCGTTCAAATCCTTCATTATCTGCCCCCAAACACTTAACAAACCTATTACTTAATTTATTTGATGGCACAGATGTCGTTAACCGAGGCTGGTGAACATCATGGGATGTTTTAATGGTTTATTTGATGAGTTGCTTTGTCCTGAAATGAATGTTTATAGCTCAAAGAAAACGAAGGGCAACTTTTGACTCAAATGACAAAAAATTCAGGGAAAAGAAAGAAGACTGGAACCATAAAGGTGCTAATACGATCTTCCAGGAAGATCCTAGGAATTCAGTAGGAATTTCATCGTGAACTGGAGTGACAGGAAAAGGGGGAATGGCTTCCCACTGCCAGAGGGCAGGGTTAGATGAGGATATGAGGAAGGAATTTCTGGCTGTGAGGGTGGTGAAGGGCTGGCATGGCATTCCCAGAGAAGCCGTGCCTGTTCCTGGATCCCTGGCAGTGTCCAGGGCCAGGCTGGACAGGGCTTAAAACACCCTGGGACAGTGGGAGGTGTCCCTGCCATGGCAGGGGTGGCACTGGATGGGCTTTGAGGTCCCTCCCAACCCAAACCACTCCAAGATTTTATGACTCAGTGAGCCTACCCTGGTCACTTAGCAGGGATCTGTGAGGAAAAAGAGGAGGGAGACAGCAAACTATGAAAAACATCCTGTGTGTTCCTCTGTGCTGTCGCCAAACAAGCTTTTCTCCTTTTTTTTTTTTTTTTTTCCTTTTCTTTGCTTTTTCTTTTCTCTCACTTGCAGAGGAACATGGCTGCTGTTAAAGCACTTTCCGTGCTCCTGGAGCTCCCTCTCCTGTCCAAGCAGCCGCAATTCCCCTCTGTGCGCTCAGAGAGGACCCAGCCCCGGCAGGAGCTGCGGGGGCAGGATCGGGACACACCTTCCTAAAGCCTTCCCCAGCCAGGTGTGACCCCAGCTCACCTGGGCTGCACCGGACAGGTGCGACCTGAGCGCCGTGTGTGCCTCAGCACCTGCAGCAAATGCAGGTTTATTTATATTACACTGAGCTCGTTTGTGTTCCTGCTCTGATGGATACACAATCCCAGCGTCTGCAGTGTTTCAAGTGCGTTTTTAACACTTTTATTTCCACAATCACTCCCAGCTTATCTGGGAAAACTCACAGCTGGGTTATGAAATTAAAAATTAAAATTATATCAAGAGGCGGAGGTGTCGATCTGATGAATCCATGGAGGGTCTGTTTGCACGCCAGAGGAGGTGTTTGTCCTGGGAAAATCCTACACAAATCAGCCGCGGGGGAAGCATGGGCTGAGGTCCCCCATGTCCCCAAATCCAGAGGTAGCAGGAACCGCCCTCTGGTCCCTCATATCCCCACAGACTGAGGTGCAGAGTCTAAGGTCCCCATGTCCCCACAACCAGGAACGACCTGGGGGACCCCAAATGTGTCCGGGACCCCCGAACAGCCCTGGGGTCCTCCTCCGCCCCAGAGCTGCCACCGAGAGGGAGCCAGAGCGGCTCAGCCGGGGCCGCTCCGCCCCGCGCATCTCTATGGTCACCGCGCCGCGTCTCTATGGCCGGCCGTGGAGGACCGCGCGGTGACATCAGTGGGGTGGTGCTGTCGCCGTGGGCGGGATCAATTCCGGCAGCGCGGCGGCGCTCTGGGCGGAGCTCTATGGCCGCTGAGCGCTGTGCGAGCGCGCGTCTCTATGGTGGGGCGGCGCTCTAGCCCGCGCTTAGTGGTGCGGGCGGGGCGGCGCGGGGCCGAGGCCGCCATGGCCGCCATGGCCGGCGCGGGGCCGGGCCCGGCCGAGGGGCCGTGCGTGCTGTGCTGCGGGGAGCTGGACGTGGTGGCCCTGGGCCGCTGCGAGCACCCGATCTGCTACCGCTGCTCCGTGCGGATGCGGGCGCTCTGCGGTGTCCGGTACTGCGCCGTGTGCCGGGAGGAGCTGCGGCAGGTGAGGCCGGGCCCGCGGCTCAGGGGCCTCGGGCCGGGCGGGGCAGCGCTCGGGCGCGGGGCGGAGGGGGAATGTGCTGGGCGGAACCGGCACGGCCCGGGTTATCCGTCCTCTGCCCCGTTCCCGGGGGTGCCTGGGCGAGTGGGAAACAAAACGTGAAGAAAATGGAGTTTAGAGTGAATGTTTATGGTGTGAAGTCAGCAGGGCTCGCTCTGGCAGGAGAGAATAGAGCCTTTGCTTCCTGCTCCAGGAGGCATCAGCTCTTAGGAGGGCTCATGGGATCGTAAAATCCTGGAATGCTTTGGAATGGAAGGGACCTTAAAGCCCCTCCCGTGCCACCCCCTGCCACGGGCAGGGACACCTCCCACTGTCCCAGGGCGCTCCAGCCTGGCCTTGGACACTGCCAGGGATCCAGGGGCAGCCACAGCTTCTCTGGGAATCTGTGTCTAGATTTATCATGTAGTTTTGCTGTAAGAACTGAAATTCTTTACTGTATTTGTGTCTCAGCCGTTCTGGGCTGGGGCTGGTAACTCTGGCTGTTAGTTAAATGTTAAATGTTGCTGCTACCCCAGTGATTCCCAGCTGGGAATGTGTGCGGGAGCAGCAGCGGTGGGAGCTGCAGGGCTCAGAGCCCAGCGAGGGGAGCAAGGAAATGCCCCGAGAGGGGTGTGGGGTACAGATAATTCAGCAAATGTTGTGTGTTTTGCTCCTCGCTTTCCTGGGAGTTAAGGAAAGAAGAAACAGTGGTGTCCCTGCCTCAGACACTGAGTCACTTGTCACTTGGAGACTCCAGGTTCCCGTGTGCTCCTCCAGGAGACGGGGAGGAGCCGAGGGCAGGGCTCCTGCCAGGCGTTCCCTGTGGAAGGGGTTGTGTTGGCTGAGGATATTTACTCTGGGAACAGCTGTGGGAGCAAAACACACCAGAAACGTTTCCTAGTCTCGTTCAAACTCCAAAGGCCAGGCTGGGCCACTCCACGTTTCCCCGGCGGGTTGATAAGCTGTGCCGTGGCCCTGCTGACAGCAGGGGACAGTGCCTGGGGGCGGTGACAGCTGGGGCTGGCACCGGGCTGTGGGCGTGGGGAGCTCCCCGAGTTGGTGCCGGGGAATCCCGAACTGATCCCGGTGCCCTTCCCGCAGGTGGTGTTCGGGCGGAAGCTCCCGTCCTTCTCCTCCATAGCCCTGCACCAGCTGCAGCATGAGAAGAAATACGACATTTATTTCATGGATGCGGAGGTTTATGCGCTGTACAGGTGAGCCCTGGCTCCTCCCTGGAATGTCCCCGAGCACGTGGAGGTGCACGGGACGTGGCAGGAAGCGCTGCCGCGGGAGGGCGGGGTGCTGCGGTTTCCTGGGATTTGGGGAGCTGTGAGTCACCTGCCGTGCAGGTGTTTTTGGCAAGGTGACAGCCTGGAGCAGGGCACTGAGCACCCGCCAGCTCCTGGGGGCTGCAGCGTTGGGCTCACACAACACACAAGCTTTGTTCTCTCAATAAATGTCATTTTTGGCAGCTTTAACAGCAGCAAAGTTGCTGAAAACTTTCCCGTTCCTTGCATGGCTGCTTGCCATGGAAAATGATAAAGGCTTAATTACTGTTATAATTGTAATTACTGCTGTGCTGAATAAGGACTAACCAAACCCAGGTGTGCCAAGTATTGCATGAAGAGTAACATTGTGTTCACACAAAGATCTTAATTCTGAATGGGAGAGGAAAAAGGTGGAGTTCAAAAAACAGTGCAGAATAAAAGGTGGCATTAGCGTGGTGTTCTACAAATATTTTTCATAACAGTCTTAATTGGGAGAGTTTGAGATAATGGAAAGAGGAATGGAAAAGACGAGGCCCTGCAGGCAGTGGAATCTCCTCCTTGGAGCACTGGGCATTATATTCACCCTGATTTGGGCTGAGAGTGTAACTTTGGTACATTTACAGTCTTGCATGGCTTGATATTTCTGGGAATGAGGGAGTGGGGGTCTCCCAGTGAGACCAGTGCTCAGCTCTTCTTGGGAACCATTGTGGGATGGGGTTTTGGGGTGGGATTTTTTTTCCCCTCCTCTCCTAATACCATTCTTTCTCTCTCCCCACCGTATCCCTCAGTTTCTGACAGTGGGAAGTGGAATGGAATTGGATGTGAGTGTTGCAGGAATCAGCTGAATCCCCAGCAGGGGAAGGGTTTGTTTCAGTTTGCTCAGTTTTGCAGAGTGTGGTTCCTACTCTGTGGCTGCTCAGCTCTTTTCCAGCAGCTGGAACCTCGGGGTAATCTGGTTCCATCCTATTCCTGCCATCCAGCAGAATTCTTGGGATGAGCAGGTCACAGCCCTCACTGCAGGTTGCAGGGGCAGGCAGAAAGCTGGAGCCTCCTGCCAGGAGTGGAGCATTTGTGTTTTGCTAAAGGTGTCGGGGTGCTGAGAGGGAATTGGATCATGTTTGGGAATCTCTCTCATCCCTCAGGAAGCTGCTGCAGCACGAATGCCCCTTGTGCCCGGATGCAAAGCCCTTCAACACCTTTGCAGATCTGGAACAGCACATGAGGAAGCAGCACGAGCTCTTCTGCTGCAAACTCTGCGTTAAGCACTTGAAGGTGAGCTCTGCTTGGATGTTGGGAAGGAGGGGGTTTCCCTCCGTGACCTCCAGGAGTTCCTGGGAAGATGGGAAGGCAGAGCAGCAAGGATTTTTTAAAGTTCCCTCTTCCTGCAGAGAGGCCAGTTGCTTTATTTTAAGCCTTTCTCCTTCCATAAATTAATGAATTAATAAAGAGGGCCTGGAGGTTCTCCAGATTTTAAATTAAAGCCCACAGTGGTGGTGCCACAGTTGGTTTGTGCCAGGTGAGCTGGAGTTTGCTGCCAAAAGGGGTGGGATCCAGAGTGGGCAGGTTGACCTCAATGAACCCTAATAAGTTTGGGGACTGAGCTGAGTCTTTCCTGTGGTCTTGGAATCCCTGGAGCTGATGGAAGGGAAGTGGGGAAGGAGGGCAGGACCTCCTTTGGTTTCTGGTGTCCCTTGAGCTCTGCTGAGGTGCTTTGTGCTCAGTGAATGTAGCCAGCACTGAGGGAACTTGGTTGCCATTTTCAGTCACAAACAATATTAAAACTGTTCCTTTTTAATTTCAGAATATTGTAGAGATTTTTATTTCAAAGAGAAGAGTTCCATGTTACTTGTACCCACTGAAAAGAAACTCTTAAACTTGTGAAGCTTCTGTCCATCAGCTTTGGCAAACCCAAACAGAGCTTTTCCCAGAGCAATTTCCAGTACTTGTCTAGGCCAGAAATAAAGGATATTCTGTTCTCAAGGCTGGGTTGATCTTTTTGGCATCTCCAGAACCCTTCCTACCAAAACAGCTCATGTGGTAGTGAGGCAGAGGGTTGGCTTGTGGTACACAGTTTGTTCACTGGAGTGGATCCTCTGTGTGCAGCTATTTGGGGTGGTTATTGTGAGAGGAAAGTAAAACAGCTCACTTGGGATTTTTAAATTTGAGAATGCAAAATACTGTTTGTGGATAAATAGATAGTCAGGATTTTTCCACCCCAGAGATTATCATTTAAACTCATTACAGTATAAAGAGATTCCAAAGGGAAAAAAGTGAATTAAATCCATTTCCAGTGTTCAGAGAAATGCAAGTTAGATTTAATTTGAGTCCAACATTTGAATTTTGTTTCCTGTCCACCAAAAATTTTAGGTGTTGGTGATCAAACTG